>NC_080672.1:287643319-287974152 GCF_030247195.1 Topomyia yanbarensis
TATACTATACACATATGCTGATCAAACGTTTTACTGACGAGGTTGCTTTAAAATAAACACATAATATGCACTGGAATAATCATTAACTATTTTTGCCCTTACCGTTTCTTTCAACGTGTTTTGAGATTCATTTATACATATTCAAAACATACTATGTATAGCTTCTATAACTTTCCTGCCATGCCTATTAATAGACCCCGGCGTATGTCCAATAACAGGTTACTTGTCTGAGGTCAAAAACAAAACTTTTCTTTCTGGGTGTAATGCTAACATACAAAACAAGCACAATCTCGATGATTGGATCTCCGACAGTTCTGTGTGTGCACCCGATGCATTTCCTTCCGAATAGTTATATATTTTAACTCGTTGGCAAGCAGCCATTACACAACCTTATAACATACATTGAGACGTTTGCCGGAAGCGCAACTGGGAACTCGTGGCTGTTTTCCTCGCACCAGAGCGAACATGCAAGTCGCAGTTCTGCCACGCTAAAGTTTTCATTAGTATGTACGTTTGCCTTAGAAGAGCTTTCCCCAGGCAGGCACCAGCTACATATATATCCCAACCAGCAACCACCAACGAGTTCAGAATAAAATCAATAAAAATTAATGTTTTCTTGTTCCGGTAGCACTCCGCGCCCCATACATGATGGTATTTAGCCACATAAAAAAAGAACCGCATAACGGTTATTTTTCTGGTCAACCGTTGCATTAGCTGGAAAATAAAATGGAATACACTTTTCCGGCTATTGCGAGCTTGTACTCTGCTGTGTTAGCTGGTTGCACACGAAGATAACTGGCATATATTTTCTATTTGAACAGAAAAAATGGGACCAGACGGATGACTGCAGAAGTGACCAGGTGTGCATTGATGCAATCGTAAGTGTAACTGTGATTTTAATTGTCAATTACTCGGTGTTATGGATAAGGACATATCAACATACCAAAAAGACTTCAAAAGGTATTCTCGAATAAATATAATTAAGTTATTCTGGTGGATAAGTGAGAATATTGCTGATAGTCACCCAAACTCCCAGCGACCTTCATTGCTTTGGCGTTAATAATTATAATTGATTGCATGTTTTAGGTCTTATTTCTAGCTATGGGAAAATTATGAAAATCTAACGTCCAAACTTATTGTTAACCCTAGAACGTTGCACTTGCGTTTTCCACCCTAGAACGTTGCTCTGGGGTTCAAATGTACCCCACGCGTTTGATCGCAATTTTCGCAGGTAAAAACGCAAGCAAAAGAAATGTATAATACACTCAGGTTTTTTTACGCGGGGGATACAGATCGCGTAAATGAAAACCGCGTAAATGAAAACCGCGTAAATTTCAAAATCCGCGTAAATGAAAACCGCGTAAATTTCAAAATCCGCGTAAATGAAAACCGCGTAAATTTCAAAATCCGCGTAAATGAAAACCGCGTAAATTTCAAAATCCGCGTTAATGAAAACCGCGTGAATTTCAAAATCCGCGTAAATGAAGACCACTTAAATTTAAGAATCCGCGATAAAGGGAACCTCATTGATGGATACCGCGTAAATTTCAAAATCCGCGTAAATGAAAACCGCGTAAATTTCAAAATCCGCGTAAATGAAAACCGCGTAAATTTCAAAATCCGCGTGAAAAAACCGCGTAAAAATACCGCGCAAAAAAAAACCGCGTAAAAAAACTTGAGTGTACATCGTTTTCTTCGTTTTTTAATTGCGAAAACAGTTGTGTAAGTGAAAGTATGGCATTTATTGAATCAATGATACATAAATTGGCTTGAACAAAATATTAAGTGAAAAAATCGAGGTTTTGACTTTTTTCACAAAAATTACTATAATTTTGCGAATTTTCAACCGAATTGAAAAAAATCAAATGATTCTAAAAGTTAAAAGAATGATCTAGAAACGGTATAAGATAGAATCTCGAAATTTTCAAAAAAGGGTAATTATTTGGAAGAGAAAAAGTTTAAAAATCCGGTTTTGCAAAATGCCACTAAATGGGGTGGAAATTGAAATGAAAAAAATATTTCTGATCAGTAATACATTTGTAACACGCAATGTTACTGTTACAGCAGATACTGTGCGAATTATACTTGCGAGTCATTATTTTGAAAAACTATTAAAAATAAACAATACAACAATAAAAATCAGCAAAAATAGGAACTTTTTTTCTACTCCAAAAATTAATTGAATAAATGATTAAAAACGAATATATAATACTAATTGTTGCTTTCGTAGTAAAACAACCAGTATTTAAACTGGTATTGTCACGAATCACATTTCCACTGACAGCACGAAACCTGACGAAACACTAACGGCATCCGTACACTGGGGTACAAATGTACCCCACGCCAACTTTGACACCTCGTCGCTGTTGTGCTATCTTATGACAAACGCCATTTTGGGGTAAACTGAGTTAGATATGCAACATTACTAAACTGAAAATTCTCTACAAAATGGCGTTTTCAGAATTTTGAAATTTTGCTTGGTTACTGAGGTATAGCGAAAAAAATGATGAGAAATTGTCAGTTTTTTGCTTTAAATCATCGTATCTTGGGATTCGCTTAAGTAATATAGAAGTTATAGATGTTTTTATATGTAAAAATGTCTGAGGAACACAATGGCATAATAATTTTTAAAATAAAAATACATGTATTGCGAGAAATATGCAGTTTTACTTTTAAATTGGCAATATTTCATGTTTGGCAACACTGTAATAAAAATTACTATTTTTCTAGATTGCTTGCTCAATTTCCTTCAAAATGCATCTCATCGATTGTTTCTAGGCCGAATAAAGCCGAAGATATTAATAAAAGTTAATAATTGATGCTTTTTTTCTATGGAAAATTTTCCATGTACAATTATGACACGCCATACAAATTTTGTCATCAATACACGCCTACGACACGTGTGAGTGCGACTTTTGTTTACATTTATAGTGAAAACTCGCAACATAGTCAACCGAACTTCGTGATATTTGAGAGTTTAATACAGAATAGATTGAAGCATTAATTGTCTTCTTTGAATTGTTTTTACCATTTATAAGTTTCAAGATATTCAATCTCAAACTTTAAAAATCGTTTTTCTCGAAATGTGCTAAATGGCGCTTGTCATAAGATAGCACAACAGCGACGACCTGCTTTCACGAAGGCTATAAGCAAACTGGCTATACCACCTTTTCCTACTCTTACTAGGAACTCTACATTGAATTATGGTTAGGGTCCCTGGTCAGGAAATGCCTAATTCTCGTCTTCACATGGCTTCAAACATGGCTTTTTACCCCAGTGCAACGTTCTAGGGTTAAATACCTCTATTGAAGATAGTTCGATTTTAACAATATATAGCTCGTTGTAAAAGTATTCGTATAAGCTTTCTGGGTGTGCAAAACTTTTTTTATAAAAGAGGTTTTAACCTTAGGGTCATTCGTCTCTTTTCGGGTTAGAGAAATCTCTTTTGGAAAAATCTCTAACCCTATGTGTGGGGATGGGAATCGAACCCAGGTGAGCTGCATACAAGGTAATCGATTTACCAGCTACGCTATGCCTGTCCCCGCTGCAAAACTTTGTTCTATGTTGTCAATTTTGGTAGTTAAACTACAGAAACTACCAACAGTACCTAATCTGAGAGTTAGGTCATTAATTTGAAATTGATTTGGAAAACATCGGTTCAGCCTTTGTTGAGAAACACGAATGAGAGTTTGCCACATACATGCACTCGTAGACACACACAGACATTGTATACATTTCTTTTAAAAGAAATGTAAACATTTATTGAAAAATAGATTAACACGTCCATGGGGTTGTTAACAAGTTAAACTACAGATTTCCATCTCTATTTTATAGAAAAAAGATAAAAGGATTGGTTTTAAATTCTTTTTCATACCTATTTCTTTTCTGGTGCTTATTGGGTTCAAAACTACTCTCTTCGAGACTGTTGGGGACCAACACGAAAAACTGGTTTTGTTCAATATGTGTCCCAGTGGTAAGACAGTCTGAACTGACTGGTTTTACTTACTTGATACTTGATATTTGACGGCCTACAGCTGCTCCTCGATGTGCCTACGCCGGATGGAGTATCCTCCTCCACTGGACTCGATCCTAGGCCAATCGCTTCCAGTCGCCCTGAACGTTGAGCGCCCTCAGGGCCTCCTCATCTGCACAAAGCCATCGTGTACGCGGCCTGCCACGAAGTCGATGGCCTCTTCCGGGTTTCCTGTTGAATATTGTTTTTGTTTTACGCTCGTCCGGCATTCGGACCACGTATCTAGTCCACCGCAGTCTGCCGTGTTGTATAATCGAATTTCACCATCCTTCGCAGACTGCGTAACTTAAGCTAGTTACGGAGTCCGTAATAAACCCTATTTGCAGCTGCAGTACGCATTTTCACCTCACGGGTAACATCGTTATTGCACGTCACTAGTGTTCCAAGGTTAACAAATTCATCAACAATATCGCCATCTAGAACCACTACTGGACCCACGTTGTTTACTAACGACCATGTACTTTGTTTTGCCGGTGTTAATTAGAGTCTAATTCTCGCTTGTCCCCGTCCCTGTTAAAAGGCGCAAATGCCTCTTACACGGCACGTCGATCGATCCCGATAATGTTGGTATCGTCCACAAAGCCCAGGAGCATGTGCGATCGTGTGCTGATGGTACCGTTCCTCTGCACACCAGCTCTCATAATCGCCTTGGCTCAATTCATCCAAGGATACGAAGGATGCCGAAATTTCATCCTCAACCCTTATACTTGATTCAGATCCATCCAGCGTTACACGAATCAGCCGTAATTCATTTCGTTTCACTGAATTGTACGCTGCCTTGAAAACTTGTACTCCCGGAATTTATCGAGGATTGGTCTCAGGGTAAACAATTGATTCGTCGTTGATCGAATCTCACGAAAACCGACTTCGTATTCGCCGACGAAGGACTCAGGTCAAGCAGTCTCAATCTGTTAAACAGAATACGGAACATGAAATTAAGAAGGGTTATTCCTCGGTTTCCAGTCTGCGCCGTTTTTTAAAGATGGGGTAAATGAGGCCGTCTAGCCAGCTAGCAGGCACTTCATCTTTCTCCATATTTTCGACCTAATATGATGTAGGACTTCATATGGTTATTCACTGCCGTGTTTAAGAAGTTCAGCCGGCAGCTGGTCGTTCCTTGATAGCTTTTCTAACCTCATCTAGTGTAGGCGGGTCCACAGCTTGTCCGTCATCATTTATGTTTATTCTGTACTCTGATACTCCTTCGCTTCGTTGCATCATAGCCTTTATCCATTCTGTAGTGAGTGAATCACTGACAACGTTTCAGGTTTCTTCTGGTGGTTGTACAATAGTCGTAAAGGATGAATTGTAATTCTACACTAAGTAACAGTATATATTAATATACCGGCTCTTCCACGCCAACGTATAACTTTCAAAGCTTTGGTTTAAAGACCGTATTTAAAAAAAGCAAACTTTCGAGTAGGAAATTTTTTGAATTGACTTAAGATAAAGCTGTCGAATTGGACAAAAAAAATGTGTGGCAACCGATCTGTAGATGTGCCAAAATATGCCAGTTTTTCATTAAATTGTCGTTTGGCATTTAACCCAATTATGGAAACGTGTCTGAACATTTCGCAATGAATTTCTTCAAACTCATTTGGAACATCTTTTACAGTTTTTGTACGCTTGTTTTGTACTGCAAGCTTTGGAAATGAAAATTGAAGTGTTAATAAGAAGAGAAAAAAATTCTCGATGGCCGGCTGTTCAGAGTTCAAATTGCTCGTTCCAAATTCTCGGAAATTGATCGCCAACGATTTTTATACGAATTGTCCATATATTATATTCCACGCGGCTTTATCATTTTTTGTTACGTCCCGCGGAAGAATAATTATTAAAAGGCCTATTCGAACGGCATTCATATTCCTACTGGAGGTCGCACACCTGAAAACTTTGATTTAATGAGTTAATGAAAAGACAAAGCGCGTGGGTACTTACATAGCTGAATCACAATATCTATCAAGATATATCCTGACTCATTTCCCTACCTACTAATACCAATCCTATCCTGCGACACTTATAAATGATGTAGAGAATTCCTCGGCCATACATAGTTACAACTGGTGAACTAACATTCCTTTCCATCCCAAAATAGACCTGCATGGGCGTGGCCATCTACGGTATTGATCATACTATAATCTTAGTCTCTTTCGGCTGCACGTTGAGTATAATGTACTACTCCCAAGTATCATACAATTGGTTCACTATGCAATTTCAACAGGTTTGGTCAATCACAGGAAACTCACGGGCGGTCAACTAAGCTATGCTCGGGTCGATCAGAATGGAATAACAAGATTGTAACAGAACACAATTTTTGTAACATATTGTGTTATAAATTAGGTCTCGTTAGTAGTTAAAATAACAGAATTTTATACCAAGTCACAATACGAGATATAGTTTTGAAATATTTTTGTTGTGTGTTTCTGATGGGGGAATATGTCAAATTAATTTTCAGGACCTTACTTATTTCAAAAACAATCTTTTGTGAAACTAGTTGGCAATTTTTTCAAATTATTTCAAGCTTAACTCCACAATATTATAAAATAATCAATCCTCCAACATTTTAAAATGTATGAAACTCTCTGTTAATTGATAAACCACTGAAATAAAAATAATTTTGCAGTTAAAATATTTTCAGATTCTTCTATTCTAGTTGGACTCAAATTATGCGAATTATATTTATAATTATAATTCTATGGTATACTGAAATGCTTTGTACAATACCAACTAAAACTAAATAGATGTTATTTAACTACTAATTGTTTTTAGAATTAGTTTAAACAAAAAATTGAAAGAAAAACATTGACATCAAGAACTTGATGTAGGTGAACATGAAATGCGCAGCCGGACTTTAAATTGAAATAATTTTCCAAAAATAGTAGTAAACGGATAATCCGAGGTAATCTTGTTCTTTTTTTTCAATTTGTTGATTTGATAAGGCACGTATGCGTTAGCTTAAAGGTGCCCTTTTTTCATTGTTTTACATTTTGAGTTTCTTAAAACTAGGGGGTTACACATTTCAATATTATTTTGTTTTATATAATGAAACTAAAAAAAAAGCTTTACAGCTAACTTATACATATAAAAGAAAGTATAATATAATATTCGTAAGATTTGGGGGACGGGTCATTTTGTGTGTTCTTTTTATAGTAATTCACTTTATGTTTTTTAGAAGGGAAAATTAATTATTAACTAAGCGGAGCATTTTACAAGCTTATTAACTAGAAATAACTAGAGAGAGTGGTTCAAGATTGGGGGGAATTAATTAGGGCTATTTTAAAGTAGTGGTACTGTTGTGCATTTCTTAACGAGATTAAATATTGATCAACTAAAACTAGAAGATAGGGGGGCACATAAGTTTTGGGAAGATATTCAAGGGGAGAAGGGGGTGAAGTCATACATCTGTGTATCAGAGACATGGGAGGGAGGGTGGACAAGGCTGAAGGGGGGGGGGGGGTTGAGATATAAACTTTCAGTTTCCGGCATCAGGAATTAGCGGCCAGGATTACAGATTCGAACGGATTGATCAACTAAAACTAGAAGATAGGGGGGGGGCACATAAGTTTTGGGAAGATATTCAAGGGGAGAAGGTGTGAAGTCATACATCTGTGTATCAGAGACATGGGAGAGATGGTGGATAAGGCTGAACGGGGAGGGGGGGATATAAACTTTCAGTTTCCGGCATCAGGAATCAACGGCCAGGATTACAGATTCGAGCGGATGTATCAAGTATTGGGACGCCGGGCGGTTTTCCTCGAGCCGGCAGGGGTTCCTCCAGACGATTTCGTAGTACGGCTCAGATACGGATCGGGAACACACCGCGCTGTGCGTGTGATGTTGTCCTGTAGATCTCGTGTTGTTGGTTCATTCGCCAGATGTTTTGTCTCGTCTTGGAGTCGTATCAAACCATCGTTGGGGTACGGTAGGCGGAAGAGGGCACTTCTGGGAATGATAAGAGAAAAGATAGGGGCATTTAAATTTGGATATTGATGGTTTTGAGGAATGTGTATATAAGGGACATGTAGAGAATATCGCGGCTTGCTAGTACATCTCGAACCGGGACATTGGGTTCATCTTGTTCTTTATACATGGTTTAAAAATATTAAACTTGGAAAAAAATGTGTTTCGTCTAAAATATGTAATGTTTACTTCGAAAAGTGATCAATGGCACTCCGGTTTACGGCATGAAGTAAAAGGCTTGTATTAAATGTGATATAAAATACCGAAATAATATACATCTGTTAGTAACAACTGAAACCAGTTCGCGATGACTTTAGTTTTATAGAAGCTGTTAAAATGCTTTGATAAGATCAAAAACCATCCGCATCTTGAACGTCCTCTGTTCATTTGGTTCGAAAAATGCCAAAGTTCATTCTATGTCTGGCAGTACTGTAGTGTGAAACAAACAGATTCAAATAGAAAACGAAAGGCCGAAACGACCGACCGGGTAATCTTACGAAAAGACTTTTCCAAAGTTTTATTACTCCCTCTGGCCATCCCGGTCGAATTAGACTTACTATCTTAGCTAACCTTTGTCGTTTCGTTCCTGCGTCGTAAAAATTGACATCCACAGGAAAATTTCTAATCTTTCTCCTCCACCTGAGTCTGCTCGCTAGCGTCTGCGGCAGCAGAACCAACTTTCGACATCATATTTGCTCACAGTCCTTGACGCAGTCTGCTCATTTTAGGTTTTAGATATGGACTTCAGTATTTTACTAGAGCTTCCATTTCCCGACGGTTTTCAGCTTCCCGTGATTCGGGAAATAAATAATAAACTACTAATTCTTCCATAAATTAAAGAAGGGACCAGCATCTTCAATAACTGCGAGCTCACCGGTCAAATTACGACTGATATGAGCGGCTCAGGAACAAAAGCATCAGCATAACTGGTTCCAAGGGAAAATATAGAGTGCCGAAAGCTCAGAGTTATTAAAAAAAAAACAAAAAAACTATGAATATGTAAATAAAAATGTATTTCCAATATAAATAGTATATTCGCAAGAATTCTTGTAGAGATCCACCCAACTATGACAAATAATGATGCTACAAGGGGTGACAGTTTAATCATGAACGACATTGTCTAAAAGATGAAACAGCCAAGTTTTTTCAACATAATGGAAAACTGAACAACATCAACTGAGGCAGAGGGAGGGGTACTTTTTAATTATGAAGGAAGAGTAAGAGGGGATGGATATCTTAAAATTATTTAGTTTAATTTATGGGCGGTAATAAATCGGCTATTTAATCAGTGCGCACTTTTTCCCCGTGCTACACCCAAAACGTACCCGGTAAGTTTCGCTTACATTAATGCAATAAATACGGGCGAAAATTGCAAGCATTCTGGTAATGTGCGAAAATTGCAAGAAGCTTCCTTGCATGCAATGCAAGAAACAGAAAAAAACGAATTTTGCTTATGTATTAGCGATATATTTGTATTGGTGACCAATATGCGTTAGAAAAAAAGACTGTTGGTATTGAAAAATGAACCCTGCACAAACATATCACTAAGCAATACTTTATCCACCCAACCATACTATCAGACAGCTATAAGTAGATAAAAGTCATACATAAACACTTCGATGAATCACGATTAATGAAAAAGTAACACACGCACCCAGATTTGAACTTAGGCCCTTGTGCATCATAACGCTAACTATGAACACTGATCTGTCCTTACACACAAGAACAGGACGTTAAAACTCGTACAGTCATCTCATCCGCAATTTGATGCCGTCTCGTGTGTAATGAATAAGCCACAAAACTGCGTTTGATAATGTTGGTGAGGAATGAATAAAAAGTAGACGGAAAATAAAAACTCGCGCGTTGCTATACCAACCAGCATAGGGATCATCCATAAATGACGTAGCCTTATATGGGGGAGGGGGGAGTTTGGCATTTTGTGATGATGTGTGACGACGGGGGGGTAAGGGATCATGTCAGGCTACGTAGATTTTTTAAAGGGGAATAACTAACATCGTTTTTCATTTTTTTTTAAAAAATTTGCGGGGACAGGGGGGAGAGTTACCGTCAAGCTACGTAATTACCCGGGGGGGGGGGGGGGGTATTTAGTGGTTTGTGACGAAATTCTACGATGGGGGAGGGGGGTGTTAAAAATGACTCAAAAATGCTACGTCATTTATGGATGGTCCCATAGGCACGTGAATGTGGTGGTAATGCTTTGACAGTGTGTTGAAGAAACGTATGTACGTATAGCGAGAGATGAAGTGATTTTATATGCTTGCAGCAATTGCAAGCGGCTTTGACTACAAAATTGCAAGCGATGCTAACATGATTTGCAAGTGATTGTCGCTTGCAATTATTGCAAGAGATTTTTGTTTTAGGTGTATGCGCACTCTTGCCCCGACCATGGGGCAAAAGTGCGCATTTGAGTATTCATACGAAAATAATTATTTCTCGGATTACAAGCAAAACCAAGAGATATCTAGTATTACGTTTTGAAGATGTGTGATAAGAGGATTAATTTGTGATCATGCCGATTTTCTAGTGCTTTTCTACCAATCGTTATTTTACGAAAACTTTTAGGTGCGCACTTTTGCCCCACCTTACTCTAACACATTTTTAAAGAAAATCGATTTTTTGGCTTCAAAAGTGGGGGAAAATGAAAAAGCTCTCATTGATACCTGGGGAATTACTTGTTCTAATAATGGGCAATAATTGCAAATGATTGGTCCAGTAGATTTTGAGTTATGATGAATACCGCGAAACCAGTTTTTTTCGAGAGTCCTCTGGAGATTCACTGTTTCTTGCTCAATTTTCAATATTTTGCATTAAAAATTTAAGATGATATTATTTATTAAATTAAAAAAATGTTTCTTTTTTGCGAATTAACCTTAAAGGAGAGGGGGGGATGGGTACGGGTGTCAGCGTTAAAAAACACTTTTTTTGCGATTTTGTGAATAGAAATTTGGGTAAAGCAAATTGATCCAAGCTTTTGTACATTATAATGTATCATTTCAATAACATTCTATAATTTTTCCATGCAAAAAATTCGACAAGCGACTCGGTGACGAAGCTTTTTGTAAAACGTCTCTGGACAAACACGATATGCGGTGTTAACTGCCATTCAAAACTACTACGATTTCTTTAAAATTTTGTGTACAGATTCTATGTGAAAAAAGACGTTACCCTTCCGTTGTGTTTTTCAGATATTTTGTTCAATTAAGTAGGTTTCTTACGCATTGCAAATAAAAATTGCTATTTTCCTGAAAAATTCTGCCATTTTTTGAGTATAATTTCCTAATTGAAAAATTATCTCGAAAACTCAACGTAGGGGTCAGGATTTTTTTTACATAAAATATGTATACAAAGTTTGAAATAAATCGGCTAAGCAGTTTTTGAACGATAGTTTTTGAATGGCAGTTTTTTTCAGGGACGTTCTACAAAAAGCTTCGTCACCGAGTTGCTTGTCGATATTTTTGCATGGAAAAATTACAGAATGTTATTGAAATGATACATTATACTGTACAAAACTTTTGATCAATTTGCTTCACCCAAATTTCAAAAAAAATCCCGAAAAAATTTATTTTGTTCATGCTGAAACCCTTACCTCCCTTAAAAGAACCACAAGAAAATAAAGATAAATGAATTTGTGCCAAATTGTGACTTAAAGCACTGAGAATTCAAAGTAAGAGATGTATACGTGACATAATTTGTGAATGGTTCCATTTAGCATTTTTCAGTTGATGCAGCTTAGGCAAGACAGAACAATTGCAGTAAATTTATTTTGTGATTTGTAGGCTCTCCGTGAACATGTGTAGGGGAGAGTGGGTACGCTTGATCCCACTTGTGTTTTTACTTATAACTTTTCAATTAAATAAAAAATTTCAATTGCAAAATTCGCCATCTTGTAATTAATTCGAATTGTAAGAGCTGTGAATAATGTGTAAATCGGAAAACTATGTACTGTCAGTAATATAAACAGTTTTGAAAATCATGCCAAATAGAGGTTATTGTAAAATCGTGTGGTAACTTGATCCCCTGCCTACTAGGGCTAAAGAAACAAAACCCACTATGACCTATAGATACGAAAGTTCTGCTAAACACCTATCCAGACAAATTAAATAATAAGACTACCTTTTAAGATGTACGACAAACTTCACCACAGTATAAAGTGGAGACAAGTATTTGCGGTAAATCAATGCTGTTTGACTGGATTTTTCAACCTTCAATAACTTATACCATCATTTGTTCACGAAAAAAACATTTTAGATCAATTAATAGTGTCAGGTACGTTATGAAAATAATGTTTGGCTACTTCTATACATTTCGGAAGTGTTTGAGAGAACTAATGATAGGGATCAAGAATACCCAGTGTTACAGGGATCAAAGATACCTGTTGTATGAGGTAAACCAAATTTAATTTTTTTGCATGTGTAGTGAAACTTTTTATTCGAAATACGTGTTTTTCTAGGCAAAAGCCCTTAGAAAGTAACAGCACTTGAAAATATTCATAAATAATTAGTTCGACGATCTCATACAACCGTTCAAAAAATTGTGAAAAGATCTTCGAGATGGATTTAATCACATATTTTTTAATATATTATGCAACTTTTCCAAACCAAATGTAATACATCAGATTTGTTTTTTAAACATCATAAACGACCAAATACTTCATTTTATTTTTATATTGTGATAACTATGCGTATAGATTAGGAGATATAGCCAAGGAATCAAATATCCCCAAGGATCAAGTGTCCTCACTCTCCCCTACAGTTGTACATTTTGTAGCTGGCAAACTTTGGATTCCAATTCGGTACATAGGGTAATAAGCTAATTTATCTTGACCAATTTTAGAAACGGCACCGTACTATCATAAACATATTATAAACATAGATAGATACAATAGTATGCCAACACTTTAGTATTGGAGATAAAAGTCCTAATCATAATAAAAAGGAATGTGCAAAGGAATGACATAATACGTTTGCCGCTTAATGTTTTCCGGTGGTAAGAAAAACAACATATCTGAGCTTAGTGCCTTTGTAGAAACGACAGGAGTTGTTATTGTTGTTTTTCGATGCACTCATTTACAGTTTTTATGATGCGGTGTGAAACGAGGACAGGAAAATAGAAGTGTTTATGTATAAATTAGAGTTGTGCGGAAAACTGCAGCCATGTGAATTGATTGAATTTGATAAGCTATAGAAGACTGGACCATACAAGAAACTTTGAGTAAATAAATTAACAGGGATAGTAACTCTCGCAATACCGGATTAAAAATGTACATATGACTTTTAATATAGAAAACTGATATATTTTCTCGGTAGCTTTGATTTTTATACAATTTCCATTTCTTAGATTTTCAAATAAATTTAATATAGCACTTGCTGCACTAGTTTAATTATGTTATCAAATGAAAATAGCGTGTCCACTAAAGGAGATCGAAAACAGTAACATCGAAAAATCCAAGGCACTCAAGCTGTTTTGTACTGGACTCACCGATGCTGGGTCATTTTGCCGAAAGACGTTAAGCCGAATTGTCATTAGGCTGAATCGCCGTTACACATGTGTTATTAGGACGAATGACTATTAGGAAGCATCACAAGGCCGAATGAACTAAAGAGATAACCAAATAGAATGGTTGAAACCAGAGCTGCAAATTATCAACATATGTTTTTGAACTTGAAGGAGGAACGAATTTCAAATCATGCCCTACTATGTTCGACATGCAGTTGTTTGTTTGCACCATTCATTCAAACAGCCGAACTGCTCAATCATTTTCCATTCATTTTCAATTTCATTGACTTTGTGAATATCTCTCTACTGTGGTATTGACTAGGTTTTTCAAGCAAAACTACTCTAAGCATACTTCTTACTGTTCATGTAAGCTTGAAAACACAAAACATGAAAACATTTAACCTAAACTGACCTCTACAGAGCAGATTACAGCTTTGGTTGGTGAATGAAAAAGCATCAATTTGAAATGAGGACAAACGGTTTAGTCAGGAAAATCCCGCCAACTTGAAAGTGAATGATTAAGGGAGGCTTTGAATTTGAGTCATGGTTGGTGTGGATTGAACTGAAAGTTGGCATTTGAAAATGAAAATTTGCACCACTGGGTTGAAACAGAACAGACTGATCCGTTTTGAATTTTAGGTTTAAAACAAAATGTTTAGCATATTTACGTTCTTTTTCGCTGCAAATTTCAATTAAATAAAAGTTTGTTTATATTTAATATATATTGATAGTTAGATTTCTCGCAAACAAAAGCGATTTAGTTTATTATTATTCTTTAAGAATTTATGTTACTGATGTAATGGAATAAATAAATAACATTCCAGCATCGCTGCCACTCCGTCGGTCTTATCCAGCTTTTTAGGTTGTATACCATTACCCAGAAAGCCAATCCCCAGAATTCCATCCCCCAGAATGTACCGTTCCCCAGGAAGATATTGCCCAGAATATACCATTCCCTAGAAAGCCTTTATCCAGAATGCTCCATTCCCCAGAATTCCCCCCATTCCCCAGAATTCCCCAGAAAAGTTAATGTTTTTAATGATTTATTTTTTTGTGGTGAAGCCTAAGGTTTGCGAATTACCAAATTCAAGGGACTGATGTGTTGCTGAGGACATGTGGCGACCCCTCGTTATCCACTCGTATAACCGGTTTACTCGATCATAGGGATTGGTTCCTTCTTTCAGTCATGAGCAGTTTTTTGATTTTGTATGCCAAAAAATTCTTGCACGCGTTTTTTGTGATATTTTCCTCTGACCGGCTTATTTAATCATAGGTGTTGATTCCTTCTTTTGAACTTTCCTTGAATCTGTATTTAAATCGAAATGAATGCTCATTTTGACAAATGGTTTGGTGTGTTTTAGAGCATTTCTCGACAAACATACGATTACGGCGTAAAATCCAACTGTCAAAATTCTCTTTGAAAGAAAATTCCTGACAAACCGTTATAGGCCACACACAGTTCACAGCTTTATATAAAAAAGAAAACCTTTCTCTTTTGTTTACTACCAACATCTTTGGTTGGAGAGTAACGGTTTGTCCAGAATTGCCGCTAAAAGTGAATTTTGACAGTTGGCTCTAACGCCGTAATCATATGTTTGTCGAGGTTTATCTTTCTTTTGATTTGGAAAGGTTTCCTATGCAAATCTACGATCTACCCGAAATACAATCGAAAATAAATTCGTACCTTATGCCAAATAGTATTTATACCACAGACTAACAGATATAATACTCGACAACAATTCTTCGCCAATTTTAGCGGTCATTTTGAATATATTTTTAGGTGGGACAGTGATCGCATTTACGATTATAATCCATATATGGCGCCACTGATATATGCGCAAATATACGGTATAGACCACTAGTAAAAAAAAGTTCCGGGGTTTGAGGGTTAACTAATTTGTAAATGAGTGGTTAGAACCGTGTATAGTGTTTGGCGGATCGATATTTTTAAGGAATTAATCATAGTGTTATGTCTGTGCTTATGCTACACGACTGTTAGGTCAAATGGCCAACTACTATATAATGTCTTATGTTAACAATTTTAATTATTGAAACGCTCTCTTGTGAAGCGCCAACTCACTGGCAGAAAGGTCCGGACATATTGTGAAATAGCGGGGGGGGGGGGGGGGGGGTTGGTTCTGATCTTGTAGACGAACCTCGATTTTCATCGACACTAGTTAGATATACGGAGATCATGATTATTTCGTCGTCACACACAAATACGTGGCCATTTTGTTGAACGTTATCAGCACTGAATGCCTGACATATAGCCCTCGATAATGGCGAATTTCGTAAACCTAAGCCTTATTTTCCTCTTCAGTAAATGTTTCAAATCACTAATGATCGGGCTTATGCGAAAAGACCGGAATTCAATATCCGCCGTATTTGGCCGGAACTCCACTTCGTGCTTCTGAATCTCATCTCGACAGATCATTGGCTGTCAGTTGAAGCGATGGTTTAGAAAGTTTTCTATTCGGTTCATCAGTACCTGGTAGAACCGTCCTGGCCATCAGATATACGCTATGGCCCACCATGGAACATGATTCGTATCCACGAGTAAACAACTGGTTATGGATGAAGTTCCGTAAGCACAGATGTTCCGACGGTCATGTTGAGTACTTTCGGATTAAGGGAAGCCTGTTCAAATGCCTTCGAAAGGACCAGGAAGTTAGTAAAAATTCCTGCAAGCTGACTCCGTCAATAGATGCATTCTGAACCACCACAAACCTAATAATTTTAGACTACAGCACCATGATAAGCCATTTTTGTAGAATATGTGACTACCGTTCCAGCCATTAATGATTGATGGTCGGTTTGTGCCTTTCATAATACGAAATATGCTCACACAACCACCAAATCTACTAATTTATCCACAAATCGTGATTGGTACTAAGGCGATTGAATAAAAAAAAAGATTGATGACTTGCAAGAACATGACAGCGAGGAACACCATTTAGCTAGGGGCGAAACACACTTTTCTTCGTCTTTCGATATTTCCGCTACCATTCATAATAATTACTGGAATCCCTCTGTGCTAACACAGTACTAGCCTAGCCTGTTCTATTTTTATAATTTCCTTTCTTCAAATTAACCAATTCGGGTTGGTTTGGTGCGGCTTAGCCTGTACTTTCACTTCGCTGATTGCTGCGAACAACGCTACCACTGTGTTTAATGAGGTAGTTTATCTTTTTTAATCAATGTCCTTCGCAGAAACCAATGAAGTCGGACTTCATGGGAAGCACAGTCAATGGAGCGGAAAGCTCAAAATCCATCATAAAGCTTGAATGTATTAATGACACACTAACTTTTGTTTTCAATATGGCAACATGCAATTAACCCACAGAACATTATAAACTCAACCTAATCACTTAAAGACAACTAAATAAGCCACTTCGTGCTCCCAAATTTTGATATGCAACCAGCTAGAGACACTTGGTATTAGGCGTAATGCTGCATGGGATTGCAAAAATTTTGTCTTCTTTTAATATATCTCGAAAACTAACACAATTTTGAATTTTTTTGTTAAGATATTTTTTTGAGATAGTGGTATTTATAATCATACTCAATAAGAGTGTTTTGGTTTAGACTGCAAATATTATGAATTAAAAAAAATATGTTCAAAGTTGTTGTTAGAACAACTTGATTGTTGAAAGCTTCTCCATGATCCAAATGAACTGAAAAAAGTTTAGGATAGATAGGCACAATTTCACGAACTAATTGGTTTTGTTGGAACGAAACTGAAAATATCTCGACAACTACCAAATTTTGATTTTAAATGACATTGTGGTTCTAGTGATCAGAGTATTCAGCGGGTCTTCCGAACTCCCTTCTGAGGTGAGTATTTTACTTTAAATGATAATCTGATCCCTGAAAACCTCCTAATTCATAGCACACCGTCGCGTACAAGACCTGATGTCCTGACCGTCTACTACCAGAACGTTTGTGGAATGAGAACAAACACTCATCTTGCTTGCCTTCCCGAGCAGAATCTGACAACAAATTGAAAACTAAACTTGATGTTGTGATGTTCGGAAAATGATTACTCAGGTTGTTGTCGTTTTGGTCGTTTTAACGATTAAAAGATCAAAATGGAGAGCAGAAAAATTGTCCTATGATATCAAACAGAAAACTAATTCTGCTATTAGGGAGAGTAAATTGAAAGCTCATTGAGATGTTGAAATTTTTTTGATATCAAAATATGTATTCACTTTGATGTTTCACCAAAGAAATATAAACATAGAAAATTCTTCTAAGAAACAAGGATAGCAAAATGAGATCAAAATTTGATGTCATGTTTAAAAAATCTAAAACTGATAGCAAAATAAGATTTCAGTTTGATGCTATTATCAAAATACGATTTCTCCTTGTTGTAATTTTGATGTTCGACTTTGCTCGGGTTCTCTATCTACGACTAAGGCATTATCGTTCTCGCCGAAACCTGGCCACGTGACGATTTTTTAAACGTCGAGCTATCGACTAACGGCGCGGAGGTGGTGTTCTTATAGCGATAAAGAAACATCTAACTGGGATTGTACTAAAAATGCCTGAATGTGAACGTTTGGATTAAGTTGTCGTACGCGTTCCACTTCCAGGTAGATCGTTATATATTTGCTGCATTTATCTGAGACCGAACAGTGTTCTCATCTCCGATGGATTTTCGATGACGATTATAGGTGCTACGTTTCTGAAAATGAAACATCGGAATAAGAGAATGCCATCACAGAATTGTTGTTCGCTGGTGGCTTGTATCAAATCTGCTCTCATAGCAATGTGAATAGACGGACCCTCGATCTAGTTGAAATTCCCATGTTTTGTCCATAGGTGGAAATTGAAACTTCGTGACATCTTAGAACTTCACTAAGTCAAGTTTTTGGGTTAATAATATTGTTGATACAGTAAGGGGGAGGGAGTGAGGAGGAGCTCCTGAACTTTTTTACTACGTAGCAGGCCGATGTAGGTACCCGGGTACCCATAAAACTGAAATGTCAATAACTAAGGCAATTTCCAACCGATTTCGACACTGTTTTGGATTCAGGAACTCATCCACTTTTAGACTTTATAAAATAAACCGGATTACTTCATTTTGTTTCCGGGAATCCGGATATCCGGAAGCAGGTTGCAGTGCTGGGATACTATTTGTGAACTTCAATGGAGTACTAGCAATATAGGTATCAAAACTCTTGGAATTGTATCAGTAGGCTGTATCTCGTGGTTTTGGAACCATTTGGTGATTTGACCCCGGAACGGATATTCCGGAGCAGGTTCTCGTGGAGCCGTGAATGGCCATTCCATTGCAATACCATTTTTCTAATTGGCTTAGGGTCCCGCAACAATAAATAACATACTTCCGAGAGCTTTGATACTCATATTGCTAGGACATTATTACAATTTACAAATCAGTCCCTAGTACTGGAACCATGTCTCCGGAAAATCCGGATTACCAAGAACTAGATCCATTCATCCGGCTCAATTTTACAGAATCAAAAAGTTCCTGAATCCAAAACATCTAAAAGTGTCCAAATCGGTTAAGGGAGCCATAGTTATGAGCATTTCAATTTGTGGGTACCCGGGTACCCACGTTGGTCTGTTAAAGGTGTTTTTGTTGGACACATAACGGTTAAGGGGTTGCACAAAACGGCCAAAGTGCAAAAGTTTTCACCCGCGAAAAAACACAAAGGACTCTTAGAATATTCAATAATTGATTCAGTTCTTAGGATGCGATGAAACGTCGAGATCTACTGCCTCTCTGAATTTTGTTTAAAGATAACCTCCATGAAACTTCGAAAATTCTGGATTTGAGTTAATACCGGGGTTTGACAAGGCTGCATTTAATTTATTTTCTATGCCAAATGTCGTAGATCTGCATAAAACAACGGATCTTGTTTCATAAAACATTGTTTTTTAAAAAAGTTGCCTCTCTGGTACCATTATTTTTTAACTGAGATTTTCAAATCAAAATACTTGTTTTTTTTCGAATTGACACCAGATTTTAACATTTCGTCGATTTCTAAAACATTTGGCATACAAAAAAAATAAAAATTACATTTCCAAACTCAAGTCCTATCTCAATTCAAAAATATTCCTTATACCATATTACACCTGATCTCGACGCTTTATGACATCGAGCAAGATTTGTCGCCAAAGATCCGAGCTTCCATTTAAAATCAAATATTGAACTTCTTTCGGATCAAAGATAGTCCGCGAAGTATTTTAATATTTCGCAAAATGCGGAAATATTCAGCTGTGCCAGATATCTCGAAAGTTCGCCTAAATAAGCTCAAGATTGTCTAAAGCAAACAAATGACGTTACTGGCGACAAGACTTTCGTGAAGAACTAACGTGTTTACATGCCCGCTCACAACGTTGAGATCGATGGTGTAGTTATCGATTCGAACTTGGCATGCGTGGATCTACTGAAGGACTTGATTGTCTGTTTCAATGACCCTTTGCTCCGCTTGCAAGCGAAGATTTTGAGTGACAATCACACCGGACCTTCAAACTAGTATCGAGTGACCTCTTGGCGAGACTGCTTTGCGTCTTCTTCGACAAGGATCGTCAGCATGATCGGTTGGTTGTGTCGCGCGTCATGCATGCACTATTGCACTAATTACAAGCAAATGAGTCTTCGTAACAATATTTTTTTTCTTCTGAAAGGCCGCTAAATATACCAGCAAGAAAAAGCTCTGCCACAAATCCGAAACACCAGGTCAATTCAGAAGAAACAAACAGTTTCCAATGTGAAACCATGTGACATTACAACTAGAGATTCTTAGTGCAGCATTGGTTAGACCTAAGTTGGGAGCTTGCAACTTTGTGAAACTGGGAAAACGAGCGGAAAAGTTTTGCAATATTTTTCGCTCTTTTTGTTGAAATTTGAAGTCTTTGTCTTATTTGTTGTTTATTCTAGATTAACAGGACGTAGCGTAGTCTTCTGACTCCTTTGGTAGAGTCTCAGTTATGCGCCTTTTTGCTGTCTGCTTTGGCTTTCTTTTTCAGCTAAACTGTCAAACAATAATGTTGTCTGTACCTGGGAATGATATTCCTTTCCTGACTAATTTTATGACTTAACCTCACTTATTTTGAAAAGCAGATCAAGATTTTAGCGGCCCCCTATGATTGGCGCCCTTGGCGGGTGCCAACATGACCAACAGCACGCTACGGCTCTGCATTAGGGCATTGCAAAAAAAAATTTTTTTTTGAATTCTCAAAGGCCCCCCCCCTCCTGTATTGTGACAAATATCAAAGAAAACTCAAATGCCAAATTTCACATCATTTGGACAATTTTAGACCCCCGCCCACTTCGCTTGAATTTTTTTGAAATTGGTAGTATGGGAAAATATGGAGGAAAAATATATTAAATGCTATAACTTTTGAAGTAGCAATCAGAAAATTACAATTTATACCTTTTTTGAAAGAAAATAATCTTAGTATTTGAATGGAGACATCTTTGTTCCTAGGAAAATACGGGAAAGTGGGGTACTGGGTCATTTTGGCCCCAAAATCCCATATCTTTGATGATTTTTCTGCTATGTGATGCAAATCATACATATTTTGAAGTTTTTCTAATGTGAAAAAATCTCAAAAATCGATCGGAGCATTTTTGACCTTTGTCCAAATACGAGAAGTTGGGGTTAAATGGCCTTTTGTCATTCATATTAAACTTCATCATTTTCTCGTGCATATATCTCTATTATTCTTCACTCAATTTTCATAAACTATAGCTTGTTGAACGTAGAAAATCCTTAGGATTATAACAAAAATATATTCGTTACCGGTAAAATTCAGGAACATCAAATTATCTGACATATAGTGTCGATTTCACATTTTTATCATAAAATCGCACATAATAACTCCATTTAACAACAAAATTCTTATTTGATTTACTACTTTTAGTGTAAAATATGATTAGGGATCCCATGAGAAAACTTTCATTCCTGGAAAAATAGGGAAAGTTGAGGTATTAGGACAAATAATGAAAAAAATGAGATTTGTAGAGTAAATATCAAAAAGTTTTATGTTTCTGAATTTTAACTCTAACGTTTTTATTTTTGTTTTATTCCTCAGAATTTTACACGTTCAACAAGTTACATTTTATGAAAATTGATTGAAGAATAATAGAGATATATGTATTAGAAAATGATAAAATTTAATATGAATGACAAAAAGCTATTTAACCCCAACTTCTCGTATTCGGACTAAGGTCAAAAGGATTCCGTTTGATTTCTGAGATTTTTTCACAATAGAAAAACTACAAAATATGTATGATTTGCGTCATGGAGCAGAAAAATCATTAAAAATATGGGATTCTGGGGCCAAAATGACCCAGCACCCCACTTTCCCGTATTTTTCTAGAAACAAAGATATCTTTATTCAAATACTAAGATTATTTCCTTTCAAAAGAGGTATAAATTGTAATTTTCTGATTGCTACTTCAAAAGTTATAGCATTTAATGTATTTTTCCTCCATATTTTCCCATACTACCAATTTCAAAAAAATTCAAGCGAAGTGGGCGGGAGGCTAGAATTGTCCAAATGATGTGAAATTTGGCATCTGAGCTTACTTGGCATTTGTCACAATACAGGAGGGGGGGGGGGGGCTTTGAGAATTCAAAAAAAAAATTTTTTTGCGATGCCCTACTCTGCATGCTATACATAAAACAAAAGGGGGTCAAAAATTCAACCAGGAAATTAAAAAAAATTGTACTCTTGAAAAGTAATGTTTATTTCTGTGAATTTAAATTATGAGCGTTTTAACATAGCGACGGATGTCCGTAACTCGTCACTGTCCTTACTTACAAATAAACAATAAGTGAACGAACAGCGAAAAAAATTCTTGGTGAACCACCGAATTTTCCTTTGAATTTTTCTACTCGCAAATGAGGCTGTATTTTGATTTTGGTCCGCCCTGAAAATATCTATCCACCACTAATCCAAAATTTCTTCTACAGCAAAATCAAACTCTCTTCCTCCGGCCGCAATGCTGCATACCGAAACAGCGCAAATTGTACAGATAGTACTGTAAATTATGGTTTTTGTGGCCGGCACAAGAAACTCTTTGTCTCCATCAGAATCCAACTGTTAAAGGCAGTGTGGGCAGCACGATATACCGGTGGTTCAAGAGCTGAAGTATGATCTCATCATCCTCGAAGAAAGTTTCGTTTAGTAAGGCTGGCAATCCTTCAGCTGCAGCGAGTCATTTAGGCTCATCCTATCACATGTGAATCCATTCGGTAGAATATAAGGCTCGGCTCGGATCTCGTTGATAACGAGAACAAAACGAACTTCAATTTTGTTTATACTATTATTTGACAGATTGCGTTCGAACAGCTAGTACACTTATGGTCGGAATCTAGTACCGCAATCTAAGAAGCTCGAACGTTTTGGTTCAATGCGATACGTAATGCCGCAGTTTAGTTGAAACGACTTCAAAAAGTTTCGTATCGAGACTCTCGAATCGAGCTGCGGAATGCCACCTCGTTACCACTGTAATGGTTCGGTAATATAAACGAATGGATTTTTCAATTGAATTACGTTTTTATTGCATGTTTTGGTGTTTTCTTCGCTTATTTATGGTATAGGTTGAAGTTTGTGAAACATGTCACCGTTTATTTTAAGTGTATTAAATAAAACTGAAACATGCATCAAAGCGAATTGTAGAGAAGATTATGTAGTTCGAGGGTTCACAGAACTTTCCAGAAAGCAACAGCAATCTGGGAGATTTGGTCGGATTTATTACCATTTATGATGCATTTGGGCTTTGTATAACGCAGGCCAGACAGGTTTGGCGTATTTTATTTTTAGTGTTCTCGGTAACAACCCTTAAATTACTTTAGAGTTATCGTGAAGCAAAGCAAAATGTCGGGAAGCAGTCATTACGTAAATTGATAACTACCATAAAAGAAATTCGCAAAATTGAAATAAGAAAAAATAACGCTGTTAAGTTTGTTCCAGTTCAACTTCGTTCGGAAGAGGAAGCAGAGAATAGCAACTAGCAATGTTGCCGAACGAGAGAATGTAAAAAATATACAATGTGGAACCCTCCGATTAGATAGAAAAAAAGTTTGCAACAGCTACAGCGCCATAAATATTTATTTGCTGTGAAGAAGGAAACTGCAATAAAAGTCGATCCCGGAAGTAGGTCACTATCAGCATATTTTGGTGCGGGATAATACAAGCCCTTTGGCGTTGTGTGATATTTATTTATTACACATTGAGGATAACGACAGAAACATGGATCACCATTCGTACATGCACATTTGGAATAAGATGATTTGCTATATACTTATTGAAATGATAGATAATATGTATTTAGACCCGGATAAATATAATTCTATTGTAGAATGCGTTGTGTAATCTGTTCAGAATCAATCGTACACTATTGTTTTCCAGTGAAGTAGAAGCTGATAAAGTTAGTTATTAGGGTATTGATTTTTTTTACCTATTTATGTATACTATAAGCATTTAGTACAGAAAGATTTCTGAATAAGGAAGAGAAAGTACCAATTTAGATATTATGGCACCATCCAAATAGGAACATTAGAAGTCCGATTACGCATAGAATCAGATATTCCGATATTGTGGCGTTTAGCACCATTATGCACTACCACATCGTCTGCATCGTTAAACGCCCAATGATGATGTAGGTAAAAATGGCATAATAATTGCACGGCTAATAAATCTCGACTCTGTGTTTTGACTATTATGGCCACTGATATTATTCCGATTACGTGCACTACATTTAGATCCAACGGGTTTTTTATGCTAATTGCAATTGCTATACTTCTTTTCTCCGGAAAATTTGCAAGCGCTACTAGCATGTACCCATTCTGTAGGAATTGTGCATGGAAAATATAGCTAAAATAAACTTCTCCCTTGTTATAATTTATTTACTGAAAAAGAACTCCCTTCTCATAATTTAGTGTGGCTACCAAAATTGAAAAAAACAGCATTCTTTGGCAAACAACGCACTATTTCGGGAAACACTTCAACAATGCATATAACGATTGCGCTTTGCAATATTGTGAGCGCTCGCAGAGGAAAACTTTTCATTGGATCGTAAATTACATTTATTTATTTTAATATGCCTATGGTGAATTTGAGAACTGCACGGATCAAGAGCAGCGGTCTAATGTGGGATTTCCTCGCATATTAGAACTCGCTTTACCGACAGTCGTCCACCCGCATATAATGGAATTCGGAATCATCTACTATCGGTCACGCATTATTACCGTACAGTCGTAAAACCAACTCAAGCTGCGAATCTTCCCGTAGGTCGCGGACACAAGTCCCGATCGTAGGAGTGGAGCTATAATTCGAAAATTAAATATTTACAGCCTGCTTGCTTAAGTATCGCGGCCTCTGGTGGCGTTTCGTGGAAACAGATTGTTTTAGAATAATTATATACGGTAATAAACGTTGCTGTTAATGTGCTCGCGAGCCAAATTCATCATACATTAAAATAATTTTCACTTGGTCAGATTGATTTCGTTTCCTCATCTAAACAGTTCTTTTCCCTTTATTCAACTCAAGCCTAATTTTGTGTTGGGATCATGCCCGCATATATTGCTGGAAGTGCAGTCACTGATAATTGAGTATACAACAGCTCGTGACTACAGGCTAGACGGGGTAATTACTAGTTCGTGCTGTTAGTATACTACTACAGATTGGTTCAAATTAGTTTGAATTGTATCGATTGTTGAAACGGATCCATAAAGACAATCGTTTCTATACATTGCTGCAAACATCCAATAATTAATTCATGTTTCTAACATACCTTTTTTTCTTTTTCTCTGCTTCTTTCCTTCTAGGTAAGTCGTCTAGAATACTATGAATATACGTGTACAGCAGCTTCTGGCGGGTAAGCTTTAATTAAATCGAGTTTGATACCGATGTTTGTACTATGTATCCTACTTCGATAGAAATTATCCGAATACGACAGACATAATACATTTACAGTGTGTAAAGGAAGAACGTGATCGACGATACTTTTCGTCGTAGATATTTACTACACAATTGAATACGTTTATTTAAAGTCAATTATGGCCTAGCACTTTCAAGACATATTTTCTATGAGATTTTCAGCATACTCCTTACAACTATTTGAATTCACGTACAGTAGCTTCATGTGGAGAATTCAACGAAGATATTCATGAGAATGAAACTGATAGAAAACGAATTATTGCTGACTATCTCCAAAAACAGCTAGCGTTATAATAACTCTTCTAATACTTCAATTATACTAGTTATTCAATAACATATGCAATGGTTTGAAGTAGATTGTTTTACTATAAGACTTATCATACATTAATACTATGTAACATACAAACGCTTGAGCCATTCGCGATTATACACATTATCGCGAAATTCCTACGCCCGCACATATCTGAACCGTAGAATGAATATCACACGACGGCGAGCTCTTACGATAATCTAGCTCTACAGCTCTAGTAGGACAACTCTCGAAAAAATACCAGTCATGTTGTGGTTAGAAATTTTTTGTCAACGTTGATTTTGTTCCAAATTTCGATCAACGTCATGTACAACGTTATTAATTCAGCAGCGCAGCCTTTGTTTTTTTTTGTTTTATTTGGAGTAGGGAAAAGCCCCCTGGCGCTAGGTTTCATTCAAACCCTCTCTCCAGCATTTATTTTTTTTTATATGTACAGCACACACTCCTATCCAACTAAATCTTTCAGTAGGGTTACAGCACCCATCCTCGACACACTACCAGTTTTCGACCATCCACACATCGTGGCAATTTCTGTATGGTAGTAGTGCTCTTCCCCTACGAGGACAATCTGGGCGACAAACTTAAAACTGTCTAATTTATAGATCCCTCCAATTCCCTTGTGCCATTTAGTACCACTTCGTCGTTGAGCTGCCGACTGGTTCGCGAACTTCTCGGTCTAGTCCCCGACGATGGATCTAGCCTACTCCGACAAAGAGTTCCCCGCCGAGAGAAGTTCGAAAGCGAGCCAACCAGCTAAGTTCCGAGGTCAGTTCGGCGATTTCGGTGGAGTAGGACGTCTGGTTTGCTGGAGCCCCGGCGCGACTGGTGGTGTCTCGTCGTGGTCTACTCAGTCTAGTTCCCGGTGGTGAATCTGACTGACCGATACCGATTCTTGTTTGGTTTCAGTACCACAACTTCTTAAGCCCTTTGGCTCCGCTGCCATTTAGCACCGCAACTCCTTTAAGCCTTTTAGCTCTCTTCTTGTGCCATTTACTACTACTGTTTCTTTTGGTTAACCACCTCGGTTCTAGTAACGACTGTTGCTCGGTTGACGTCTGAAAGCGGAAAGAAAGAATATCCAGTTTTCTAAACTAGAGAAGCTCGCAGTAGGAAAAACTCCAAGAAAGGCCTACTAGATCGGCTATAATGTATTTCAACGGTTTGCATGCTGTAGTATAATAGGGTGCCCAACTAAAGAGAAACAATACTTCACATACTCCCCCCACTCATTTGCTCTTCAAAAGGTAAAACACATAATTTACTAATGGACCTCTTGATTTCACCCTTAGAGGAATATAGAGTCGCCACTCGAACAAGACTAGCCGGACCAGGGTGTACCTTGGTAACACGTCCAGTGATCCATGAACACGGAGGAAGGTTGTCGTCTTTGATTAAACAAAGCTGCCCAACAAGTATATTGGGGTAGATTGAAGAGAATTTTTTGTTCCTCTGCTGTAGGTGATTTAAATATTCGCGTTTCCATCTCTTCCAAAACAGTTGTACATTTTTTTGTACTTGTTCCAAACGGGTCAGCTTACTAGACGATGTTTCAGTGATGTTCACATCTGGAAGGGCATTTATAGGGCCTCCAATGAGGAAATGTCCTGGGGTTAATGGAATAGGGTCACGTGGGTCAGCGGATAACGGAGAGATGGGTCTTGAGTTCAAGCAACCTTCGATTTGCTTCAATAGTGTAAGCATTTCCTCGTACGTCGGGATTGAAGAACCTAGGATTTTCTTCATGTGTTTTTTAACACTCTTTATGCCTGCCTCCCATATTCCTCCGAAATTAGGAGAACGAGGTGGAATAAACTTCCACTCCATTTCTTCCATTATGCAGAAATCACGTATTGCTGGTTCCACTTCGTTTTCAAATAAGACGGTTAAGGCCTTGATCTCGTTTCGGGAACCAACAAAGTTTGTGGCATTGTCACAATAAATTACATTACAACGCCCGCGCTGACTAGTGAATCTTCTTAGTGCAGCTATGAATGAAGCACTAGAAAGGCTACTAACGAGTTCCAAATGTACGGCTCGAGTCCGTAAACAGATAAACAGGGCCATGTACGCCTTCAGAGTTTTTTGTGTTCGAACGAAGTTTTCCTTGATGGTGAAAGGGCCACCAAAATCTACCCCACATGTTTGAAATGGTCTCCCAGGAGTTATTCGCACGTCCGGCATCTGTCCCATAATTTGTTTCGCCGTGTTTGGATTGTTCCGGAAGCAAGTCATGCATTTGTGCACAATCTTGCGAACTAAACTTCTATCATGGATCGGCCAATACTTTAATCTTAGTGCGTACAAAAGACCTTGTGGGCCAACGTGAAGATACTGGTGATGATGTTGTACAGCAATCAACCATGTCGCGTTACAATTTCTGGGCAATATGATAGGGTGTTGTTGATTGAATCCTACTCCTGATGACTGTAGCCTTCCTCCAACCCGAAGTAATCCATCGTTATCCAAGAACGGGTTCATACTTATTAGACTACTATTTTTGTTAACAGCTCTCCCGGATGTTAGTTTATTTACTTCCTTTGAAAAATGCTGCAGCTGAATCATCTTTATAATTTGGTTGTGTGCCTGTTTTAACTCATTTAAGGTGAGATGTTCGACGGTTCGATCAGTTTTTTTACTCATACAGTTCCGTTTGAATCGTAGACAGTAAGCAATGATTCTCTGTAACTTTGTGTAACTGGAATATCGATCTATCAATGTATAATCTCGTTCATCTTGTATATCTTGTGGTTGCTGGTCAATCGTGGCAATTAACGTGTTCATTGCTTTCTGTACCCACGGTCGGTCCTGCTCCTGCAGAAATTCCGGACCTTTCCACCAAATTGCAACTTCTGCTAATTTCTTTGCGGAAGCACCCCTAGAAATTAAATCGGCAGGATTTTCTTTAGAGCGAACATGATTCCAGTCGTGACACGATGATATTTCGTTGATTTTTGGCTACTCGATTCCTAATAAAGGTAGGCCAATTTTTGGTAGGTTTAGAGATCCAATCTAAAGTTACCATTGAGTCTGTCCAATAATAAGCGCCTTCGATGTTAACGTTAATGGTTTCCTTCACCCTTGTCATTAATTCCACCAATAATGTGGCAGCCCGGAGCTCCATTCTAGGAATTGTCATATCTTCTTTTTTGTTTTGGTCGGCACTAGGAGCTATACGAGATTTTGCGCAGAGTAGATTGACATGTACTTCATTCTCGACAACTGTTCTAACATATATCACAGCACCATATGCTCGTTTCGACGCGTCTGAAAATCCATGAAGCTCCATTGTACCTCCAGTGGTGGTAATGTACCTTGCGAAACTAATGGTGTCGAGCTCAGATATTTGTTCACAGAACCATTTCCATTCTTCCGTTACCTGATCGGGTAGCGGCTCATCCCAGTCTAGTTTCTTCGTCCATATACTTTGCATAATTAATTTTCCGTGAACAATTATGGGACTCAAAATTCCGAGAGGGTCGTAAATCTTTTGAACTTCGGACAAAATGTTGCGTTTTGTCATTCCTGCTTGTACGTTGACTTCGTTGCTGAAGCTGAACCTGTCCGAATGTGTGTCCCAACGCATTCCTAAGATTTTCACGATTTTCGACTCGTCTTTTTCACCCGCTAAGCTGGGTTCATTTGACTTCCATTTGTGAAGTTCAAACCCTGCACTACTTAGGATAGTGGTAAGTTGATCCTTCACTTCGATCAGTTTATCAAGTCGATCATGGCCCGTTAACGCATCGTCCATGTAAAAATCCATCTGAATGACTCGACTTGCCTCAGGATATATATGCTCGAAATCCATCGCCAGCTGCTTGAGGTAACGAGCCGCAATGAAAGGGGCGGAACATGTACCGTAAGTGACAGTATTAAGTCGAAATGTGCTTACTCGCTCGTCTGGTGAAAACCGCCATAATATCAGTTGTAATTGCCGATCTTCTCCATGAACTTCTATTTGTCGAAACATTTTCTTTATATCGGCTGTTAGCACGTATCTATGACACCGAAATCTCATCAGTATATCGAAAATATCTTGTTGCAATGAAGGTCCTGTCATCATCACATCATTCAATGATATTCCATTGGATGTTGCAGCTGATCCATTAAACACGGTTCTCAATTTGGTGGTGCTACTTTCAGGTCTAAGCACTGCATGATGTGGGAAATAAAATATGGGTTCATGTTGCATTATGTGTTGGGCGTCTCACTTTTCCATATGATTCAGTTTCAGATAGTCAGTCATGAACGCTACGTATTCCTTTTGTAACTGAGGGTCCATCTCAAATCTTTTCTCTAGTCTCAACAGCTTGTCCAGAGCCAAACTTCTGGAATCGCCGAGTTGTGTAACAGTCGATTTTAGTGGTAATCTAACATTGAATCTACCATCCGGAGTTCGTGATGTAGTTTCCACAAAAAGTTGTTCACATAGAACCTCTTCCTCCGTCCAGTCTCTGCACAATAAGTTAGTTGTGTTTTCGTTTATGAATTTGGTCACTGTGTGGTTCGCATTTATCTGTGTTACTGTTCCTCCTATAACCCAACCTAACGCTGTATTCTGCATGAATGGTAAGTGCTCGTCAATTTGTCTATTTCCACTACGAAGGATATCGAACACTACTGAAGTTCCAAGTAACATATCAACTGGTCTGCTCAGGTGAAAATCTGGATCGGCCAGATTCTCATCTATAATATTCCAATCGCCTATGTCCACGTTAGTTGGTGGTAGAAATCCAGTGATATTGTCTATTACTAGTACGGAAATCGTTTTGCGGTAGTTGCTTAGGCGTGACCTAAATGACACCGCGGCTCTTTCGTGTATCGATTGTGACAACTGTCCGAATCCAGCTACTTGGCAATGAATGCGATTTGTTCTATTGCCCATTCGGCGTATAAAAGAGTTGGTAATAAAATTGGACTCTGACCCAGAATCAAGCAACACGCGACTTGCTACTGATGAACCGTTAGTCGCGACGACTAGTATGGAAGCAGTAGGTAGGATTGTCTGGGCTAATATATCACTCACTTCTTCAAGTTCTGTAATATAGTTTATTGTACCAAATGCATTATTATAAAGAATTGATCAATTTCACTTTATACATTTACTCACGGTGTTGATTTCTGTTCCGTTGATTGTATTCAACAGAGCATGTTGGCTGCTTTTCGCGGTGGATAGACGTATGGTGTTTGCGTTCGCATTTTATGCATCCCTTGCTCCAGCATTGCTCGGCATTGTGCCCAGGTCTTAGACAATTGTAGCACAAAGAAGATCTTTTGATGATCTTGACCTTTTCCTCGATAGACTTTGCTCTGTACTGACTGCAACTTCCTATGAAATGGTTGGCTCCACACATGCAACATCTTTGAGAGCCGGTTGTCTTTGTTGTGGTGTATGCTTTAACTTCCGCCCTGAACCTCTTTTGTGTGTTGTTGGAATCAACCGTGGATTTTCGTTTCATAGGTATCGCGTCTAGCACTTGGCACCTATCCGATACGAAATTTTCCAATTGATTGTACAGCGGCGGTGTTGTTCCCGACGCAACCGATTCCCATTCTCTGCGGGTGGTAGGATCCAGTTTATTGGCCATGAGGTGGATTAGCATAGCATCCCAAGATGTCACAGGCTGTTTTAAATTTTCGAGACAGCGAAGATGTTTCTTAGCATTATCAAATAGACTTCTTAATTCCGCAGCTGACTCTACTTCTACCGATCTCAATTCAAACAATTCTCGTGTGTGTTTTTGAACCAGCAGTTTTGGGTTGTTATAACGTTGTTCGATCATATCATAGGCAATTGAGTAGTTGTCAACGGTTGTCGGTAAGGAATCAATCAATCCCAAGGCTGCACCACGGAGGGATAGCTTCAAATACTCAAATTTCTGTATTACAGGAAGTGATTCGCGGTGATGAATCAAAGCATTGAATTTATCGAACCATTCCAACCAGTTTTCGCCATGGCCAGAAAATACTGGAAGATAAATAATAGGAAGTCTCACGGAGTCCTTACTGGCTGCATTACAATCCGTGTGCTCCCGGCCCTTGGATGCGATTGTCCGTTCGAATGTAGTAAGGCCATTGATGTAATGAATTTCCACTTCATCGCGATTCTGGCTTTCCTCGGGGTTCCATTTCTCCAGTGTACTTTGCGCTTGATCGTACGATTTATAGCATTCTTTCAGCATATCACGTCGAGCCTCAAGGGCCATTCGATCATCTTGAAAAGTTGTTATTGTCTTGATGATATTAGTTATTCTGGATACGGAATGATTCCTCTGCGCGGTGATACTATCGTATTCCGATTGCATAACGTAGATCATCGGACTGGTAGGTTCAGACGATTCTTCGATGATACCGTCGAGTTCGTTTTCGTTATCCGACATTTCTGCACCTGTAAAGCAGCAAGTATTATTTACCCTTTTGCGTTAACCTCTTTGTCTTCAATAATTAAATCCCGTAGGAATTTTATACATGTTCATTATACATTTATTACAGTTATACATTATTCATTCATTGTTACTTTCAAACTTCAAATTAAGAGCCATTTTTAGATTTTCTTCTTTTTTTTTAGCGCGTCCTAACTCACTTGCTAGACTGCTTACTAAAGCATCGAAATTACTTTACACAGCGTTCATATTGATATCTTGAACTATGTATCGAAATTTTCGTTGGCTTTTCTCATTCTGGTCAATTTGTTGAATCGACCCTAGCGTCAGAGCTATCTCAGCCGACCCGCGTGTCAGCTGCATTATTAAATCGACACAAGCATCGAAACTTCTCTGCCAACCCACATGTTAGCCATATTGTTTAATAACCACCATAATCTAAAATGGTTGTGTCAACCCACATGTCGACCATTTTGTTATATCAACCCAAGCACCAAAACTTCTCTGTCAACACACATGTTAGCCGTATTGTGCAATGAAAACCATCATCAAATTTTTTTTCTTTTAAACCACATGTCGGCCATTTTTTTTTTGAGTCGGCCCAAGCGTTGAAGTTATCTTAGCCAACCCGCGTGTCAGCTACATTATTGTATCGACCCAAGCATCGATACGGCTTTGCCAACCCACATGTTAGCAATATTGTGCAATCAACCCCATCGTCGAAAATTTTTCTGCTAACCCGCTTTAGCCAACATCAGAAGCTCTTCAGCCAACTCACATGTTAGTTTTTTACTGTGTTAATTCCTATTAGCGATTTCTGTTGCTAACCCATGTAATAGCTCACTGTTAACATAGCTGAATACCTGAAATGCAAATAAATTATTCAACTGAAATTACCTAAGGCCGAGCCCCAATCCGGTTCGAAGGACCAGTGAAAATGTTTCTTTTGGTTAACCACTTCGGTTCTAGTAACGACTGTTGCTCGGTTGACGTCTGAAAGCGGAAAGAAAGAATATCCACTTTTCTAAACTAGAGAAGCTCGCAGTAGGAAAAACTCCAAGAAAGGCCTACTAGATCGGCTATAATGTATTTCAACGGTTTGAATGCTGTAGTATAATAGGGTGCCCAACTAAAGAGAAACAATACTTCACAACTACATTACCACGGGTATGATAAGCCATGCAGCTCCGGCTTGTTCGCGAACTACTCGGTCTAGTCCCCAACGATGGACCTGACCTACTCCGACAGAGAGTTCCCCGGCGAGAGAAGTTCTCCCAAAACCGAGCCAATCACCTAGGTGCCGAGGTCAGTTCGGCGATTCCGGTGAAACAGGGCGTCCGGTTCACTGGTGCCCCGACGACCCGCGACTGGTGGTGTCACGTCGTGATCCACTTAGTCTATTCCCCAACGTTGAATCTAGCATTCGTTGACGGAGAGTTCCCTGGCGAAAAAAGTTCTCCCAATACCAGTTCTTCTTTGGTTTTTGCTATTTTTCTATCGGAACAACCGGTTCCGTGATCGGTCTGGCGATTCCGGATGGAGTGTGACATCCAGTTCGCTGGCGTTTCGACGACTAATACTCGGTGCTCTGTTGCAGCCTGCTTGACTAGTCCTCAGCGGTGGATCTAGCTTATTCCTGCGGAGAATTCCCTGGCGGTGATTGCTCGCCAGAAAGCGTTGCTCGATGTTCATCACGACGTTTCCGCTGTAAGACGGTCATGATCTACATCATTACTCTGTTTACTGCATTCCACGTCTTTACGTCGCTTGTTATTCTGTAGTCTACATTATCCGGGTTGATGTCCGGTCCTCTCCTACTCTTTTAAGTAGCTCTCTGCACGTCACTTCAATCCTCGGACATTCAAAGACCACATGCTCCGGTGTCTCCCCGACGTTCTCACACTCACACAGTAGTGAAGTTGCGTACCCGAACCGATGAAGATACCTTCTGAAGCAGCCGTGGCTCGGTAGGAGCTGTTTTAGGTGGAAGGTAATCTCGCCGTGCTTTCTATTGACCCACGTCGACAGGTTTGCGTGAGCCGGTAGGTCCACTCCTTTCTCCGTATTGTACCATTCCTGCTGCCATGTCACCATCGAATCGATTCTCATCATCTTCCTCACGTTTCTGACGTTTCATTGATTTTAGCACTTGATATCCTCCGCCAGGGTGATGCAGATGGGGATTATCTCGACGATAACGCATACTGCCTCCATACGCAATCGCAACTCGTACGACTACCGCCCGGAACGTCCTGTGCAGCTTTTCGCGGTTCCACTTGGTATTCAGCGCCCCACCTCAGGCAGCAGCCCCATTTCGCAGTATCGATGACGAAACACTAGATAATAGACCAACATTTCGCAGGTGTAATCAACGTAGTTGTTAAATATCAACCAGTCGTCGATTATCACTCCCAATTGCTTCAGTGCACGCTTCGATGCAATCACATGCCCTTCGACGGTGATCTGTATCCGATGTACCGCTTTGCAGTTGCTAACCAACAACACATCCGACTTGTGGTGAGTTATTTGCAGCTTGACCTCGTTCATCCAGCTCTCGAACGCGTCTATTGTCTCCGTCGCCGACAACTTCATTTCTTCAAGTGTCTCATTCATCACCGTTAGTGACACGTAGTCCACGAAACCCACGATTTTCACTTTCCCGGGCAGCCGCAGTGTTAAGACCCCATCGTACATCCCCTTTCAAAGAGTTGAACAGAGAATGGAGCCCTGATCAAGGTCTTCTGCGACTAGTATTGCATTCTGCCGTCTGGTACAGCAGTACTCTACTCTGGAAGTCGCTCTTCAGGATCTGGTGCATTCTTCTGTGCAGCGCTGCGGCATTGGCTGACTGGATGGCCCGGTGACTGCCCTAACTTTGGCAGCAACATCAGCTTCTGTACCTTCCACATGCAGTAGCATCCTGAACATGTCCGGATATTCCAGGATCACAGCTTTCAGCGCCACGGTTTGTATTCCATCCATTCCATTCCATTCTTTAATTTTAGTCACATCGACGCTTCTTTGAGCTCGTCGTTAGTCGCCTGCCACTCGGCTGTGTTAGCTCCTTCTTCTTCGATGTACGGAGTCGGTGACCCTCAACGATTATCTTTAGCTTACCCGGGCATACTTCAGCTGGTGTCCCCAAACCCCCCCACTATCACGCCACTGAAGAAGCATTCAGTTGCATCCTGTTAACATATCGAACTGAGATATCGGTGGAAGTTTTAATTGGGTGGAATACTTTGAAGTCGTCGGCAAATGATAATTTCATACACTTCATCGAGAGATTCAAGTCTTTGAGGTAGAGCAAGAATATGAAAGGTCCAAGATGACTACCCCTAGGAACCCCAGAGCTGGTAGCAAATGGAGGGGTCGTGCAGTCTCCAATTTTTACAACCATTTATCGTGCAGATAGATAGGCGTGAAGCCAATTCAAAAAATGCCGCCGAATCCAAGCCTGTCTAGTTTGAAAACAGTTATCCGCTGGTTGATCTTATCGAAAGCTGTCGAAAAGTCGATGTACGATATTAAGCTAGTAGAAGCTGATCGTTTAGGCATGAAAGCGTGTTGTGACTCGGATATATAATCGGAGCAGTTATAGATGATGAAATTAGATGAGAGCTTCAGGTTAGTGCATACTGAGCTAATTGTAGTAGTCGTAATAACAGGATGACAATCAATGGTAGCGTGTAGAAGAACGTTGGTGGCATTGTGTGTATATGCATTGTTAGTCTTTTGTTTCAAATTCAGCTGTCAGTTTGACGCTGACGCTGAAGTCGTTTTCTGTTTGAGCCTGCGAGACAATACTGCGTAAATCATGGAGCATTCTGTTTGACCCTCAACCCATCAGAAGTCGCGTCAATGGCTTCCAAGCGAGTAGCCGCTGATGTTTAAAGAATATTGCGTTAGAGTCTCGAAATGTGCTGTATTCAGTACAACGACATTGCTGGAAGGTTATGGCGTTGGTCTCATAAGCCAATCGGTAAATGTGCAATCCGCAACCAGGAAGGATACTCAATGTCAGTATGATCATAGCGCTCACCCTGCAATTGTCCTGCACCGAAGTCTGTTAAAATTGAAAACCTAAGTTTCGTAAAAGGATTGTGTGTAGTACTAACGCATTGCTTGCTTTGCTCCAATCACACTTGATCTTCACAATAACAATTAGTTAAACAAAGTTATAAAATAATTCTCAAGATGCTTTTGAACTACTCATAATCATAATTGCAATTATATTTTATCTCACTGCCACGAAACTCGATGAACTGAATAAATGAAAACTCTTTGTATCCTCTCACCAAATTTCATATTTTGAAAATCTACGACACTGCTTTGAACACTATGCGTTCATTCGAATGTAACACGCCCCGCCATCACGCAGTATTTTTATATCAAAATCAACAATCCTTTTGAAGTTGCTTGGCAAGCTTTAAAATATAAGTATTTTTTGCATCTGTTGTTCTCGCTGTTTCTGTTGGACCTGTCTGTATGCCTTGCTATACACTATAAGCTGCTACAGTCTAGTACGCACAGTCAAATCCAACACCAAGGAGGAAAAGATAAAAATAAAATTGAAAATGATCATAAAATATGAAAACATATACAGGTTCGCTCGGTTAATCGGAATATAATTTTGGGCAAACTAGCGATGATGGCGATTATTCGGTTAATACATGAACCGATTGAATCGATTGATATAAGATACTTCCAGCTATCCTTCAAATGAATCTGATAAACAGAAGCAAGGATAAGTTTTGATGGATCTCATGGATAGTAGGGTTTACATGCGTTCCAGCTATCATACTTCCAACAAACGGTTAGTCAATTAATAAAAGCAACACCAATCGAACGACCACTGTATGTAATATTAAAAACAGCGGTGTGGCATCGAAACAAATTACGCTAGACCGTAGAGAGAATCTGTTTTGATCTTTCCCGTATGTACAATCGTATACTGTCTATGCGTATGATGGCTACTCGTAAGTATTATAGACCGAAATAACAGTCGCACTAGCAAGTGGGATAAAAATCCAACCTTTCGCCCGGCATCACAGATTTGTGTTCGCAAAGACTAAAGGGTATACAGCTTACTTCAGATTTACGAACTCTTGAAATTCGTGAACGGTTCTGCCTATCAATAATAAATAAAAGTTAGTAATGACCTTAAGAAGCGAAAAGATTACGACCAGGAAGTTAGGGGTTCACGGTCGGAACTATACAGTAGTCCAACTGACAAGCGGACGGTACATTTCAAAGTCACACGATGAAGTTTTGTTGAGCAGGGAGAACTTTCGTGAATTTGAATTAGAAGCCACAGTCTTCTAAGACAGAATATCAACATCATCAGCAGCGTCGCAATTTCCACCAGTCACTGGCATCGAGCTGATAAGACTGAAACCAATCTCCGGTTCTTTGGTTCAGCTGAAATTTAACTGTGTGCATTTTGAGCGTTGTCATGACGTAATCTACCAATCGACGGACGGATATGCCACGGGCCCGAACTGTCACAAAACACGGTTAACTGTATCATATGTGTATGTTAGAAGTACACTGGCAACGGTAACGACAGAAAGAAAATTGTGTTCATGTACTCACGCAGGCGATGCTGTAAATGTGTGTCATTTTCCCGGGAATTGTATCCAAAACAACAATATGCATTTGTTAGTGGTCTTGGCAACTCTTGAAGGGATGTTCAGTGACGAGTTAGTACATAAATTTCGTCGTCATTAGCACACGTTCAACTAGCACGTACGATTCTCGAGCATAAAACAATTGTTAGAGCTCAACACCCGAAACAGAACCATGACCACCCCTAATTCTCCCCACCAATTGCTGTCTACCTCGTACGATCAGTTACGCGTCGCATATTCAAAACACGCGTCTCACACATTAATTCCTTTGCTATCCACTCTGCCGGTGCGAGACATTCCCCAACATCTCCGCTCCGTGACGTGAGAAAATGAGCGCTCTATTTTTAGCGCAGTTTGTATGTCGTTTTTAGACTTTGTGTCTATAAATATGAAATTCGTAAATTCGAAAATAACATGTCCATCTTGCACATTATGCTAGGAAAGAAAGAGTGACAGAAGTGTATTATGTGTCACAATGGTTACTACCTTCATGCACTGTCCACACTCACTGGGAATTGGGTCGTTAAGCCATATGCTGTTTTCGATTTTTTCGCAGCTAACGTTAAATGTATGTACAGTGGCGGATCCAGGGGGAGGGTCCTGGGGGTCCGGACCCCCTCCGAAATTATTTTACTTGTTGAGAAAATTTGAATTAGTTTCAATTTTATATTAGCTTTAAACTCAAAATTACTCCAAACCAAATTTGATTGACAAAACTGATATTCTTTTAATAAGGTTATTGCGTAATACGAATTGTATAATGTTCAATCTAAAATCGAAATTTCGAACCCCTCCCGAAATTTTTTTCTGGATCTGCCTCTGTGTATGTAATCGCACATTTTGTTCCCTTTTTTGTACGCAAAATAAAAAATAAAAATGATTTTTTTAAATTGAATTATTACGACCACACCTTCCTTTGAACTACCTTGCTCCCTGTTATTTTGCTGGGATAACTGATGGTAACCCGTGTGACAATATTCAATGTCAAGGAAGATCGATAGTGTCAAGCGAGGACGCGTTTACATTTTTTGAGAAAATCAATTGAAAGTCCTTCTGAAGTTTTAAAGATTGATCCTATATATTGTTATATTTAGAATGATGAGCTCTATCGGTTTATGAAATAAATAGAGAGTTTTATTCTTTATTTAATGAACCAATTAGGTTGAGCATGATTAATACGAATTGTAGAAATTACTTAATAAAGTTTAAGATATTTTTCTATAATACTATGACCAAGTTCGTCCCACAGGTGAAGAGTATACTTTTCCAAAATTGAAGAGTGTGCCCTTGCAAATATTGTTGTTTTACGCCATGAGCTCTCAGAATTTTTCATGCTTTATGGGGAGCATTTAAAATGTATGTCGCGCTAAAATGTCCAATCCTCCCATGTTTTGAATTAACCACCCGTCACCCTTTAGTACGCATAAACATTCCGTTCATTTTTTTTCTGTCGTAAAAACATATTACGTCACGTTCTCACTTATCTTGCCTATAAGTCACACAAAAACATAAAATACATTTTATCACCTCCTAGAAGCGACACATAATTTATTAATGATCCCATGAATACACAGAAGACGTTTAATCCACCTAGTAATGAGATAACGACTTTTGAAGCCCATTTTCATAGTAGTCTCAACTCTCAAGGCATCATATTGGATTATTTAAAACTTGAAAATTTTGATTTCAATGGAAACATTTTAATTTTCCTACCTATAACATAAGCACAACCAAACGCATTATTTGCAAAAATGTATGACAGTAGAGTATCAGACAATGAAAGAACGATAATAGTTAGGGGGGCCCGGGGCTAATTCGGACCCCCTCGATTTCTCAGAAAATAGCAAGACTTTCTGATTATCGTTCATATTCGTGGAGCCGCTATCCTGAAACATTAATTTTGAGAGCTGAAGTTGATTCTTTGTTCTTTGTAAAAAGGAGATACAACGTGTTTCGTTGTTTTGCAATTCTCAAAACAAAAATCATTATAATGGAAAAACCGTGATACAAGCAACAAATAAAAATGAAAAAAATAAAAGGTAAGTTCTTTGGAAAGCTTGAGGCTCCTATTTTATGAAATTATTTTTGTTTGAGTGAAAACAGAGATATTTTCGAGACGCTCACCACTTTTGTGCGATATGAGCGTACGGGGCTATTCGGACCCCCTATTCCGTCAACCACAGTTCAGCGGCTTGCAGCTGCACACACCATTGAACACGCCACAGCAAAAAAATACATGGGCCGCCAATCGACAGCTGTGACATACCAGATTAAGTTTTTGCAAAGCAATTTTTTTTGCTTCTTAAGGAGTGTCTCTTGTAACTAATTCATAAGTAAACATAATTACATTGTAAAAAAAATAAAAAAAAATGACGGTCTGAATTGCCCCGTAAGGTCCGAATTACCCTTACATTGTAAAAGGATGGAAAAACGTAGAGGTTTGTAAATCGTCGCCTAGCGCTGCCATTAAGTGCTGTAAATGAACCTTTTATGGCACCAAAATGTAGCTGATGTTTCAAACTAACAATTAGGACTTTTGACCGGTAGTTTTTTCACATCTATCCACCTAAAAGGGCGATTTGTTTAAGTAGGTCCGAATAGCCCCGTGTTCCCCTATACCTTTTCACATACCAACCATCAGCTACCATTGCTCTCTTTCTCGTCGTGGTTATGACAACAGCAACGGCTCATATCTTGCTTGTTCTCTTTCACTTTCTAATTTGTGTATTACGATCCTCTAATAATCAGAAATATTATACTATATTTCATTTAAGTGGAGAAAAATTTGGATGAAAACTAATTTTTCTCCGCAACGGAGAAAATTGTGCGTTAAGGGCACAAAACCTATAACTAAATTAGTTATAGAATTTGCGTTTCGACTTCGTCTCTTCCAAGTCCAACACTAACTTAGTAATAGAACTAAGCTAACGCCGGATTTACGCTAGCTTCAAAAACGGAGACACTAATTGTGTTCCTGACCAAGGTAATCTGGAATGATCCTTCAGATACAGTACTCAGGAGTCTCCGCATTTTCCCCAAAGATGTTTTCCATGTTTCATCCAGCAAATAGCGCCAAGGGAACTAAGTCTATCCGAAACGATGAAGTAATGGCCTGTGGGTAATGTGTCAATGACACCAAGGGTATACTGTAAGGTTGTGGTACCGGTACCGAAAATCCCGGGACTACCGACCCATTGTTGATACCGAAATACCGGTAGTGATTAAATATAAGTATTTTCGGTACTATGTAAAGTTTTTAATGGCGATTATAATATAACTCCCTTTGTACTTAACTGGATATTTCAATTATTTATAATGATTTTGCATTAAATTTGAGTATTTGGAACTAGTATGAATAAAATAATAATTGATTTGTTTTTAGAATCACCTATTAGCGACATTCGAGTTGGTTCCCATTATTCGATTTATGGAGACATAATAAGATTATGGCCCAGGTCACTGGTCTGTTGTTACTCGTCCCTTACGACATGGGGAACAGAAACCCAGTGGGTCAATTCTTTGCTGAAATACTGCGAGAGATTTCAGCCACCACCGGATGCCACACGGCTGTATGTTGCGTTAAGGAGCGCGAGGATTTTTTTTAAGAGAAGTTGAAAAATTGAGTGTAAATTTGACCCGACATTACGGTAATTTTTAAGAGGTTACATACCTTTTTGCGAGAAAAATTTCAATAAAATTTGACTTTACGTAAAAGCATAAAGAAATGATTTAAAGTTATAATATTATGGTAGCACATTTTTCAGTGAAAAAACAAGGATTAGTTTATAGAAATATTTTGATAGTTGGCGGAGTTATGGCTTTATCCCCGAAACCCCTTTTTATTTCAGAGGCTTGCGGTGGTCACGACTGAAGACCAATAGATCAACTAAAACCCCAAAACTAAAAAAAATCCATTAGTATAGGATTATTCCTCGTACCTTAATAATAAGCTTTTTTCCTGCATTCGCGAACGTTTTCCCTAAAAAATCGATATTGTAAGGTCTAAAAATTGTATTCAAAAATTCTTATTCATGAAACAAAAATGTATGCGTAAAAAATGAATCGCTAAAGTACGAGGAAAACTAATTACGAACAATTGAAAGAAATTGAAGAAAACCAGTTGAGTGGTTTTTCGGCTATCGTGGTCACGGAAAAGCCATTTTCGGAAAAACGACATTTCAAGATAATCGAGTTTGAAATTTCTAGTTACCACTGCTCTTGGTCTCGAAGCGCTGTAACTTTCGATCTATTGATCGGATCGCTATGAAAATTTGGGAAAATATTTTTAAGGAGTTGTGCTTTATGATAAAGTAATAAAAAATTTTGATTTTTTTAAATAAAAAGTTATGTTAAGGGGAAAAAATGGAATAAAAAATGATCTTTTGGTTATCAATTTTTTGACGTACCAGTTTCGATGTATAGGAACTAACTAAATAACCTGAACTTCAATAACTCAGTACCGTCTTTATGCATGGGCACACTGGGCCAGGGGCCCCCGGATTTCAGGGGGCCCGTGATAAGGATAGGCCGATAAAATTATACTAGTTATCTGCACTGGTGGTGCCATAAAAACATAAAAAGAAAAGAGTGGCCCAATCTTTATTTGATTAGAAAAATACTTTGATGAGTGACGGCGACAGATACTCGACCAACCAAAGAATCGTTATTCCTTATCCTGCAGCAAGAAACGTGAGGCTCGGAAATGAATCATCTTCATTCTAAAACATCCTGATTCCAAATCATACAAAGGGAATTCGCTAACACAATATTGATTGATTTCAAAGCCTTCTGTTAGCGAAGGGGAATGTTTATTGAGAAAAGAAAATGTGACTTTTCCGAAGCGACATTATGTCTAGATCCATCACATCAGAAACGTAATACTGATCACGATACTGAACGTGATCACTAACAATAACACTTTTGTTGGTTGCAAAATAAAAATCAATTTTTGTGAAATACATTCGTATTTTTCGTATTTTCGTGTTGTGACGTAACCAAGATATATTTTTTATTTTCTTCTGATTTCAATTAGCTCAGACCGAAATTACAAACGCATCAAACTGAGCGGTATTGATGTAGTTTATATTATGTGTACATTTAATATACATTATTTAGCATTAGCTACGTTGAAACCGTGCCCAAAAATTAATTTGGTATCCAAAATATGAAAAAGATTCAGTTTGTGAAATGTAGGGAAGAGGGCTGAGTTATGAACCGGGTTGGGTTGTGAACCATCAAAACTGTTTTTCCTGATTGACCAATATCGGCAGCGATCTGTGTAAGTTTGAATTTTATCATGAGCCAATTTTTGTCCAAACACAGAAGCGTATAGTCGTATTGTGTTGTTTTTGACGTTTACAAAATTGTGTTAAGGCTGGGCCAGAGACGCCAGGTAATATTTCGTGTAATCTGTGCGCAGCCTATGTAAAAATCTGTATTAAAGAAAACGTAAAGAAAACAAGAAGTGGTGATCTTTTTTTGTTTTTGAGCGCGAGATCAAGCATTGAGAAATCTGTGCTAGTCTGTGCATTATAACAGAAAACTGAGGAAATAGTGTGGAATCTTGTGAATTTTTAGAAATATGTGCAGCATATTGAAAATATGTGAAACACAGATTAATCTGTACACCTGGTATCCTTGGGCTGGGTTGTGAACCATCTCGTGGCTGGGTTATGAATAAGCTGACCATAACCATCATAACTCTTACGAAAAAATCCGAAAAAAAAATTCATGCTAGATTTGCACCAAAACTGTCAAATATAATATGCGGTTTTTCTTTCTACGATGACAAATTGGATCAAACCGTGTATGAAAGGCGCACAGGATAGACGAGCCCTTATTCATATCATTAGAAAAGACATCACACGTTTCGTTGATTACTCGGCATATAATGATTGGATAGCGCTTAAATTCCACATTGACTGGCCAGTCAAAAAAGTTTCGACCTCGCAAAATTTTTTCGGCGTACATACAATTTTTATAATTGTATGTTTGTCTTCGTGTTCGTATTTGTCAGATGGTTCACAACCCAGTCACTTTTTTGAAACAGCCAAAAATCACGTCCTGCGAAAACTGACCGTAGAGATTTGCGCTTCGATCTGTCTAGATGAACAAGTTGCGCCTGTTCAACGGTACGTATAGCTTTAATATATTTTGTACTGTGATTTATGTAAATTATATGTTTCAAATGGTGATGATGATGATGGTCCCACCTCATACCCCCACAAAGGTGTGAGCTGAACGATTTATCTAGAAGATAATTAATATTTTAAATCATGACAAGACCAGTTAACAAAAAAAACGGACTGGTTCAATTTACAGACATAGCCTTTCCTTCAAAAGAACGTAACCAGATATATTTCGAATATTCCATCAACAACCAGGGTCCATCAAGAAAATTTCCATTCCGGGAAGATACTTGATAGAATCGGGAATTGAACCCAATAGCTTCCATTTCTGATAATTCTCTGTAAGACTCCTCCCGCCTGACCAAGACATCGGTACTACCACCTGCTAAGGTGAGAAGTGACGAGCCTAGTGGCAGTGCAGAGTCTAATCGAGTTATATCATCCACATCAGGCCCCTTAATTGAAAGTTGCGTACCACTAACCCAAGGCAATCCAGGGATATTCCTTTCCGGGAATACCCTGGATTGATCAGGAATTGAACCCGATATCTTGTTATATCAGAAGAAGTCACCAAGCCCCACACTCAACGAACCAACTCCGTTATTGCCGCTATGGCAGCAATAACCGAGATTAACTCTATTGTCGAGCAAAGCCAGCAAAGCAACTCCATCATCAAATCAGACCCTGATCACAACAAAAGTCTAAAAGCTTCAATTCAACCCGATGAGCTCTTAGTACCGGTCACCATGTTCGATTTCAAGTTAGTCTCTATCTGCTTATCGCGCGCGTGGCTCAGACTTCTGTAGACATCTCATTATTTTTTAAAAACTATAATAAACAATTAACAAAAATCCATCATCATCATAGCGAATATAATAACTTAGTGTGACTAAATGCAAATAATAGAAGAGAAAAAAAATACAATCTTCGTGGTATTACATAGTTATTCAAATAACTCCAAAATATAAAAATTCAAAAAATCTGTCTACAAAGCAGATTTTACGTGTGAAATACATAGTGTTTTGAACTCCGCTAATGTTGCCGCACGTTTAATATGTCTAGGCATCGAATTGAAAAAACTTATTCCTTTGTACAACAAAGAGTTCTGTGATCTACTAAATAAAAAGTTAGGTGTTCTTGCATCAGGCGCGTTTCTAGTGTTGTACCTATGCACATCACTTCCTCTTTCAATTCGATCACACAAATATCGAGGCAGCATTCCATTAATAATTTTAAAAATGAACACCATTGTTAAGTAATAAATTCTTTGCTTCACAGAGAGCCATTGTAATGCGCTTAGCATGAAACTAGAGGAAGTGTATCTGTTACATTTTAAAATTAATCGCATGATTCTATTTTGCAATCGCTGTAACCTCAATATTTGTGTTTGATTGGCAAGAAACAAAATGGACGGGCAGAAGTCAATATGTGGTGAAACAATAGATTTATATAATAAAATTTTACTACTAATTGTTAAATCATTTTTCAGACGACACAATATACCATACTTTTTAGCAATCTTTTTGATGACATTGTCGATGTGAGACTTAAACGTTAACTTATCATCAATGATTATTCCAAGATATTTTAATTCACTAACGCGATCAATAGTCTCACCATTTATTTCAACAAAATAAAACACTGCTAACAGTTAATATTAATAAAACGCTGCTAACAGTTAATATTCGGCCACTTCCGTGAGCGTTGGCATTCCGCTCATTAACCAATAAAGATTTAAGTCTATGTTTCCATAAGACCTGATGGTTGGCCTCAAAATAGTCGAAAGCCTGCTGAATTAGGTGGCTTCTACTATTGTGATGATCCGTTGTCCTGTATCTACATTCCCTGCTACTTCAAAGGACGGAACATGAGCGATTCACAGCCGGAATTCAACTCTATTAAACTTGAACCCGGGCAAACACAGCGTAGGGCGAAGTATCATAGGGATCATTTGGTTATTCTGCGTCGTACGGCTGTGAACATGTGGGGCAGTTTTCTCGTGGATAGCATTAAGAGTGACAAACACAAAAAATCTGATGATCTAAAAGTGTTATACATCAGCGATAGACTTCTAAACTAGTAATGCTCGCTCATCTATCAATGAACATTGGTATATATTGATATATAATGGCATATATAATAGATGTTGTAATATTTACGCAGATATACATTTCCGAGTATATAGTAACGAAAACAGCCTTAAGGTTGGACTGAGAATGGGTAAAAATCGAAAACGAAAAAAGCAGTTTTTTCCACACCGTGTGTTGGATCTTCATAAAAATAAATCAGCTTTTTTTGTTTTCGATTTTTGCCCATTCTCTGTTCAACCTTAGACGCATCATGAAATACAAAGAATTCTTTTCTGGCCTGGACAAGGGAGATCGAGTGGTTACTGTAAATCAACCCTACTCCATTATTCCTCCTTCTTGGTCAAGAAACTCTTCATCTCAAACCATGCAATGTAACTGATGTCAAAATACTATTGTTAATTCTGTCAGTATACTTCTAACTGCGCATTCAATTATACAGATGGGGCCCCTTCGTTCAATAGTGCCCAGGGGCCCCGAGGAATCATAAGACGACCCTGCAATAACTAAGTAAAATTACTGACGACGCCAGTGGTTGAATGGTAAGCGTGACAGCCACTCATCCCAGGGGATCTAGATTTAATTTTAACCGAGGTCGTTGAGATTTTTAGAGGTGAGAAATCTGTCGTCAAAGGAAGTGAATTGTCGATATTTAATGGCAAAAGTGGTTTTTAGTAGTTTTAGCTAATATTCTCACAAACGACATCGCTCGACTCATCATATATTTAATTTGTATAGTTTTCAAGTTATGAATCATTTTAAATGGAAGTCCTTTTGAGGTTTGTTTTTTTTTCCTTCTAACGTAATTCATCATTCTTTTACTTTCTTTGAATATTCTACAAAGTTGTTCACTGTATTAAAATAAATGTTTATGCGGAACAAAGTAACTTCATATGAGTTTTTTTAAGAAGATAATGATAAATAATTTTAAAAAATTATCTAAACCGTAACAGACGAGAATGGCCCTAAGGGTAAAACCTCTATAATCGAAACACAAAAAATCGTTAAGAACCAAAAAGGAGCAAACAACCTCATAAGATATTGAAAGAACTAGCTTTTAACATTCATATAGTGGTGAAATTGTTTGTCTAACCGGAGCTTACCGATTATTATGTTCGAAACATGATGCAGTGATATAAAATAAAACACCAATGCCCACTGTCGTTGCATAGATTCTACTTTTCATTTTACATTTTCCATATAGCACGTGGAAAAGGGATCTTTGATCATATACTACACCAAAGTATCAAACTTTAGTATTAAGAAGTACTGAACAATCGCCAAGAACCACCCCGTAAAGCACTAACAAAATAAAAACAAGTTTCATTCACCCTAGTCTCTGGCGATTGTTACACGCACATATTTCCTCATCTACGGGCGTAGTTTCACTACAAAATGATTTTTTATCAATTCAATTTGATCTTTGATAAATAGAAAATATAGTCAACAGATATGCACGGTGTACCTAAACAGTTTATTCTTTTCTGTCGATAATAAAGATAACATCGTCGTCTACTATAGTGTAGACAGAGGCATATTATATCTCGTGAGAACTTGACTTGTCGCAATTGAAAGTGTCTTGCTTGCGTAGCACGACAGCAAGTCAACAGATTTAAAATGCTTAAATTAACTCACACCTCTCAGTAGGAAGTTCCTTTGCTCCATGCAGATGTAAAGATTATTCACCAGTACGGTTGCCCACGAGGCTCTGTAGGAGATGAGCCTTTGACACCTACCTGTTTTCAACATTTTTTTCCCTCACACCATACTAAACAGGAATTCAATTTGCATTTTGCTCCTGTCTTTTTGTCTGCTACATTTCGTCTTTCCCCTTGGCAATAGTGTGGGAATCCGAGCTTGAATTTAAATTTTTGATTAAAATCTCGTCATAATAGGCTTAAGCAAGGATGCAAAATGCCTACCTTTTCTGCGGCTGTAATTTTTCTGTCTACATTCTCATTTCTCTCTTTATGCTGCTGTCGTCCGCTAGTGCAGGACGTCCAGCGCTGTACGGCTGCCTGTGTGCAAAGCAGTAACATGACAAGAAACTACTGTCCCCAGTACAGCCATCAGACGCGAGCGGTACAGCTTCTCTTTCCTTATTTTACATTTTTTAATATTTTCAATCTTTTCAATATTTTTATTCAAAAATGACTACAATGAATGCGGCTCACTTACGCCACGGCTGGCATTAACGCTTTCGTGTGCGGGCCTCTCCCTTTGACTATGCAGAGAAAAATGTACAAAGCGAGAGAACAACCTTTACTACGCCACACTCTCACCGAGCAGTCGGAGTACAGCAGCAAAACAAAAATGTATTCTACTGCTGTACGGGAAAATGTACTCGGTTAGGTTACCGTTCTGGCAAGAGCTGTAGTGATGCGTCGCTGTAGCGGGCTGTACGGCTTGTGCAAATGTAAATATACCGAAAAAAATGTAGTTTATCGGTACCGTTGGCATCCCTGGGCTTAAGAAGGCTGATGCAAGCAATCTAGCGCCTACTTGGACGATCAGTTTGACACAATTTTCTGTTGATACAAGTGTTCAACGTTTCAGCTTCATATTCCTGAATTTCTCCTTTCAGATTGTACCTAACACACGAGTTGTTGTAATAGTGTACTAGAATATTCACAAGAAAACCAGCTAATCTTTAATCAACTCGCCAATGAAATTTGCAATTTTTTTATAATCCCATTAAAAAAGCAATTCCTGGTAGACGTACAGAAATAAACGACACACCCGAGAAAGGCGACAGGTACATACCAACGCTTGCTGCAACAAAGTGGATTGTAGTACCCAGGATGAGCATTGAACAAGGGAAATAGCTGGAAAGCGTGGAAAAACTGACGCCCTGCAAAACGATATGAGCGAGCCATCTCGGGTGTTCATTCATCTCTCGTCTAGTGCCAGTTAGCTGCCGTTAGATATGTCGCCATAGAAATATGTAGTACTACTAGACAATGTTGCTACGTTAGTTTTTCATAACGTTGTGTACCTGTGCGTCCCGGTTCGTATACAATCTATGGAGATAGTTTAATAGCTCTAAGGCAACACACACGAGATAATGACGCTTCACTCTGTAGGTAAATTGAGACTCCTTCCCTTCAACTGTGTTATCGGGGCATACGGAAAACTGTATACGGCAAAAATGATTGATGGCCTAGAGCTCCGCTGCGATGATAGTATAGGACTAATTCAATTTGCTCGAGTGCGTCCGGCAAACGGAAAAGTTGCTATTAATGGCGGGACGTACGAAGGAGAATGAAACTCGGTGACGGAGAAATTATTAGATATTATTAGATTTTCAAATTGATTTCAAATTAGATGGTCCTAGAAATTCGGGTCGGAGTCGATAGAAAGGTCAATATGATAAAAAAATGTAGAAATAAAGTTTGGTTGACTGAGCAAAAGAATGTAATGAAAGCAACTAAACTTTTGAAAACCCTAAGACCGCACTTAGATGATCCTGTTCTTCGGTCGTCTATGGAAGTTGACATTCTATGTCAGCTTCTTTCTCTGAGCAGCCTAGACAAGCTATGTGGTGACGGTAGTAGTTAGCTAAGAATTACACTACGGACCACCTGTTCCGGTAGTAAAACCCTTCCAAACAGGTAAACCCAATTCCAAAGATTCATGCGACCGGTGCTATGTTGCAATAGTTGAGGGGATTTTAAATAATCTCAATCGCTAAAGGAGCTTGGGAAGAATAGTGGCGAGCTCCCCAGAGTGAAACCCCCTTCCTCCATTACTATAAGTCAATGAAACTTTTTCGCGGAGGTTTAGCAGAATTTTGCCGGGTTTTCGACGGTTGGGGGTTTGCTAAGGTTTTCAGCTGATTGAACTTTGCAGAAGTTTTACTAGATTTCAGTTATCAAATTTCGATGTGTACGGATGAACCAATCGTAATGGTTGTGCTTCACTGGTAGGCTGATAAGTCTATTAACATACTCTGAAAAGCTATCTATAGGCCACGTGGCATCCGGCGGGTTGAAGTATCTTAGTTATGAATGGTACCTGCTCCTAGTTTGTAAGAGGTAACTGAAAACTGTAGTCCATAAGTCCATAAGCCAAGATGTATCTCCGTGTCGATGGCTGAATGGCTGTCGGGGATAAAATATGCCAGCCGCGAAGGAAGTATAATAGATCATTCCCTTGCTGTGTTAGATGAATCTTTGACACAAAGAGCGTTTTATTTACTTTCGCAAGTCGTGGGACTCAAATGATGACCTACAAAACTAAACAAAACATTCAAGCGAAGTTGCATCATGCGGAGCAATTCTTTGTCGCGGGGCATGTTCTTTGAAAAACAATAATCTAGGAATATCAAACGAGTAATATAATATTAGAATATTCTAGGAATACAAACGGGTAATATAATATTTGAAAACACGGTGAATATGCCACGTGCGGCTATTCTAGTAAGTACAAGTGTGTTAACTTTACACCAATAGCAGAATTTATTAAAAGAGTCATTGTGGCAAAGCAGTTGAATATACCAACGATAACAGGGATGACTGATATTATAGTCGCTTCAACTTACCGTCCCAGGGAAATCAGCTGTAGCCGCTCCACAGGAAGTAACTGAGATTATTGGCTACTGTAGGAAAAGAAATAAGCAGTTCATCATTGGATGCGAGGCTTACATCCATCATACGGTATAGCAAAGTACTGATATCAACGAAACGGGTATGTGCCTTATAGAGTATAAATTATCTAACAATATAGATAGATATATGTAACAGAGGCCCCAAACTTACTTATGTAAATGCGATACGTGAGGAAGTGCTGGAACTCACAATGTTAAATGCAAAATCTCAGAACCTCATGAACTGGTATGTGTTTGATGAAATTCTCTATCGGATCACACGTCTTTACTCTTCGATTATAAAGCAGGAAGAACCTTTACAGAAATACCAGAAGCACAAATTGGGATAAATTCTGCTTTCAACAGCTGGGCGTAAAAGCATGTTTTGAAGCCGACATCAAAACAAAGAAGAATTAGAAATCTCGTCAAATATGTATAACATCCAAACTTATGGATGCTTAAAATAGAAGCTGTGCAGCATGGTAAAACAAAACCCTCGAAAAGCTCAGAAAAGTAACCAAAAAATTGTTCAACCGGGACTGGATATTGGGATGAGTAGAAAAAGTGTCTTTCGACATATTACGTAGAAATTAGGAAATCGCAAAAAAAGAGTTGGGGCTGATGTGCGAGCGGGTTGAACAAACTTCTGTCGTTCCAAGATTACAAAAAGCTCGCTCAAAAGATCATACAATCGGGTTAGGTAGTGTGAAGAAGGACGTTAGAGCTTTCACCATTGATTCCCAAGAAACACTTAGTGTCATGATGGAGAAACACTTTCCTGGTTCGTTTCCTATTAATAATATACAAACACAGAATCAAATTGAAACAGGGCCTGACTCATATGACGCAGATACCGAAGATCACGAAATAATCAGTGTTCTATTTACAGACGCAAAGGATGAGTGGGCGATCGACTCCTTTGAACCATTCAAATCGCTAGGGAAGGATGGCATAGTGCCAATAATGCAATAAAAAAGGAAACAGCATACCACTCCATATCTGACGAGAACTTTTAGGGCAAGTCTAACACAAACTATACACGTACAAGCTGGAGACAATCAAGGGTAATATTTATATCAAATGCTGGAAAGCGTGACAAACAACTTCCCATATCTTTTTGGCCAGTTAGCTTAACCTCCATATTTCAGAAAATAATGAAGATAATGATTGACTTACACATTAAAGCAGAACTCTTGAAATTCTGCCCACTGAACAAGTCTCAATTCGCATATGAAAGCAACAAATCAACAATAAATGCAATACATATATTGGGTGGAACACTAGCGAATTCTATTGAAACAAATAAAAATCTCAGTTGCAGCTTTTCTCGACATAGAAGAGCATTGAGCTTTCGCCCATGCATTTCATAGTTTAATGTATGTGAAAACATGAGTTTGACATATACACAATGAACTGGATCAACTGAATGCTGTGAACTAGCTACAACGCTTGGAAACACGACACTGACTATGATAACAAATAAGGAATGCCATCAAGGCGGAGCTCTATCGCCCTTATTGTGGTCATTAATTGTAGAAGATCTGCTGAAATCACTGAAATGGGATATAAAGTGATTGGATTTGCGGATGATGTTGTATTCCTACTTACTTACTTACTTTTATTCCTGCGCACCCCTGGTGGTGCAAAGGGCCGTTGTGAAAGATCGCCATCCTGGGCGATTGTCCGCCATCGCCTTGACCTGCTGCCAGGTCAAACTTTCGTCGATTTATTTTATATCCTTGTCGAGGCTGCGCCGCCATTAGCCTTCGGGTCTGCCTCTGCTGCGATGACCTGTTGGGTTCCAGAGTAACGCTTGCTTGCAGATTTCGTTTCCGCCCCTGCGCAGAGTGTGGCCGACCCACCTCCACTTTCGTTCCCGAATTTCTGTCGCTATCGGCTTCTGATGACGTCGACGATGGAGCTCAGCATTACAGATATAGTTGTGAGGCCACCATGCATGAATTATGTACCGCAGGTATCTACTGATGAAAACCTGCAGCCGTTGCGTGTTCTCCACTGATACGCACCAGGTTTCACTGGCATATAGTAGTACAGATTTCACGTTCGAGTTGAATATTCGGGTTTTGGTGCGTCGATAATCTGATTGGTTTTCCAGATATTTCTTAAACTCGCAAAAGCAGCCCTCGCCTTCTTGATCCGTGCTCCTATGTCAATCTTGGTGCCTCCATCAGACGCCATTTGGCTACCAAGATATTGGAAGTTTTCGACATTCTCCACTGCTTGCCCAGCTGCCGTAAATCTGGATGGATTGACCGTGTTTATATCCAACGATTTTGAGACCTGCCGCTGAGGAGCGATCGGCAAGATCATCAAGCTTACTCTGCATATCAGAGCGCCGTTGTGCTAGGAGAGCAACGTCTTCAGCCAATTCGAAGTCATTCAGATGCTCCATAGTAATAGGTTGCCACAGCAACCCACGATTTGGTTCACGGTCAATCGCTTCTACCAGGATCTCGTCGATTACGATGAGGAACAGTAGTGGTGATAGAATACATCCTTGCCTAACTCCAGCCACGACCCGGATGGGGTCAGACAAGACACCATCGTGCAATATTCTGCACGAAAATACCTCGTACTGTGCTTCAATTAGACCGATGATTTTCTCAGGGACTTCCTTGCGTCTCAGGGCTCCCCACATATTTTCGTGATTGAGACGGTCGAAAGCTTTTTCGTAGTCGATGAACACTAAGTAGAAAAACTCTTGGAATTCATTGACTTGCTCCAGGATGATACGGAGCGTGACAATATGGTCCGCACAGGATCGTCTGGCACGGAATCCTGCCTGCCGTCGGAGAGTTGCGTCAATCTTCTCCTGTATCCGGTTCAGGATCACTTTGCAGAGAACTTTGAGAACTTAACAGTAACATGATGCCCCGCCAATTATCGCATACAGTTAGGTCACCCTTCTTGGGTATCTTCACTAAGACGCCTTGCATCCAGTCGGACGGAAAAGTAGCGGTGTCCCAGATATTGTAGAATAATTGATGCAACAGTTTTGCAGATACTACGGGGTCAGCTTTGAGCATCTCTGCTGATATGCGATCGACCCCTGGGGCTTTGTTCGATTTCATGCTCCGTATGGCTGCTTCTATCTCTTGCAATGATGGAGCTTCGATGTTGATGCGGGTAATACGTCGAACCCTTGGCGGATCATGCCGTGTTGTTGGTAGCGTGGCCGACACTTGAAAAAGGTTTTCAAAGTGTTCAAACCAGCGTTTCAGCTGGTCAGCGCGGTCGGTTATCAACTGTCCAGACGTGTCTTTCACGGGCATCGTAGCATTAATCTTTGTCACACTAAGGCGGCGTGAGATATCATAGAGGAGACGGATGTCACCAGTGTTTGCGGCTTTCTCACCTTCGTCGGCTAGAGAGTCTACCCACGCTCTTTTGTCCCGTCTACATGAGCGTTTCACTTCCTTCTCCAGAGCCGAATAGGCTGCGGCTTTGGCTCCTCGTGTTTTAGCTCGCTCAATCGCGGCTTTAGCGTCCCTACGTTCCTCTATCTTCTTCCAGCTGTCATCTGTGATCCATTGTTTTCTCTGGGTACGTAGCTCACCCAGATTATTCTCGCCGGTGGCGATGAAGGCGTTCTTGATGGCGGTTCATTCTTCTACGCTTCCACCTTCCGGAATATCTGTAGCATGGTTCTCCAACTCCTCGACGAAGGACCTTCTTACCGCAGCATCTTACAGACGACGTGTGTTAAACCGACACCCGATCTTCTCCTCCTGTCGATTAATCCTTGCAATACGCAGCCGGATCTCGCCGATTAGGAGATGATGGTTGGACGCTATATCGGCGCTACGCTTGTTACGCACATCAAGGAGGCTCCTTCTCCATTTTCGGTTGATGCAGATGTGGTCGATTTGATTCTCCGTGAAGCCATCACGGGAAACCCATGTCACTTTGTGTACCGGCCGATGGGGGAAGAGCGAACCCCCGATCACCATGTCATTGTTGCCACTCTGGAAGCAGCTCTCCGTTTTCGCTCATTTCTCCGAGGCCATGACGTCCGAGTTGTCGTAGCCCACATTCCAAGTTCCAATTCGTGTCCGTTGTTTCATGCTAAAAGTCGTTGCCGTTAAATCAGTTTGAAATCTTTCATTTTCGGTTTCTAGAACGGTTTACGAATTTCGGAAACAGTAGGTGTTTAGCCTAAGGTTCCCTATAACACCGTGATGGGGCTGCCATCTTGGATATAGCTCCGGGGAGAGCATTTAATTTTCAGCCGTTGGATACCAGAACAGACGCTGTTTGTGCACAATTTTGCTTAGAGTCCCTCGCTGGTACTCGGACGATGATCAGCCGCCTCTAACACGAGGAACAGACGCTGCTGTGGGCCGCTTCTAGCCTGGAGAACAGACGCTCGTTCAGGTTTGCAGATGCTTACCTATCAGCGTATGACCAGCCGGCTGCGCTAGGAGGTAGGGATAGGGCAGAGACTAAGGACCATTAGAGAGGTCTGTAATCGCGTTACCCGCCATTTACCAGCCATGTTGTACTCCTCGTGAGGGGAAAATGTGGCAATGTTATCTCACATCGAACGCAATCTGCATTAAACTTCAATTCGATGTGGTGTAAAAAATAAGGCCTGTACCTCCAAAATCACCATAATCCTATTAACTCGATAAAGAAAAAAAAATCCTTTTCAACACATTCGCTCAACCGAACAGTAATTGAAACGTCCCCTGAGTTATAATATCTCGGATTGGTACTAGATTCAAAATTAAACTGGAATACACATATTGAGCAGCCCCATAAAAAATTTGACAGTTGATAAATTCCTCAGTCAACCGACGAAATCGGAAGGTCGACCGGTTAATTAACCGACTAAGTTGGGTTTCATAAACCGACTAAGTTGGGATCGGGAAACAATTTTCGTTGACATATTAATCGCCAGATTTAGTCTGTGTAAATCTAGTTCCAGGCTTAAACTACCAACTAATCGACCGATTTAATTGATTTAAATAGACCGATTTCAGCAGACTTCATATTTAATCAGTTGTCGCGTCGGCTGACGCCCATGTTAAACTCCCATAAGAGTCTGTGCAACAATGGACCGATTATTTGGTGGCATAGTCGGCCGATTGTGCCGACGCAAACCGATTTGGTAGGTGCCAATAATTTTTAATCAAATAAATTTTTTAAGCGCAGACAAAATTAAGCTTTGTTAAGAATTTTCTGAAGAAGAATTTTGCGTATAAATTAGAATTTTATTGGTTTTGTGGTAACCCAGGAAAAGTGTTAAGCTTAAGGTGTCGGTTTTAACCATAATATTCCTCTATATATTTGGACAAACTCAATCAGTCTATCTTCTGACGTCGCACAAAGCAGAAGCAAAAAAATCGCTACGCTATAGCAAGCTATAGCTAGCTATTGTTCTATATCAGTGCACATACAAATTGTATCGTTGCCCCCGGCTGCGGAGTGAAATGAGTTTGCCAAATGAAACAAAAGTGCCTGTGCTACGCCATAACACGATTTCGATCAACTTTAATAAAACTCGTGTTAGACCCACAGTTCAGGAAGTGGAACAATTAGTTAAAGTGAAAATGGAGCTTCATCTCGCTGAAGTTACGTACATTCAGCTACATCACGTAAAAAACTGTGTTTTGATCACGTTTAGAAGCTTAGCACAGGCCGAAAACTTCATTGCAAAGAACAACATGCTACACGAGGTCGAATTTAATAACACCAGAATCAAGATCCCCGTACATATGGAAAACGACATGGTGGACGTGCGTATCCATGATTTGGCCCCGCGCGAAAAAAAGTTTTCATCAAACGAATTATGTCGCAATATGGAGAAATAGAATCTATTACGAATGACACCTGGAGAAATTTTTTCACCGGCATTCCCAACGGCGTTCGTATTTTGAGGATGCGAGTGACTAAACCAATACCTTCTTACATGACTATCGAATTCAAATCACCTAAGGATGGCGTGACCTATAAGCAAACAACGCTTATTACATATCCCGGGCAGACCCCAATATGCCAATTCCGTGACCATACAGCCCACTACGGAAAAACATGCGCCGAAGCAACTAGTCAAAACTCATCTACTACAGCCAACAAGCCTAACAAGCAGCCACCGACACCTTCAGATAAACCAAAAACCATAAACCAATTAATCAATAATGCAGGTACAACGACCACGACAACCGCTCCCAAGCCAACAACTAGCATCGCCAATAAAGAAGCAAATACCGATGAAGACGGATATACAACAGCGACCCGTAAGAACAAGAAACAAATAAGAACATCTGATAGTGAACATCAAGAAAGCAGTACCGATGACGACATGGACGGGAACGATAACGAGAGAGAAGACAGACTGAATGACACCCAAGCGGCTTCACCGCCAAGGAAAAAGATCTCTACACGCAGCAGCAAACTGCGTCAACAAGATCTGGCAGACCGACATTCTTAGAATTATTTTTTTTAAATTTTTACTTATTGTAAAAAAAATTAAAAGACCCACGGCTCAGTTGTGCTATCGCATTGAGCCGTTTCAAATAAAACTTTAGATTAAAAAAAAGATAGTTGGTCTCTTCAGAATCCTGATTGACCGTTTCAAAATAATAAATATAAAAATAATGGCTAGAAAAATAATACTATGAGATTTAGGTTCAAGTTTGTTAACTATTTGAAAAAAGGAGGACTTCTGTTCATCAAACGATATTGCTGCAAGGTTTTTCTTATACTCCAATCACACTTTGGTTTCAAAAGAAACAAGTTTCACACAACCCAGGAGAAAGGCGTCAAAGCCTACTGTCATAATTCTCTTTGAAAAGAAATTTCGGAATCGCTATAGGCTGAACTTTTTTTCAATTGTACGAAAATAGGGAGCTCAACATAAAAGTAGATATAGAAAGTACTACCTTTACCCTAATGAGGTATTGCTGTTACTATCTCTAGATTCTGGACAGAGTTGCCAGTCTTCCTGATATGCGGTCTTCGCTCTTATCCTACATTATGCGAGAAATCAATTCAATAAACTGACTTAAATTACAAGGATAATTTACTCAATGTGTGGTTCAGCAGGATGCTTTCTTGTTCGTTTACTGTTGTGATTCGTGTTCTGCGAGAAGCGATTCCGGAATTGTTTCTTAAAGGAAATCATGACATTTGGTATTGATGCCTTTTCCAAAAACTATGAAATGTGTTTCTTTTAAAAATAAAAAATCAAATAGAGTGCAACCGAAATTCAACATTTATAAAGTTATCAAACATGGAACTAAAGCTCAAAATTTTTTCTCTTTCAGTTTTCTTTCTTTTAATGTTGAAAAGAACTAACAGGATTCTCAATCACAAAATTGCAATGAAACCCGTCATTTGTTGTCATTCGCGGATGTAAAATCATCAATCAAAATTTATTCTAAAAACTTGAATAATGAAATTGTTTATAAGATTCTCAATTTTAGTATTATTTCAATGTGTATAGTACCACAATAGTGGCAAAAATGTGAACTAGTTTCATTGTAAAACCTAAGTTTTCAAACAAAATACTTTAAAATGAATAGTTGTTCTAGACCTCCCGACCGATTATTTTGCTGTTGGTTGCAATTAAAGGGAAAATCAATTTTCTCGTCTTCAGAAGTTTCGCGAATGCCGACGTGTTTTGAATAAAGTTGTTCGACAAAGACACTGTGTATAAATTTAAAATATGTCGAGTTTTAACAATATCATCAATTTTTGCGTCATATAGTCATATAGGTCAATGTAAAAATATAATTTCTAAAGATCCACCTCGTAGGTGCGGCATTCAAGTCAATTTCTACAGTTTTTTTACGAAACGAATAATAATTAAACATCACTTAAAAACAAGACAAAAATATCATCTTACATCAAGCTAACGATTGCAAATATTAATCCAATTAGCCAAAACAACAAGGCAGCAATCCATACCATCCCTGTACATAAACAAAACCAACCCAGGGAGTATCGAATTTTCCTCAAACTTCGGACGAAACAGTCAGCAGGTGTTGCTCGCTGGCGCTAAAAATGACCCTGCCTATGTCTTAAATCATCCTTTCTCCACCATGTGAAATGAAGACGACAAGAAGACGGAACATAACCCTACATACACACATGGCTTAGAGATACTAACGCTCATATAACCACACACTGACTGCATAGATGTTTGGGGATAGGCAAAATCGCAAACTAGTAGAACTCTCACCAGATCCTCATCGAGTAACACAAGACGAACGGCGCGGCCGGTCCAGGAGAAACACGCACATGATGACCGTTGACCGTCAAAAATATGTGCATTCATGTTCCACTTATATAGTATAAATCTGCCAGAGCGGACGAGTGCCGACAAGCGAGCGGCGAAACGTTTGGGAAAATATTTTTATGACATATCATGTTGACGTCAGATTTGCCTTCTAAAATATGAAGAAAAAGCGGTGATTGAAGACGTGTGAGCTTAGTGCCTTTCATGACTCGACCAAACTAGGTTGAGGGTCAGTCAGAGGGGAAGCACGATGGGCAGTGAATAGAAATATCAATTTGGGGATGGCATATTCCGACAGCTGTTTCTTTACGGATGCTTGTTATTGCTTGGTAACAAAACGGGAAACAGTGTTTGGGAGGGACAAGTTTTTCCGCGTTAGTGTCACTTCGAGCACGTGCTAGAATTTGGTGCGTGGTGCGTTCGCTCGATGATTCAAATGAGTAATGATAATAACCGGCACGGGTGATCTATCGTTTTGTTATCAGTCTCTACAATTTTGGGTGACTATTTAGTTTAATATAACATCACAAAATACAAGGAGATTCAGCTACCCTTTTTGATTAGGGGAAATTAAGGCTGATTTTCTAGGGGTTCGAGCACGTGGGGTCGCAGGAAACTACGCCAGCAACCATCAGAGGCTGTTGGATTATCCGATGGGATATCACGAATGGGTGCTGGTGTGTCATGCGCATGGCGGATATTCACACATTCTTTGTTAGGAATTGGTGCAGATGTGCCGGTTTACTGGGTCGATCAAAGAATGAATAAATAAACTATTTTTGTTTCTATAAATTTTCAGTGTGCACAGAACTTGCAATTATTTATTTCGAGCATGTTGAAGGGTTCTGCTCAGCAACTTCATGCCAAAAAAGCTTATCGAACTATCCTACGATTTTGTTCACACATCAAACGAAGGGAAAAGACGATCTAGTAGAGGTTTCTTTTTTGTAGGAGACGAATCACTGCGATTAGTATTTAAATCTATTGTCGTGAGAGGTTATGTCCAATAGAACTGGACGGAAACGATTTGCAAGTACTTTTTTCAGAAATCACTTTTTTGACATTGAAAACGTCTTACTGCACTAAAAAGCAGGGCTGGGGCAGGACGTTATTCTAAAATCTAAAATCAAACGATGTCACGTTTTTACGTCACTATTTGGAACGCTAAAAGCATTGTTATTTATTAAAGGATTTCCGTCTGTTTATCACTAAACAGTTTGGAATTAACTGAAATTATGTTTTATTGCTATATTGTTTTTGTATTTCAATTGCACACTACTGAAAAACAAGCAAAAATGAATAGATCTCGGAAAACGTGAAAATTCCCATACATTAGTCAATCTATCCCGGTCAGAGCCGTCAATGGGGAGCACCTAAGCAACTCAATTAGATACGGGAGGCTATTTATAGAGGTATTCGTTTGCGTCAGTCGGTAGTGTGGCCACTTTTGCATGAGGTCAGATTCGTAGATTTTGAGTTTCATCCACCACAAACATTTTTTTTTGGAGAATTATGACAGAATTAATACTTTTCAATTTACATCACGAAATAGTTAATATTATGTCTTTGGAACATTAATCAGTTTTTCCGTTCTCACTAGAATTACCAAATTATGAACCACCATAATGATGGTCAAGATCTTCTCTGGATAAGTTCAATTACGATTCTTTATATTGTCGTGAATAATTGAACAAAATCACGTTTTTATTAGATTTGCACATTATTCTTTACATACAAAAGAACGAACACCGACTCTCTTTTGTACTTGGTTGGCGAGCGGAGAGAATATTAATTTTTATCGCTGCGCGTTTTGTTAACCCACAGTGAATGCGAAAAGAACAGCTTGCTGCATAAACTCGATAGCTGGTATGTGCGATAAATCGAAAATGTTAAGATTCCATCTCTGAGAAGTAATTAACTCTAGAAAGATCCCAGATCCTGAAACTCACATTAGTGGACCCGAGCAAACGAAAAGCCCATAATACACCCACGCTCATGGGGTTTAGTATGGGTGTTTGAAATGGGTTCAACCCATGAAAATACCATCACCATGGTCCGGTAGATCCCATATAAAATACCTTATGTTGGTGTATTTATGGGTTATTGAGACCATTTTATGGTGTCTTGATGGTTGTGAATTTTGGCACGGACCATGTTTAAAGTCTTTTCAAGGGGCTATGTGGTATTTGAACCCATGAGTATTTGCTCGGGGACTTACAATCTTTAAAAAATAATTATCCCACGACATGTATGGCTGATCCCGGTGCTCCCCGTGCTAGAACTCTTAAGAAATCTTCTGACCGGGACCTGGCTCAAAGATATTCTGAACAAGTCCAAATACCGTGCTCGATGTCTTGGTAACCCTTGCCACACACACCCAGTGTTCCTAATATGAATGAGCTGCGCATAGTGTGTATTGGATTGATTGGACATGCGCATGGATATAACGCGATTGAAATCACGAGCTGCTAAGGGATGCCTAAGGGATAGTGCAATGTAACAACCATCCCATCAGCTAATTCTCTGACATAATCGAAACCATGAGCATTCCAATTTTGAACAAAACAGATTCGCCCACACCTATTCCTCAAGTGCGAGATCTGAACCAACGTCGACATTCGCATCTATATCGATATTAGCATGTTTGCGTACACCAACCAGTCGACGATCTTTTTCTTTCAACGACAACGCCGTAGGTCCGTACAGAGCGACAGGGAGTTCCAGCGCAATGTATACAGAAAGTATTGTGCTCATCCGTAGGCTACGCAACTTCAACTGAATACGCAAATCGTAGAAGATCCCATATTTACAGTTGCAAATCGCTTTGTATTTCACGTCTACCTCATTACCACATATCACTAATGTCACTAGTCTGCCAAGGTATACGAGCTCGTCGACAACCTCGTACCGCGTCCATTTCTACCTCGGCGACCTTATTCTCCATCAACTACCATTTACTTTATTTTGTCCGAGTTTTTAGTGAATCCGATCTTGGGAGCCTCTCTTTTAAAAGGTACAAAAGTCTCTTCCATTGCTTTACGATCGACTCCAATGGTGTCTAAACCGTCCGGAAGCCAAGACGCATGTGCCGTTCCTTCACATATCATATCTTGGAATCGCACTTTCAAGCACTCTTGAACAACAAATCAGGAAGTGCATCGCTCTGCTTCAATACATCTAATTTCACAAACGAGTCGGATGACTCTTTGGCTATTCTGGACCCAACCTATTCGGTTTGTCGGGAAGCGAGCGTTTGGTGCACTGAATCGTACACGACCTAGAAATCCACAAACTGATGATGAGTTAGCAAGTAGTATCCGCGACAATTATTGGAGTATGTGACAGAAATTCGATTGTAAAAATCGAATACGTATTATTTTTTTCCAAATTCTACGTACAATTCTAAAGACGTTATGAAAATTCCGTGGATTCCGCCAGTTAATCCGTAGATACGTTGAAAGGACAGAAATTCGTAGATCCATGGGAAAATCCGTAGGGTTGGCCACTCTGGTCGTTGCTCAATTTTCGCACGAGTAGGACCTGGACGATAATGTCTGGACGAGCGATAAGTGGGACATGGCAGTGATGGCATGGCAAACTTTGCATAGACGAACTCATTCGTGTATGTATATTTTCGAATCGCACAGCACGGAGAAGAGCACGCGATACACTTTGCGCAATTGCACACAGTAAAGAAACGGTTGTGATAAGTTCGAGTCGTGTATACACGATGATTTGCAAAGTGGGTGGATAGGGTGACCTTTGGTGAACACTTCAAGGTGCGACGCGTTTGTATGCCGCTTGTGAGTTTGCGTTGGGACTGGGACAAAGGGGAAAAAAATATTTATATGATTGTGTGCGAGTTCGGTTAATAAATGTTTTTGGTGGTTGATATTACGTAGGGTAATGAGCCTATTGGCAAACACGTTTTATATTTCGGATATACGTAATGCGATTTTGGCACTAAGGCATCTGGCTTGTTTCTGTATGTTTAAAGCATGGGCAAACTTAATTGGGTTTGCGTCTACTGAAATGCGGGGGTGTGTTGAAGATGTTGGTGGGTGAGCAGGGTTTATGTTAGGGCAATTTCAGAATTGATTTTTGTTTTGAAATGGTTAAACTAAAGCGGCCTTTGGTAGTCAACCTAAAAGTAAAGCCATCTCACGTAAAGAAAACATCGATTAGTTTTTATCCCAGATTTGCAAGCATTAGTATTTTATGTGGTTCAAATTCCGTAGGGCATATTAAGCAGCGTAGTATTTTATATAGAAGGTTCAAAGCAAAACTGAAACAGAAACAATCACTTTGGGTGTTGTTTTATTATTTCACACAATAAAACTGGTATACGCTGCCGTTTTCTTAGTTGTTTCATTTGAAACATGTTTATAACTTCTGTGATACAATATCACATCAAATTGAATCATAAATGTGTCAGTTTTATAATATAAAACTGAAAATTTCAAATGTAGAACTACTTTCAAAAGTAGAACTACTATTAGGAAGTGAGTTTTTACTACATAACGTGTCAAATAAACCTTTTATGTGAAAACGAATTATGGAAAATCTAATTGGAAAATAATATTTCGTATTTCGTTGAAAAACCAAATATTTAATTTAGAGAGCGTGGGTATATCGATTATATTTCACAAAGTAATTGTAATCGATTAATGCTAAGAAATAATTGATCAATTGAAATAATCGATTAGCTTAAAGCATAGCAGAGAGCATAGTGTTGTACTAGAATTTATAATTTTGCTATTGTCGGAGGGTAAATAATAAATTTTGTTTACGGGAAGGGTTATAACAAATTCTAACATATGGAATCGGGGAGTAAGCTAGCATTTCCCGTAACCTGTTTTTACTGAAGACACGCACGCTCTTAAAATAGTTGCATTTTCAATGTCATTGTGGTTGTGTCCTGCACACAAATTTTAAATTTTTTTTCTTATGTGACTTTTTTAGATCTCTTGCCAAATAAACACTTCTGCGCAAAAGTACATCAAAGGTCCGAATCACCCCAATCCAGGTCCAATTCGGACCACTTATATCTTATCGATTTTTAACGTAGAACTACGTTTTCCTTTTTGATAAAGGATTGCGCATTGCAAAAACAACAAAAATGATGTGTTACGAAAAGACGTTAGGTTTTGAATGTCTATAATTCAGCCATTCCACAATAAATTTTTCGATATTCTTTGCACATATCGCTCTGAAATACTTCTAAAAATAGATTCCAATAGATAAAATTATAGATATGTAATATAACGGCATTAAAAATGCGAATAATTTGAAAGCATAATTAAAATACCATAATTCCACATAGAAAATTGCGCTTCTGCAGTGTGGGTCGATAGATTTTGGAAGCACACTAGGCTTCAATGAATGACGTCATCCTTGTCTACAAATGTCATCATTGCTGGAGCGAGCTCATTCTCTCATGGAACGCCTGGTCAAAAAAACAACAGCAGCACTGCAATGCATGCTGTATCGCACTGTCTACCGCCGCGGACTAGATTAAGTAGATCGGGTCGACGCGGGGAGCTAAGTGGCTCAAAAAACAAGCATTGGTATCGAGGTAAATCCACCATCTAGGAATTCACAGTAGGGTAGATTCTACTACGCTGAGAACTAATTGACTCACGAAACAAACATCAGTACTGAGAGAAATTCTGCCGCCGGAGAACTCTCAGTCGTAGTAGGTTAGTTTCACTGCTGGTTAATATCCGAGTAGATCTCGATTAAGCTGAGAGCTAAATGGTTCAAGAAAGCGGATAGCGGTGTCGGGAGAAATTCTTCCGTCGGGGAAGTCTCAGTCGGAGTTGAGTGAGTTCACCGCCGGGGACTCTCCGAGTAGATCGTGGTAAGACTAGGAATTGAATGACTCACAACAAGAACGCAACACTAACTACCGTCTGTCTGAGTTAAACTCTCGCGCCGGTTACGGCTGGGTGATTACTAATTACGAACTGCCTTCTTAAAACTCCTGACAAAATACTTTTATCAATTCGTCGTGTAGCGCACTTTTCAAAAGAGACTCGGAAAACACAAAAACTTAAAACTAAACATTATATTTTGCTCGCGAGAATAAAAGCTCCCGGTGAATGAATCAGTAGTTCATATATGATTCATAGTCGAAAGTTTTTTTGGTCGCAAATGAACAAAGCTTTTCTCGCGTCCGTTAGCATATGGCTTGTAGAGAGATGAGTGTGTAAAATATTAGCTTAGCTTGAGGCTATAGCTGCTGCTGTAACCCAGAAAATCTAGCCTCCATGGCTTGTTAACGAATAAAATTAACCAGTCTTGTAGAAAACTGTGAGCGCTGCGCACCCGTTCGGTCTAATTGCTTTCGGTCTTACGGTCCATTTAGTCTAATAACCGTTTCAGTCGAATGGTTTTCGGGATACTGGCGTTCGGCCTAACAATATTCGGCCTAATGACCCCTATTCCGTTAGTTGCTCTTTTATGCAAATGACGCCTAAACACCTTTAGAAACATATTTCAAAATATCAATTTTCGTATTTCGTGGTGCTATCGTGTTTTAAAATGTAATTTATTATTTTTAATTGCCAAACGGAAGATCGCTGCCAGGACTCCATGAACCGAAAAGCCAACTGGTCCTTCTTGGACTCCACAAGAAATCCTTTGTAGGATCCATGCTACTGTTAGTATCAAGTTTCCAGTTGTGCAGCATTAAATGTCCTAGAAGTCTCGTAGTAGGGTAAGGGTGTCTGCGTGTAAAAAAAACTTTCTTTTCGAGTATTTATTTTGAAAATAGGGTGAAGCGAATTGATCCAAACTTTAGTAAATTATAATTCATCATTTCAATAACATTCGGTGATTTTCCTATGCATAAAGATCAACAAGCGACTCGGTGACGAAGTATTTTTTGTGGAGAATCGTATCTTAAAAAACACTATTTGCGTTGTTATCTGCCTCAAAAATTACTTAACCGATTTATTTCAAACTTTGCATACACATTCTATGTAAAACATACCTAGCCCCTACGTTGAGCTTTAGATAATTTTTTAATTAAGGGGTTTTTTTCCTGCAGAAATTTTTCGTGAAAAACAGCTATTTTTATTTCAAATTAGTAACTTGATTTTTTTGTAAACAAGCTTTAAAACTAACTCTATGGAAACCTCCTAGTCAACACTTCAAGATCACATTCTAACCAGTGGGCCCAATCTACATAATGTTTTTAAGGCTTGTTTAAGATTACGCAAAAACCTGTCTTAAAACCCTTCATATTTTCTAAAAGGTAAAGCCGATTTAAGAGCAACATTAAATTCTTTTAGAACCAGTGATCCCGTTGTAAATAAGCTTCAAATATTTTCTGATTTATCGCTGCTTTTGAAGGTAGCTCAAATGTAAACGAATAATATAAACGACGTTTTTGTATCTATTAGCGAAAAAGACCCAGAGTGTGCGTGCCAGGTCATTTTGTTAAGCAGGATAGTATAATCTAAAATTGGAAATGTGAATTTTAAGAAATTTCTCAATCATAAAGAACTTGAGGTTCAAATTTTATCGTGAATGTAGTGAAAAAATAACAATCGCATAGCTTCGCTCTCACAATTATGTTTTTTTTATCAAAAAGTATAAACAACCAAAATCAAAATAACTAATTCATCAGAACTTACGCACCAAATAATTTCGCCATGATTGCCATGTTCGCCACTAATCTCATAGTGAATAGACCACAATAATCAGTAGGTACTCATTCAATATTATCTTATTGCGAAAAATTTCTATAATTCCTATTTCACGATGAAAAATACAAATGGCGACTCAATCCCAATCATAATAATGTCCATCTAAATCCAATTGCTCACAACAAACACGCTATAAAACTTCGAATATTTATAACTGCTTTGGGGAAGGCTTGATACTCTTATAATAGTTTTGAAAAAGCTTTTCGTTGATGCTGGGACAATAGGCCGAAGGCCGTTAGGCCGGAGGTCAATTGGCCGAAGGGCATTGGGCCGAATGAACATTAGGCCGAATGGTCATTAGGCCGAATGGCCACTAGGGTGGGACAAAAAATGGAATCCAGCTCCGAGCAACTTTTCAGGTACCACTTGGGTCCTACAACAACTGTGCAAATTCTTAGCTCGATCGTTGAAACTATATTTTTGCGCCCACTGTTTAAAGTTTACATGGGATTTTGTATGGAAAACTAACTTTCACAAAATAATTCCTCCGGAAGTCGCCCATTGCTTCCTAAAATTAAATCGTTATGTGGATTTTATGGGAAATTTAACAAAGAAACAAAGTCTCGAAAACCACGAAACGATCTGACTTTTGGGGGATAAATTGAGGTTTCTTTTGTACATAATAAAAGAAAGTTAAAAATTTTGTATATTATTCGACCGTCAGCAGCAGTGATGCTATGAAAAGTGAAATTTTCATCAATCTTCAGGGCATCAATCGGTTTTTGCTTAATAACTTTTTCCACGAGCATCAGATCGTTTCGTGGTCTTCTAGACTTTATTTCCTTGACAAATTTCCTATAAAAATCAGTGATCTATTTATTTTTAGGAGATAACGGGCGACTCTTGAAAGAATTATTTTGCAAAAGTAGATTTCCCCATACGAAATCCCATGTAAACTTTAAACCATGGGCGCAAAAATATAGTTTCACCGACCGAACTAAAAATTTGCAGAGTTGTTCTGGGAGCTAAATGGGACCCAAAAAGTAACTCGGAGCGAAGTTTTATTTTTTTCATATAACCATGTCCCACTCTAATGGCCACAAGGCCGAATGGTCATTCATCCAAATGAAAAAGGCTGAATGGCCATTAGACCGAATAAACCAAAGAGAGTGACAGATGAACGGTTGGAACGGAAAAGAATGATCGGTTTTCAATAAAGGGCGATTTATTTAGATTTTTTTTAAACTTATAATTATAACGTTTAGCATATTTACATTCCATTTCTCGCTACTGTTTTTTTGACTGCATGGAATAAAAAATAAAAAGGACGCCTAATGTGGCTACGCCACATCGCTTCAATCCGGGTGCTGTCCTTAAACTAATTGATAGCCCATATGTTCGAATAATCCCTCCAAACGAGTGGATCACAGGTTCGCTTGCGAAGGGCCGCCGCTTCCGACGGCGGGTCGGTGGCCACCGATATCCAGACAATGAAAAAAATACGAGATTCGTTCAATCGAGATACGCAAATTTAACTCATACCGAGAAGCCCCGAAAGTCATACGGGATAAGCTTCGGTTCCCTTTCCATCCTCTCTATCAAGCATCCGACCTAAAGTCCATTCGGCCCAATGATCATTCGGCCTAATGATAATTCGGCCCAATGACCATTCGGCCTAATGACCATTCGGCCTAATGACCATTCGGTCTAATGACCTTCGGTCTAACGGCCGGACGTTAGATATATAATTTTTTGTGCGCTTTAAAACTACAATAAATCAATTGATAAGGCTAAAAGGATTTCAAAAGCATTTCATTATTACATTCATCTATATGATTTATTCAGGTTTCAAAGCCAGATTTAAGTTATTACTAAGAGATGACTTATTTGCTAATGTTAATTACTTTTGTTAAACCGATAGGAATGGTGGGGACTACAATAAAATTTTATAAAATTACTTAAATGCTTAAAGCATTCAAATTGTTGCTTAGACATAATACTCGGCGTACAACCAGACCACATTTTCCATACTACGATTTGTTTTCTTGACTTATTATATTCTTCTCCTTTTCTGCCATAAAGTGGTCATGCTATCTTCTGATGTTCCCGACAGATCGCAGAATCATGCTTTAATAAAATTTATCCCAGTATTGACGACACCATATCATCTTTTAAGGGGTTACATCATTGTAGAACACGAAAAAATAGGCCCATTTCAAGAATTGTTGTAGGCGCAATAAAGAGGTGAATCGAGATCTTGTCAAATGAGATTTAAAATACTAATTGTGAAGAACAAAAAATAATTCTGGTGGCTGTGCAGCCTTTCCCCGTCTTTTTGTAAAAAGTCCGCCCTATCCTCCGTAATTTTTAACCTAGAGTTTGAAACTTAAGTTTTCTGATTCCTTATAACAATACCAAGCAATGTACCTACCATTTTTTCGGTATCTTGATTTTCCGCGAAATGGCAATCTTTTTTAAAAAAAAGAAAACGTTGAATATGTCGTCAAAATCGACTCAAAATTGATGATTACAAAATTAACCAAAGCAAAAAAATCCTACGTACGTCGCAGAAGAAATCAATTTTGATTATACTGTAAAAAAACAGTCAAAAATCTTTTTTTCGATTTACGTTTCCGGCCAGCTCAAAAATGTGGTTTTGAAAAAAAACGAGGTTAAAGTTGAAAATGGAATTGAAAAAGAATAATTTGAATTGAATGAAAATTTGAACATTTTGCGATTATCGCCGCCTTTGGTTCTTTGATAACTATTTTCAAGACCCTAAAGCACATTTTAGACCAATAAAAAAATTTGATATTTTGAAGATTCTACAGTGGTGTAAACTTAAACTTAACCTATCGATTTATACTCAGAAAACTCAACAGGTCAGGTTCAGAATCTCTTGTTTAGCTACCAAATATCACGTGTCTCCACAATAATAAATATTATGGAGACGTGCGGTGATTTATATCTTGTATAATCCAAGTCAGAATTGCATGAGTTAAGTTTTTAATTCCCTCCAATACTTTTTCTTGCCACGTTGGGTGTGGCGCCTATTTTCGCCCTGTTTCTATTATCGCCCTACCCATTTGAAGTCGTTAGTTAGAGAAGCGTCTGCTATCTTTGTTCAACGCATTGGCTCAAATGGTAGTGCGACAATAGGAGCATCCGATTCGAGTTTTCGTTACGCTGAAAAAGAAGTACATATTTCATCATTCTCAGGACATTGTTGTTAATATATTGGTTCTTGTAAAAGAATCAAGGATACTGATGCCAATTTATGCGTATTTAATCGATTGTAGGCTGCGTAATTAATAGAATAGTGCGACACCCTCCCTATTGAGGCCAAAATTAGGTCTTTACTCTATTTTTTGTTTTGGCTGAGTATGATGTTTGTTCTTTCTCATGTCGAAAGGATAGGCAAACACTGCAAAAACCGTCAACATTTCTCTGCAGGAATGTACTGCCGTAATACGCATAACAGTCCCACCTGCATAGGAAACCCATAGCAAATGGGACTGTTATGCGGATCACGGCAGTGTATTGGGCATACTTTTTATTTCATTCTGCTGGAACCTGCACTAAACGCAATCTGCTATCAGCACGGAAACAATACAACCAGAACACATCTCACAATACTATCTCCCCAATATCTTGTTGTACAGCCCCGGGGTAAAATACAGTCACATCTAACCAGCTAGATACAAATGATGGTATTAACATATACTGAAACATGATTCCGCATAAAAAAAACCACATAGCTTGGAAAATCACCATGAAAAAGTCACATAAAAATATCGCATAATATCGCTTAACCTCTCGGAAGTCGCGTTAGTGCACTGAGTGCACGCAATTCTGAAAATCTAGCGAAATCGTCTTAGCGCACCAGCGGGTGCTCGTCGAGCAGGCCATTTGCGCGACATTCGGAGGGTTAAAAATATTTTAGTGTATATAGAAACAACGTTTCTGGCATATGTTTTGTTCATTTGTTTTTTTGTTGACTTTTTTTGGTCATTTTCCTTTTAATCTCCTTGGTCCGCCTCGAAATTTTTTTCTGACTACGTGTTGGCCATAACTGGTTCACCTACCCTAAAATATATAAAAATAAAACAATAATATGTAATGGGAGTCCATCGAACCCTGTCACGCAATCCACCACAAAACTACATCCATTGAGTGAGTGCCACAGCAAAAAATTGAGTAGTGCCCTTCACTTTTTTCAACAAGTTTCCCACCAAGCATGACGAATTACAGAGTGCATGCCATCTTTATCAACCGTACAGCTGAAAAGGTACAAAACAGAAGAGGTTAGGTTGGAAAAATTAGGTGGGGCATCATTAGCCCGTTCTCCATTGCACAAGGGAGCTGAATGTAGGAATGTCGGCGGACAAGTTTCGCGAGAAAAGACAATAACACCGTCATTTTGGCACTACAGTTGCCACCCACACAGTCACACATTTTTCGTGAGAAAAGAAAGAATAAGAAACGGACGCCGTCGGTAAGGCTGTCAAGAGAGTTGGCACAAAACAGTCCTGACGAATATCGAATGGAAAACCTTAATTTAATATCGGCATCTGTATGTATACGTAATAAAATATCGGACACTATAACCGGGTTGAAATTTATTTGCAACTCGTGTTTGCAAACTGTTGTTAAAGCCATCTACATGCTGCAGTAGATTTACAGGTGCTATTTGATCATTTTCGTCGTCGTTTAGTCTGAAGCTGAGAGGATTGGGAGACTGACCCCGAATCATTGTGGGTGCTTGCTGTTGCTGGTGTACTGTATGATACCCCGATCAGAATGAAATAACAGGATTATAACAGAACACAATTTTTGTAACCTATTGTGTTATAAATTAGGTCTCGTTAGTAGTTAAAATAACAGAAATTTATAACAAGTAGCAATGCGAGATATAGTTTTAAAATATTTCTGTTATGTGTTTCTGATCGGGACGGGGTTATCCCTTCCGCATTGCATGTGCGTTGGCTGATTTGGAGGGTGGAAACCGGAGAGCTGACAGACACCGATGTGAAATTGTTGGGTACTAACTGTAGCATCGTTCCTTTATATTTGAAGTGTCTTCTGAGAGAATGGCTGAGAATTCTTGAGAAACCGAGTATATCGACTACGACGAGATTGCGAGACATAAGAGCGAAGAGAATAAAGCATCGAGAAAAAATTTTCGGCGGCCCGCAAATTTTCATCCGACAGTGTATTGTGCCGCTGGCTGGCATTTCCACAATACCAAGAATAGCGCACGCGCCGGCAGAATAGACCTAGGTAAGAGAAAAACATTGATGACGTCACAACAGTGACGATTTTGGCAAACGGAATGTCTGGCGACAACGCAGAGGAGTGAGTTACTCGAGAGGAAACACGATATAAGATCAAGGGGGCGGTAGAACAATGACGTCAGTACAGATTTTATGGTTGGGAGAAATGAGAGCAAATCTGTTTGTTGTGGTTGTGTATTTTGCCAACAGTCATGCCGTTTCCCGAATCATTGTACCGTGCAGGACCATCTACCGATCAAGTAGCAAGGAATTAAATTGCGAATTGCATTAGAACAATAAAGTACCTCGTGCGGGGCTTCTTGCGCACATTTTTCAATTTTTCAATCTTGACGAATCATAACTCCTGCACGGAAAACAAAATTGTTCCCAAAAACGTGAATGAAGTACCATGGATTCTGGAACAATCACGTTTTTACGTTACGAAAACAGGACCATGAACAAAAATCATGTGTTTTATAATTATGTTCCGTTTTCAGTCAGGAACGCTTTTATTAGTGAAAATATTTGTTTTTGTTTTGTGAACTTCAGCCACGGTTTCCGCCATATCATTACTAAATCGATTTTCTGTACGTGAGCTAGTTCACAACTTTGTGAACATTATTCATGAAACCAAAGGTTGAATCGTGATTTTATTCATAGCATATTTACTGGTGAACTATTTCACGAAACCCTGAATATTATTCGTGAACCCTTTCAATCATCGTGAACTAGTTCGTGATTCCAAATATAACAGTCACGATTCAATATACGTGCTCGTGAAATAGTTCACAAAATCACAATGTTATTCATGTATACGTGAACTGATTCCTATTTTTTAGCGAATTAGTCACAACTCACCATTCATGATCATGAACTAGTTCACAAAACCAGGAAATAATTTTTATATGTTCATGAACTAGTTCATGAGTAACGACTTACCATTCGAGCTCGTGGAATAATTTAATAAATCGAAAAATATTATTCATGTATACGTGAACTGATTTATGATTCCTAGCGACTGGTCATTCGTGCTCTTGAAATAGTTCACAAAATCATAAAATCTTATTCATAAAAACGTGAACTGATTCATGATTCCCAATATAATAGTCAAACCATGTGTGGCCGTGAAATAGTTCACAAAATCAAAACATGGCGTTCATGTGTTCGTCAACTAGTTCATGATTCCTAGTATAATTTTCACGACTGAACATTCGTGCTCGTGATATAGTTCACAAAATCAAAATATTATTCATGGATTTGTGAATTGATTCATGACATGACGTAGCACATGATTCACGATCTATCCATCTGGAGTGCTTATGTTATTTTGGAGACATCCGTAATCATTTTCTATTTCAAAGGACTCTTCACATGGTCTTGAAATTTTCACTATTTCACAAAATTTGGGATTTGTCATGAAACGTCATATATTTATGTGCAGCCTATAGCGACTAGTAATAGATGCGAGCAGCAGATATAAGAAAACTATTAAAACCTCGAACATCATCATTCATTCGATAAGGTTCAATGTGATGTCTGGATAGAAAACTGCACTGAGCATCAAAAAAATATTATAGAGCCACGAATCTTGTTCTTGATGTAGTTCACAAAACAAGATACCGCGAATCATTTACGGTTTTATGAACTAAATCTTAGTGTCACATGAACAGTAGTCACATGCAAGCATTTTCTTAAAGCTATGTCCAATTTTTATGTTTGTGTTGAACCAGCGAATAATACTATGTTTCACTTTTGTCGAAATATAACGTTAAATTTGAACTAGAAGTTAAAGTATCATTCTTTAATTTTGCTGTAAAGTAGCCCTCGTGGCGTAAATTAATCCCCGATGACGGTATTCTATTCAATTAAAATTTAGTCCAGATTTGCTAATACTCCAGAAAAATCGTACGATTTAAGTCGTGCAATTTAGGTCATGCGATTTAAATCGTACCTAAATCGTAAGAATAATTTTAAATTATATTCATACAATTTAGAATCGCATTTTGAAACGTGCAATCAAAATCGTACGATTTACGTACGACCAAAATCGTACGATTTAATTTCTGCGATTTAAATCGTACGATTTAGGTCGTGCGATTTAAATCGTACGATTTAGGTCGTGTGATTTAAATCGTGCGATTTAAGTTGTGAGATTTAAATCGTACGATTTAAATCGTGTGATGATTCGTACGATCAATATCAGCCGAATCGAATCGTACCCAAATGGCAAGAATAATTTTAAATTGTACAATTTTAATCGTGCGATTTAAATCGTTCGGTATATATCGGTCGAATCGAATCGTATATTTGAATGATTTTAAATCGAATGGGAGATATTTAAATCGCATTTTGAAACGTGCGACCATGATCGTACGATTTAAATCGCACGATTAAAATCGTACGATTTTGGTCGCACGATTTAAATCGTACGATTTTGACCGCACGTTTAAAATGCAATTTTAAATCGCATGAATCTAATTTAAAATTATTCTTGCAATTTGTGTACTATTCGATTCGGCCGATATAAATCGCACGACTTAAATCGTATATGTATTTTTTTGACCTGAAACTATAAATCCAAACATTTTCGAACACTTTTAATGGAGTTTTGCATCTTTTAGATACCATGCTGATTCCGATTTATATGGGAATTTCATGCGTGACCGCACTCTTCAACCTGTAATTCCGGAACCGGAAGTCGGAATTAAATTGAATTCATTAGCAGCCTATGGGAACGTTGAACCTTTCATTTGAGACTAACTTTGAAAAAATCGGTTCAGCCATCTTTGAGTAACCGATGTGAATATTTTTGGTCACACGCACACGCACATACACACCCACACACACACAGAGAAACATTTGCTTAACTCGACGAACTGAGTCGAATGGTATAAAAGACTCAGCCCTCCGGGCCTCGGTTAAAAAGTTGGCTTTCATAGTGACTGCATAGCCTTTCTATAGGAGAAAGGAAAAAAGTTTTACTCTTAGTAGGATGAATGTACCATGGCAGTTATCAATTTACCGCTATGAACATTAACGGTTGCATATATTGTTGTCGTGTTTTGAGATCAACACGGGAAACAAACAAATCAAAATTTAGAAAGAAAACATCTCATGCTGTTCTAATTTCAAAGTAAGTGTTTTTAAATCCTGAAACAAATGATTTGTTGGAAGCTAAGTGTAATGAATTGATATGAATCAAAGGAATGAGTTAATTTTCCCCTGCCTGCCTACAATATGCTAAACCAGGGATAAATTACTTGATGTGCTTATGATAATTCGGCTGCAAAGTAGGATTGATTAGAAATATAATCCTAAATAAATAATGCCTAAGTATGTAAAACGCTGGGAGTTTTTGCAAATTTGCATTTAATTTTGAGGGAGTTAGTTCAACTATTTCTGCTTTTTGGCTCAATGCCAACTAAAATAATGCCAACTAAATGTTTACCTTAGTCTTAAATCAACCTCATGATGTCAGTTTGATTGTACGGAAATAACTATAAAGGATGAAATATTTTGCTAAAGGTAAATGGGAATGGATAGCAGCATCTTTTCTTACACACTAAATTCAACACGACAATTTTTGCACAGCTGTGTAAATAGTCAAAAAGTTTAGAAATTCATGTCACAGTTAAGTAAAAAAAATGAATTTCATCAAAACATCTCAGTTAATTCTTACTGAGATCACATCCAAAAAATTAAACCAGGTCCTCAGTAAGTCCAGACGAAAAATTAGCTGAAATTCCTGCTGCAGACTTATCTATTGCGTCAGATCTCAGCGAAAGATGCAGTAAAAGTCGAGATTCGACAGAAAAAAATTTAGTGTGTACGCATTGCTTTCCTCTTCCAGAAAACACGAAAAGAAAATAAAAATCCATTCAACGTAGTGCAGGTTCTATCATGGATGGAAACACACTCAATAAATTCTACCAGCGCCGCAGCGTCTGTTGCTGAATTTGGCATTTAATTCTGTGTTTATATAAATTCGTTTCTGGTTACTAAGGGTATAGCTTTAGACAGTTGAATGCTCAATGAGACATATATCGATGAGAAATTTTCTTTAATCGATCATAAATAAATAGATAAATGACCCGTTGCCAACAATCTGTCCGTATGTCGTGTAGGTCGTTCTAGCGCCAACTTAAACATACGCACGCGACTCATTCATCAACCTTTCCCGAAGCGTATGCCTGACAACATTCCAGTGTCTGTTTTAACGAGGAGGCGGACGTCTCATCAATTTTCACGGTTTATGAGTTCTTTGGCAGTCGGGCTTCCTCATTTGATTTGTGCTAAATGGCGTTGAAAAGAAGGGTTTTGACCTTCACCATATCAAACTAAAAAAAATTGAATGCTAAGAAAACTGTGGTATGCCGTTGAAGGGGTTTTATATTCTAACTGTTTCTTCAACCTGCGGTACATCACAATCGTCGTTGGGAGAGCGGCGGTACACTATTATGTGTCAAGGGCGATTCCAACTTAGTCGCATACCAAGAGCAGACGACATTTGACTGAATCTCCCCTTCCCGTTTGTAGACGAGTCGAATTTCAAAACAACGTACCGTAGTTTTGAGTGAAACTGATATTGAACAATATTTGCAGGAAGTTGCACAACTTGCCTTATTATAATAACATTCCAACATTGCATACGATTTGCAAGGGAAAGGGAAAGTTTGATTTGATGGCGAATGGATTCTTCTCCATGAAAACATATTTCAGATTTGACTTTCGACCACGTAAATAACCGTTTTGGTAGTTTATATTTTCACTACCAACTACGGTACTAGTCGAGCGTGGGTAGAAGGCTCTCGTTAACCCGTGCATAACCACCAAATCTTAGCCAACGATCATCTCACGCAAAGGCAATGATCTTGCATATTTTACGAGCAAAATCGTTGCTTGAGGGGTGCTCTTAAATTAAATTATATAGTATTATATGGTTTCAATATCTATCAGCGAATGTGTATTCTTTATATTGTTTGATTATAAAAACATAATATTTATGATAATTTAACAAAATGTGCATTTTTAATATTACTCAGAAAATACCATTCAATTGGAGCAATCCTACTGATTCCACATTCAATGTCATCATGTTATAACTCCTACACACTGCACCCGTACAAATCCTCTACCACACCGCATTAGTCGCTGAGATGATGTCACCCGTCATCTAGCGGCAGAAAACGCGTATCTCCGTCAGACTTTCAACTTGAGTGCACTTCCTCTGACAGATCAAAATAGAATGGAAACTAAAATAGAAAGCCGTTTATAGCAGACACTGCTGATGTCGCTACACGACGTAAATTTAATTGGTTCTTCAGATATTGGGGGTATCATGTGTAGATGCGTAAATATTTGGGCCTTTATACTTTAATCCTTGCAATCAGTCTATTGCAGTTATAGCATCCTAAACCCTTTATCTTCTGATTACACGTGTCGAGACGTTCCCGGATTTCAAGGTCTTAACGCGTATGGTAGAAAATCCCAGAAAGCGTACCAGATTTACCAAAACGCTGATTTTTACTCCAAAAATGCACAAAACACTCGTAAAATGTTTAAGACATGCTCCTTAATCTCTGAACTACGTGGGGAATGTGCAAATTGAGGCAATTTATTCGGATTGGCACGGTGCCCTTATCGACTTCTAATATGAGCTAGGTATTGAATCCTTACGAAAAGTTCCGTACAGATTTCATTTCAAAGCAATCCAGATAAATTTAAATTATTCATATAGTTTATCTAAAAATATGAATTCAACAATTAGTAAAATAAATTATCACTTCAATGTTGATTGATTCGAACAATTTTTCTTCCAGAACCCTCTAATACACTTTTCATTAAGTTATACGTTTTTTTGTTAAGCAAAAAACCTTCAAAATAATTTTCTTCAGGTTAGGTGTATTGAATGCTCCTCTGTGCGGCGCTAGCTTAGTTCGTTATCTAAGTTAGTTTCGGATTCTGGTTAGTTATAGGCTTTATGCTAGTCACGCGCAAAGATGGTTTTAAACAATTTCTCATTTAGACGAATTTCGTCGTATTCAGAGTTGGCAGCACCCTCACAGATTTTAATGAAACTTTCTGTACATGAAGACTTTGTCACAAAAAGCCACTTTGCATACTTTGTTTTTCCAAAAATGATCTAGACTGTCTTTTAAAAAGCCATTTTTTTACCATTTTTATTCAAATGGCTATAGTCTAAAAATGACAAATCCTTCAAAAAAATGTTGTAGGAGTGGTTTTCACAAAATTAACCAAATTTTCGAATAAAAATATTGAAAAAATTCTTCATTGACTTCTACACTGAAAAAAAAATTGATTTTAAAAATTTAAAGTCGATTTACAAAAAAACCCATTTTTGATTTGGATGAAATTTTGTTCCAAGATAGATAATTGTGTTCCCTACCTACCGTCAAAAATTCAAGTTGGGCACTTTCAAGGAAAAAAGCTATTTGAAAAAAACTTTTCCTTGTCCAAACTGAATTTTTTTTCAGTGTATTTATATAGAAAACTACACCAATGAAAGTCATAATCATCTCAGAATCCAATAAAACTCAAATTAAGTTTTATTTTTTGTGTTTCGAATTCATCTTGCCAGTAACTAGCACCATCTGGGTGTCTAGTTAGACGATGTATCTAAACTAGTACCCAAATTAGCACTAGTTAGACACAAAAAAATCCAAACAGTTCACACGACACATGTGAACGTTCAAAGCAACTGACTTGTCCCGAGTGATGTCCCGGGAAGCAAGCACAGAAGCTCAGGTTTGCTGACGAGAAAGCGAAAACGAACTCTTGTCTTTTGGCTTAGGAGATGAATTCGAAACACAAAAAATAAAACTTAATTCAAGTTAGGTTTTGTGCCCTTAATGCACAGAGTGGTTCAGTCCAATTTTCCCTTATGGGAATTGAAGATTGCATAATAAAACTCAGTTTGTGAGAAGATATTGTCTAATTTCGCAACTAGGCATATTTTTATTGAGGGGTGAATACTTTTTCATTTTACATAAAATCGAGATTTTTTTATTACTTTATCTGAAAGTACAACTCCTTGAGAATGTTTTCTAAAATTTTTATAGAGATCCGAGAAATAGATCGAAAGTTATAGCGATTCCAAGCGCGCTTCGTCTACCAAGAGCAGTAGTAATTTGAAATTTTAAACTCGATTATCTCGAAATGTCGTCTTATTAAAAATGGCTTTTCCGTGATCATGATTGCCGAAAAACTACTCAATCAATTTTCTTAATTTTTTTTTCAATTGAAGGTAATTAATTTTTCTCGTACTTTAACGATTCCTTTTTTATTCATAAATTTTTGCTTCATGGATAAGAATTTTGTAATACTTAAAACAGAGCTTAAAACAGCGATTTTTTACTAAAAACGTTCTCGAATGCAGGAAAAAATTATTATTTATTCAACTAATCGTTAAGGTACGAGGAATACTCATATCCTAATGGAATTTTTTGAATTTTGGGATTCTAGATGATATATTGGTCTTCAATCGTGATCACCGAAAACCTCTTAAATAAAAACCTGTTTTAATCCACCTAGCGGTGCAATTGTGCCTTTCTCATTTCTCTAAACTATGGCACGGATGCTGTTTATGTTCAACATAATTGTGGAAATGTCCATTACATTCTTAGTACACTTTGCACTTATACACAATGGCTTGCCAGCCACGAACTAGATGAGCTACATGTCGACGGTGAAACACTTGAAACAAAAAAGTATCATACTTCATTAGCCTAATCAGCATTAGATTAATGTTATCTGCTTGCTAACTCATTTTGTCATGCGGGGGTGGGTGTGTGAGGAGGGCGAAAGTCCCATGAACGCACGACTCCCCAGCTTAAATTGGTATGCTTTGTGATATAGTGGTGGTTCAAAGATGATGGGGTTGAAAGGGAGGGGTATGAGGGCTGGATGGGGTGGTGGTCTGAGGGGTGATTTAAGGAGATTTTTAAGGGAGAGGACTGAACAGTAGAGGGGGGAGGGTGTAACCCCTCTCCGTAAACCATCAACTACGCCCCTGTTAAAATCCAGAAACCTTATGCGAGTCAAAAAAAAAATTTGGCCGGGATTAGGTTGACGTTTTTCAGAGTGATTGCATAACCTTTCTATATGAGAAAGGCAAAAAGGGTTTCGGGGAAAAAGCCATAACTTCACCAATTATCAATTTATTTTTATAAACTTATGCTTGTTTATTTCACTGAAAAATGTACTACCAAAATATTATAAGTTTGATGTAATGAAATCATTGCTTTATTCTTTTACTTAAATGCAAACTTTCTTGATATTTCTTTCATTTGAATTTTACATAATTATTTATTTCATTCGTTATCGAGCACTCAGTCGAGATAGAAGTCTTTTGTCATCGGTCCGTACACTCTATAGCGACAAATAGTGTTAATCCGCGTTCAAGGTTATTTGCACACTCTACGCCTAGTTGAGGTTTCAGTATTTTTTTCCCTTCTTTTGTGTTTCTGTTTCTGTACCGTTAGCCGGTCAGTGAAGTGAAGCAGTGTCAGTGTTCTAGTAAGCCGTCTGGATACCGTTACCTACACAAGCTAAGTATTAGTTTTCGTTTCCCCTTCTTGGTTGTCTTAATAACGTGCACTGGGCAATAGGCCCGTGCAAAAATGACTTCCCCTGACGGCGGTTCATCTCAAGGTGAGATGGACGTCGAAATAAAATCGGCTCCCCGGCTCAAGGTATATCCGAGCTCGGCCACCGGGCCATTTGTGATCTTCTTTCGGACCAAAGAAAAAAAGTGTTTGAATCTGTTGCAGATTTCTCGCGTTCTGACAGACCGGTATTCGGCCGTGACAGAAATATCGAAAATTCGCCCTGATAAGCTTCGGGTGGTTGTTAACAGTTCAACTCAGGCAAATGATATTGCTGGCTACGAGCCCTTTACGAGGGTGTACAGGGTGTATATTCCAGCTAGCAGGGTTGAAGTCAGTGGGGTCGTTTCCGATTCGAGTCTGAATTGCGAGGACCTGCTAAAATATGGGACTGGCTGTTTCAAAGACCCCATGCTTAAGCCAGTGAAGATACTGGAATGCAAACGTTTGCATTCAGCATCAGTCGCAGCTGACGGGAAGAAAACATACGTCAACTCAAACTCTTATCGGGTGACTTTCGCCGGCTCTGCCCTGCCCAATTACCTCCTCTTTGACAAGGTTCGTCTACCTGTTCGCCTCTTTGTGCCGCGGGTCATGAACTGTACTAATTGCAAACAATTGGGACACACAGCCTCCCATTGTAGCAATAAAGCCCGCTGTGGGAAATGCGGTGGGAATCATGCGGATGATTCCTGTGGTAGAGATGTCGAAAAGTGTCTCTACTGTGGGGGAAACCCACATGATCTCCCTTCATGTCCCGCGTACAAACAGCGCGAGGAAAATCTTAAGCGTTCCCTTCAGGGACGCTCTAAGCGATCTTTTGCAGAAATGCTTAAGATAGCTACGCCACCGGTCTCTACGAACATCTTTACCAACTTGTCTACTGACGAAGGCGACTGTGATGAACCCCAGGAGGGAACATCTTCTGCTGTGCCTAGAAGTAGTAGAAAAAGGAAGAACATTTCCTCTTCCAAGCTTCGTCGTAAAGGCCAGAAGGTGTCTCTTCATGGTCCCCCTAAAATAACTACTCAAGGAAGTACTGTTGTAAAACCGAAGCAAGTCGCTCCCGGTCTCAGTAACCTGAGCTCAGAAAAGGAGTTCCCAGCACTTCCAGGAACATCAAAAACCCCAAGTGTTCCCATATCTCAGCCAGAGAAAGAAAACAGTGCTGGCTTAATAAATTTCTCTGACATTGTGGACCGTATTCTTACAGCGTTGAACATTTCTGACCCCCTTAAAAGTATCTTGATAAGCTTTCTCCCCGCAGTAAAAACATTCTTGATGCAGTTCACTGCGAAATGGCCCCTCCTTTCAGCGATTGTATCCTTCGATGGCTAATTCATCGAACGAGGTCAAGGATTTAATCACTGTTCTACAGTGGAATTGCAGAAGTATTATCCCGAAAATCGATTCGTTTAAAATCTTACTAAATAATTTGAAATGCGATGCATTTGCCCTATGCGAGACATGGCTCACTTCAGAAATAACCCTACACTTTCACGATTTTAATATTATTCGCTTGGATCGAGAAGACTCTTACGGAGGAGTACTTTTGGGGATCAAAAAGTGCTATTCTTTCAATCGGATCGACCTCCCCTCGACACCAGGCATTGAAGTTGTCGCTTGCCAAACCAGAATTAAAGGCAAAGACCTTTGCATTGCTTCCACCTACATCCCCCCTAGAGCCTCAGTTAGCCACCGACGGCTTTGCGATATTGCGGAACTCCTCCCCGCACCGAGGCTAGTTTTAGATGACTTCAATTCCCACGGCACGGCATGGGGTTGCCTTCATGACGATAATCGATCTACCCTACTCCATAAGCTTTGCGACAACTTCAATATGACCATTTTGAATACGGGTGAAATGACACGGATTCCTGCCCCTCCAGCGCGTCCGAGCGCCTTAGACCTGTCCCTCTGCTCGACATCGCTGCGGTTAGATTGCATGTGGAAGGTAGTCTCTGATCCCCACGGCAGCGACCATCTGCCAATCGTAATTAATATTGCTAACGGTTCAGGGCCATCGAATACAATCAATGTTTCGTATGACCTCACACGAAATATTGATTGGAAGAGCTACGCGTCCGCGATATCCGAAAAAGTAGAATCGACACAAGAGCTTCCTCCGGAGGAAGAGTACGGGTTCCTGGCTGGCTTGATTCTCGATACCGCGATTCAAGCTCAGACTAAACGCGTACCAGACGCTAATTCACGCGGGCGTCCTCCCAATCCATGGTGGAACAAAGAGTGCTCAGACGTGTACGCGGAGAAGGCCGCTGCGTATAAGACCTTCCGCGACGACGGGCTGCCAGCTAGCTACCGACAGTACGCGATGGCGGAAATGCGCATGAAGAGTTTGATAAAAGCCAAAAAACGTAGCTACTAGCGCCGGTTCGTCGACGGACTAACGAGAGAAACATCGATGAGCACTCTTTGGAGTACGGCCCGGCGCTTACGAAACCGAAACAGTACCAATGAGAGCGTGGAATATTCAAACCGTTGGATATTCGATTTTGCCAAGAAGGTTTGTCCGGATTCCGCCCCGGCACAGAAGATCTACCGCGCCGCGTCCCCTCACAATAACGCGAACGAAACACCGTTTTCGATGGTGGAGTTCTCACTTGCTCTCTTATCATGTAACAATAAAGCCCCAGGGCCAGACAGAATCAAATTTAACTTGTTAAAGAATCTGCCAGACTCTGCCAAGAGATGCTTGTTGAATTTATTTAATAAGTTTCTTGAGGGTAATATTGTCCCTCATGAGTGGAGGCAAGTGAAGGTCATCGCCATTCAAAAACCAGGAAAACCAGCCTCCGACCACAACTCGTACTTTAAGCTAACGCATACGTGCCTTATCAAATAAACAAATTGAAAAAAAAAATAATTATTTATTTATAATTTATTTATTTTTATATATAACATTTGTCTTAAAACCATCTTCATGCACGCTATTTTGTATTACTTCCATACAAGGAAAATATTTTTGGTTCATCTTCTGAATTAGAATACCCTGTCGTCTATACTTTGCCCCCAGGAAAAGGCACAATTTATGAAATTTTTGAGTTTCAGATATTGTTTTGGCGTTATTATACAGCTCTTCGAGTTCTTCTGACATTTTATTGTATTTTTCAGTGAATATGTAGCAGAAAATTAATTTTGTGATATTTTTATCAGTTTGTTCAACTGCCGAGTTATATAACTCTCGGGAAGTTGTTATGGTATTTCCATAGTCGCGAGCAGGACTGGCTCTTTTTGCCATTCGCTTGAGAGTGCCACTAATAGCATCACAGGGTCCTTTTCCATGGGATGCTGCAATAAAATGCCATCCTGCACTTAACTCATACTTTGACTGGAATCTACACAAGCTTGCGAAGCTTGCTTATTTTTGTATTGTGCTACTACTCCATCAGACATAAAATAAATTTTAGAAAAGTTTGTCAATTGTTTCATAAAATTTATCAGTTTTGAGAGGAACAAATGAACTGCAGTCTTCAAGTCTTCCAGTCTTCCAGTCTTCCGATCTTCCAATCTTTCAGTCTTCATTCAAGTTCGTTATGAATATATACAAAATTCGTTACTGATATTTGTTGCATGTATTAAGCAACTAGCAGCTGGGAAAATGGATCCTGAGATAATTATGACGTTCATTGGTTTAGTTTTCGATAAAAATACACTGAAAAAAATCAGTTTGGACAAAGAAAAGGTTTTTTCAAATAACTCTTTTTTCCTTGACAGTGCCCAACTTGAATTTTTGACGGTAGGTAGGGAATATAATTACCTATCTTGGAACAAAATTTCATCCAAATCAAAAATGGTTTTTTTTGTAAATCGACTTTAAATTTTTAAAATCGATTTTTTTCAATATTTTTATTCGAAAATTTGACAAATTTTGTGAAAATCACTCCTACAACATTTTTTTGTGGGACTTATCATTTTTAGACTAGAGCCATTTGAATAAAAATGGTAAAAAAGTATGGCGCTTTTCAAAAGACAGGCTAGATCATTTTTGGAAAAACAAAGTATGCAAAGTGGCTTTTTGTGACAAAGTCTTCATGTACAAAAAGTTTCATTAAAATCTGAGAGGATGCTGCCAACATTTTTTTTTCGAGTTGGTGCGAAATTCGTCTTTAGAGAAAAAATAGTTTTTACAAGAATTGTTCTCCACTAAGGATAAATATTGCCTAGTGGTAATGACCTGTTTCACATCAAACGTAGCATTGCCCCGAGCCGAACTTTATATCCCGATGAAAATGAAATCCCTGCAACCAGTAATCAGTTGAATAACTTGAATAATTGATTATTCATACCTGAAACTGCATTACAATATACTTTCAAGTGTTTGTTAATAGTTTGGTCGCGCTGGTGTTTCTTTCCTGTTTGCTTTGATTGTGGCAGTGCACAGTGGTCGCAATGGTACCAAAACGTGCGTTTAATTAATGGTGCTCTAGGAGTTGATTTTAGCGATTTGGTGTGTTAGGAACACTTTTTCAGAATGGAAGCCCCCTTCTTTTGATGTAGAATTTTGATTAATCCACTTAAAAGTGAGATAGAATAATTATTTCTACAAACTTTCGAAATAGAGCCATGATGTCAATGACAAAGTTATAGAAAATTGTACTATAAGAAAACTTGCTAAACATGCCAATTCTCCAAAATGCAATGGTGTTGAGATACTGCGCGTTGTTCGTGGAAGGCACCCAAAAAATCATTTTTTCATTATTACTTTTTTCTGAGATTTTTTCAATTCTTTAAATGTTCTAAGAAGTTGTTGAAATTCAGAAACTACAGGTATTTGTCGAAGACATCAACATTTTTTTATTTCAAAACTTAAGAGTTATTGAATCAAGTAGGTTAAAAATGCCGCCATTTTGAACGTCAATTACTAGAAGATGTGGAAATATGTGGATGACATTTCGATTCTTCGAGAAAGACAGTGGAAAGTACTCCAAGAAAAAATACTAGTCACAGCGGGCATTCACTGGCCGGTATGTAAAAATTACTTTCCAACGTTGCATGTTTTGTATTTTGTAACAAAATAAGTAGGACTTTTTCAACATAACCTTTTATGGTGATCATTGGAAGTGTCAATGTACACATATGAAACCAAAACTCTCAGTTTCTGTTATCTCAAAATTACAATTTATTCATAAATTAACACAATGTCGAATGTGAATATTAAAAGATATGCACAAATTTTGACAGTATTTTCAGAAGTAAGAACCATAACTAAAAGTATTAGATGACGTTTTCACGAAACGATTATGTAATAAAAGTTGCTATTTAGGACTAGACTTGCCAGAAATACTTTAGACAAATATTTTCACGTATATATTACAACTCAGTCAAATTTTAATTTCAAATATTTAATCATTCAATGTGCATTGAACACGCATTTTGAAGTATTTGTAAAACAAAAGAATTAATGGAAATTCTGACCACGTAATCGTTTCATCAAAACGACTTACAACTTTTCGTTATGGTTTTTACCACAGTCACACATTTTTGCGCATCTTTTAATAACGTCGTGATTCGCTGGTGGGTCACTTTGTACCCAGACTTTTTAGTAGGACGTCCGCCAGGTGGACCAATTTCCAACTAAAAAGCTTCTGAACGCCAAAATCTCATGTCAAATTTGCTTTGACAATCTACTTGCCAGTAATTAGAGATGGGAACAGATATATTTACAGTATTTACGTCTCCTTGGGAGAGTTTTTAACATTTGTCATTCGATCCAACTAGCGAATCAAATTCGTTAGTTGGAAAGAGGCTGTGGCCCAGCCATCGAATCACGACTATTTTCACATTTGTAATCGTGTTAATTTATAAATATTTCGTTATTTTGAGATTATAGAAACTGAGAGTTCTGGATTCATATGTCTACATTGATACTTTCAATGACTTTTTGGCACATTTGACGAATAGAAAAAATCACCATAAAAGGTTATGTTGAAAAAGTCCTACTTATTTTGTTAATAAATGCAAAACATGCAATGTTGGAAGGTAATTTTTACATACAGGCCAGTGGATGCCCGTTGTGACTAGTATTTTTTCTTGGAGTACTTTCCACTGTCTTTCTCGTAGAATTTAAATGTCTTCCACATATTTCCACATCTCCTAGTAATTGATGCTCAAAATGGCGGTATTTTTAACCTACTTGATTCAATAACTCTGAAGTTTTGAAATAAAAATATTTCAACAACTTCTTAGAACATTTAAAGAATTGAAAAAATCTCAGAAAAAAGTTATAATGGAAAAAATGATTTTTTGGGTGCCTTCCACGAACAACGCGCAGTATCTCAACACTTCTGCATTTTGGAGAGTTGGCATGTTTAGCAAGTTTTCTTGTAGTAGAATTTTCTATAACTTCGTCATTGACATCATGGGTCTATTTCGAAAGTTAGTAGAAATAAATTTTCTATCTCACTTTTAGGTGGATTAATTACAATTCAGCACACATCAAAAGAAGGGGGCTTCCATTCTGAAAAAGTGTTCCTAACACGCCAAACCGCTAAAATCAACTCCAAGATCACCATTAATTAAACGCACGTTTTGGTACCATTGCGACCACTGTGCAGTGTATCGGAAAAACATGCAATAATTTTTTACGTTTTAACGACATTCAATAAGCTAGAGATTACTGGGTAGGGAAAGTTATGAAACTTAGAGCCATAGTACGCAAGTGAGAGCAAGAATGTGAAGTACTGCCGGTTGTCACGGTAAAGATAGATTCGTCTACCTTTATCAGGACACATGTTAGTGAACTCGAGTGATGCGTAGTTATTCTGCCTAAGCTCGACCCTCATTAACAGAAGGCAAAGATTTTACCGTACGATATTAAGCCTGTTCTAATGACCCTGCCACTTCTAGTTTTCCGATCTGTTTACTTCACATCCTTGCTCTCACTTGAGTACTATGGCTCTAAGTTTCATAACTTTCCCTACCCAGTAATCTCTAGCTAATTGAATGTCGTTAAAACGTAAAAAAGAAAATGTGACTAACATAGTCGAAATAAAAAATAAAAAAATAAGCATGGCAATAATATGTACCGTATTCCCGAGCAAAACCGAACATCAAAATTACAACAAGTAGAAATCATATTTTGATAATAGCATCAATTTGAAATCTTATTTTGCTATCAGTTTTAGATTTTTTAAACATGACATCAAATTTTGATCTCATTTTGCTATCCTTCTTTCTTAGAAGAATTTTCTATGTTTATATTTCTTTGGTGAAACATCAAAGTGAATACATATTTTGTCATCAAAAAAAATTTCATCTCGATGAGCTTTCAATTTACTCTCACTGATAGCAGAATTAGTTTTCTGTTTGATGTCATAGGACAATTTTTCTGCTCTCCATTTTGATCTTTTAACCGTTAAAACGACCAAAACGACAACAACCTGAGTAATCATTTGCCGAACATCACAACATCAAGTTTAGTTTTCAATTTGTTGTCAGACTCTGCTCGGGTTCCTGAACAACCTATTATAGCACTAGACTCATCCTAGCGTTTAATGAGTATTTTTAAAATGGATTAATCATAAATGGATTCTCCAGCGAAAATAAGTGTATGCATCAGTGCAATGTTTAATATAGTTGTGGCGAATAACGAGATATGAGGCAGTAATTGTCAAATCATAGTACATAGTTTTACTAAGCGCCGTTGCGGGTTGTTACGGTTCAGTATGTGAATAAGGCAAATTAACAAATGTTTTAAGAAGTGTATTTTATTTTAATTAAAAGTTGTATAGACAATAGTTTTAAATAAATATGTTCACAACAAATAAATAATATAAATTTACCTTTAGCCTGCTTTAGCCAAATAGATATTGTCATTATCCTGTGTGCTTGGTTAGAAACCAAGAGGTGTCAAATAGGGTCATAATAGGCTCTAGACGCACCACGCTAGTTATCAGGAACCTGAAACGTTAAATTTGTTTTGGAGTTCAAAGATGTCTTTTTGATCACAGATTTTTTAACAAACAGATGCCCTTGGAAATAGTAAACTAAGATAAGGTCACATGTCTCTAAAACAGAGAGCGTGTGAGGAATATTAACCCTCCGGCAATCCCTTGCATGGCTCCCCGAATGAGCAGCCGCTAGTGCTGGAAGAAGATTTCGTTAGAGTTTCGGAAGGTGTTGCACAAAATACAACGGCGCGAGTGCCGGAGGGTTAAATGACGGTGAGTACCGCGACATTATTTTCATAAATTACGTGATATTTTGATTCCTTGCATCCGTATTATAAATAATGCAACTGGTAATTTTTGCATCATTACCAGTATAAGGCTTCATCCATAAATGGCGTTGTTTTGATGGCGGTAGAGGGGGGGGGGGTTGATATGCGACGATAGGGGGGGGGGGGTAGCTTTCTGTGAATTAGAAAAATGTAAATTGAGTTGTACACCTTCATAATAATTAGTTCAGAATAATAGAAAACCACGCATTTATTTAAATTTGTTTATATATAGCTAGTTTTTTGCAATTATTCTGGCACGAAAAAAAAAAACATTGCATTGGCTTTTGATCAATAATCTACAATCCTTGTCATGCAGAGTTAGATCGCTTAGGCATTCCACAAGACGTTTGTTGACAATTCAACGGTATGTTTTGTCTGTTCCTGCAAGCAGGAAACCCGTTAGACGAATATCTTTTAGTGCTCAGATTCGTTTGAAATTGGATCGATTGGACGATTTTGTCGGAAATTGAGAAATAAGAGGGGAGTTGTTATCAACTTCATCATTATCTAGGGGAGGTTTAGTTTGCGACGAAATGCTATGAAGGCGGTGGTTTCAAAATCGCTCAAAAAATGCTACGGCATTTATGAATGAACCCAGAAGTACGGAAAATGACACTGATGTCACTGCACAAGAGGGGCGACAATGGCGCGGCTAAAAAAATCGATTTTAGGAAATTTGTAAATAGAGTGCTCCCCTTAACCCTGTTCATTCGTGGGTTGTTTTTCCATAAAAATTCACCAGCCAATATTTTCTTTCAAACCCTAAGTTTACACCTACCATGCGGACTACAATTATTACATCTAATCAAAGAAATGGTTCATTTGCCAAACTCACGCCATAACACACTTCTGTAAATCTACTCATGCTAAACATTGTCAATACACTTCCTGCCACCGAGGGGGATGCGCCCCCCTGCCACATACCAACATACACACAACGTTGAGCGAGTGTCGATAAGAACCCCACACTTAAAGATTGTTGCTTGTTAATTCCAACAGCCCATCTCACCACGGAAGCAGCGCGAGAAGCCCTCTCCCGGGGAAAGCAATACAAAGAAGTGGGCAATTTACATGAATTACCATACACTTTATAACAATAGTGTCACGTCGTTGAGATTTGCCTCAACAAGCCGGACGTGGAGTGGTGCTTGATGAACGCAATCTTGAAGGGAGAAACATAAACTCATTCACACCACCAGCTGCATAACATGGTGAAGTGTGTGGCTTTGAGGTCGGTATTCTTTTCATTGACAAGAAAAATCCACCATTACATTCTAATTTAGCGAGAAAAAAAACACTCAAAATTGAATATAATTTTATGATTTTCATGAATGAATTAAGCCAGAAATTTTACATTCTTTTTTATTCGATAGAAAGATGAACGACCACTTTGTTTTCAGTAATGAGAGATGGCGTTTGGTCACGGATTTCTTACAATAATATTTTATTGCGTCTATTACCAACGTTTCGAAGGTCTATGCCTTCATCTTCTGGGCAAAACTACAATTTGAACAATAATTTGAACAATAATTACCTACAACATTCAATTTGCAAACACACAGATTACTTACAACACGAACAATATTATCTTAGTCAAGTTGGTTTGAACATTTAGACAGAAAAAACAACGCACTGATCTACACTGTAATGTCAAAATTAAGTTTGAATTTGTTTTAAATTGCAAATTCGTTTTAATTGTGGCAACTTACACAGACGGTCCCCGCACACATCACTAGCAGACTGAGCAATGAAACGTTTCAAAAAGCAAAAGTGTGTGTTGTAAACAGTATCGAGGTATGGAACAGATGGAAGTGGAAACAGCAATAATTTGACGTATAGGAAACGGGCAGAAGAGAGTGAGCGAAGTTTATGCTTAATGAGAGAGAGAGTGTAGCACCCCAGAGTATGCTGCATTCAAATTATTAGTGTCGGTTCTGAAATTAATTGTTGAAACATCACTAAAAATGTGGCACATTTCCAAAATCTGTAAAGCTTGTAATCGGTTGTCATGGTCTAAAATTGTTGTTTTTGATAGATCAAAGCTGTGCTCATTATCAATGGCATGAACCATTAGCGCTGTCTTTTTAAACTCGTCTACATTGCTTGTCTCTCGCTCGCTGCTTGACGATTTGAATTCATTGTACCGTTTTATGAGCGATCGGTGGCCAGACAGGCGTTGTTTGAGTTGTTGTGTAGTTAAACCAATGTAGGAACTGTCACATTCTGTGCAGGGTATACGGTAGATTATATTGCGTTTTAAAAGAAGAGGCGTGGGATCTTTCAGCTTGGAAAACAAAATTGCATTGGTTTTTGTACATTTGAAACCTAACCTTACATTTTTGTGATTCCTCTGAACGATCCTGGCAAGGGCGGGTGTGAGAGCATCTACGTGGTGGAGCGATCGATATACCTTTTGTTCGCTCTCGGGAGGGCGATCATTTACTGTGCTGGGATTTTGGTTGACAAATCGATTGATCAGTCGATTTACCAGGGTGCTGGGATAATTGTTATTGCGCAAGTATTCTCGTACCGTTAGCTTTTTCTGGTTTTCTGTTTTGTACGTTGATAGTCGAAATACCCTTGCAATGAACCCCATGGCTGTATTAAGCTTTTGCGTGAGCGGATGGAGAGAGAGAAAATTTAAAATTCGGCCAGATGCCACCGGCTTTTTGTACCAGTCGGTGAGAATCCTCTGCTCGTCAGTTCTTATCAGAACCATGTCCAAATAAGGCAAACGGTTGTTGCTCTCAATCTCACATGTAAACTGGATATGTGGATTATAGGCATTCAGCGCACTCTTCACATGATCAATTTCATTAGCTGGGAGAGCGGTGATCAAATCATCCACATATTTCTTTAAAAAGGGGATAGGTATATTGATCGTCTTCAACACGTCATCTAGTAATGTTTCCTTTACTAGATCCGCTAAGGCAGGGGATAATGGATTACCCATTGCTGTTCCCGATTTCTGCCTGTAATATGCTCCGCGAAATACGAAATAACTGGAGGAGAGATTGAAATCGATGAGGTCTATGAAAGTTTTTTCATCTTTGATGGTTGTGTTTTTCTCTATCGAACTCCAGTTATTGCGCACCGCTTGGATGACCAGGTCTTTGGGGATGCAAGTAAACAAACTAACGACATCGAACGAAACCAACACATGATTCGGGGGCAGCGTTGTGTTGTTTATGAATGAGCAAAACTCGTAAGAGTTTAGGACATTGTATTTGTTCTGATTTATCGATAGTCTGAGAATACCAGCTAAATACTTTGAGAGATCATATGTTGGGCAATTAATGCACGACAGGATGACCCTCAGCGGACTATTGGGTTTATGTATTTTTGGAAGACCGTAAATTTTAGGGCAAGTCGCGTGATGTGTTATTAATTGATGCCTGGTTTTCTGGTCTATCATTTTCTGATCGTATAGAGCATTTACCATTTGATTATTTTTGGTCTGTACTTTGTTTGTCCAGTCCGTGTCAATGCCTTCATACGTATCGCTGTCGCCAACAAGGGTTTGCATTTTCATTTCGTATTCTTCTTTTTTCATTATTACTGTTTTGTTACCCTTGTCGGCAGCCACAATACATATTTCCGGATTGTCACGGATGAACTTTTGGGTCGTATGGTATGCTTCGATCAAAAAATGATTGACGGGATCAGTGGATGATTTGAAGCAACCGTTTTTTCGTTTGTTCACGTAATTGTGAATTATGTTGGTGAACTGGTTGCGACTTGCCGCTTGCACTGTGTCGTCGGGTTCAAGCTTTAAAATAGATTCTAAGTCTGCGATAATCTTGAAATACGGAATTTCTCGATTATCCTGGAAAGGCAAGGCAAACTTAGGACCATATCCTAGTAATAGCATTGTTTCTTTGGGAACTTCCACATCAGTGGTGTTCTGTATCCACGACTCGTTTACGGTGAAGTTGAGAGGCGACTCAACTTCCACTTTCGCCATTAGGCGTTGAAACTTACTGTCTGTTTTTGCTTTGAGTGCGCGACCTTGTTTGTTAAAGTAACATTCCTGACCAATAAAGAATGAGTTGTATATGTGTGGAGGGGTTGCCTGCGTTATCTGACTTACGAGTGACACTTTAGTTTCTTCTAACTGTTTGATCTTATAGAAACTGTCCTTGATTTCGATGTTGATGATCGTTCGCTTGAAGCGGTCTATTGCTTTTTGCAAACTTCCTCTGTACGGGCTAGCGTCTTCAAGAAGACCATTGATGCAGCGAAAACTATTCTGGATGTGTGTTGGGTTCAATCCATATTTCCTACATCTTCTCAGGAATTCTTTGCGGTTTAGTTGAGCGCACAGTTTTCCGACGGCTTGCGCATAGCTTTTGTACAATCTGCGATGTTGCGGCTGTAAACTATTGTAGAAGGTTGCGGTACTGGAATCTAATCTTGGCGCCATTGTTGTTATTCGATAGAAAGATGAACGACCACTTTGTTTTCAGTAGCGATACGTATGAAGGCATTGACACGGACTGGACAAACAAAGTACAGACCAAAAATAATCAAATGGTAAATGCTCTATACGATCAGAAAATGATAGACCAGAAAACCAGGCATCAATTAATAACACATCACGCGACTTGCCCTAAAATTTACGGTCTTCCAAAAATACATAAACCCAATAGTCCGCTGAGGGTCATCCTGTCGTGCATTAATTGCCCAACATATGATCTCTCAAAGTATTTAGCTGGTATTCTCAGACTATCGATAAATCAGAACAAATACAATGTCCTAAACTCTTACGAGTTTTGCTCATTCATAAACAACACAACGCTGCCCCCGAATCATGTGTTGGTTTCGTTCGATGTCGTTAGTTTGTTTACTTGCATCCCCAAAGACCTGGTCATCCAAGCGGTGCGCAATAACTGGAGTTCGATAGAGAAAAACACAACCATCAAAGATGAAAAAACTTTCATAGACCTCATCGATTTCAATCTCTCCTCCAGTTATTTCGTATTTCGCGGAGCATATTACAGGCAGAAATCGGGAACAGCAATGGGTAATCCATTATCCCCTGCCTTAGCGGATCTAGTAATGGAAACATTACTAGATGACGTGTTGAAGACGATCAATATACCTATCCCCTTTTTAAAGAAATATGTGGATGATTTGATCACCGCTCTCCCAGCTAATGAAATTGATCATGTGAAGAGTGCGCTGAATGCCTATAATCCACATATCCAGTTTACATGTGAGATTGAGAGCAACAACCGTTTGCCTTATTTGGACATGGTTCTGATAAGAACTGACGAGCAGAGGATTCTCACCGACTGGTACAAAAAGCCGGTGGCATCTGGCCGAATTTTAAATTTTCTCTCTCTCCATCCGCTCACGCAAAAGCTTAATACAGCCATGGGGTTCATTGCAAGGGTATTTCGACTATCAACGTACAAAACAGAAAACCAGAAAAAGCTAACGGTACGAGAATACTTGCGCAATAACAATTATCCCAGCACCCTGGTAAATCGACTGATCAATCGATTTGTCAACCAAAATCCCAGCACAGTAAATGATCGCCCTCCCGAGAGCGAACAAAAGGTATATCGATCGCTCCACCACGTAGATGCTCTCACACCCGCCCTTGCCAGGATCGTTCAGAGGAATCACAAAAATGTAAGGTTAGGTTTCAAATGTACAAAAACCAATGCAATTTTGTTTTCCAAGCTGAAAGATCCCACGCCTCTTCTTTTAAAACGCAATATAATCTACCGTATACCCTGCACAGAATGTGACAGTTCCTACATTGGTTTAACTACACAACAACTCAAACAACGCCTGTCTGGCCACCGATCGCTCATAAAACGGTACAATGAATTCAAATCGTCAAGCAGCGAGCGAGAGACAAGCAATGTAGACGAGTTTAAAAAGACAGCGCTAATGGTTCATGCCATTGATAATGAGCACAGCTTTGATCTATCAAAAACAACAATTTTAGACCATGACAACCGATTACAAGCTTTACAGATTTTGGAAATGTGCCACATTTTTAGTGATGTTTCAACAATTAATTTCAGAACCGACACTAATAATTTGAATGCAGCATACTCTGGGGTGCTACACTCTCTCTCTCATTAAGCATAAACTTCGCTCACTCTCTTCTGCCCGTTTCCTATACGTCAAATTATTGCTGTTTCCACTTCCATCTGTTCCATACCTCGATACTGTTTACAACACACACTTTTGCTTTTTGAAACGTTTCATTGCTCAGTCTGCTAGTGATGTGTGCGGGGACCGTCTGTGTAAGTTGCCACAATTAAAACGAATTTGCAATTTAAAACAAATTCAAACTTAATTTTGACATTACAGTGTAGATCAGTGCGTTGTTTTTTCTGTCTAAATGTTCAAACCAACTTGACTAAGATAATATTGTTCGTGTTGTAAGTAATCTGTGTGTTTGCAAATTGAATGTTGTAGGTAATTATTGTTCAAATTATTGTTCAAATTGTAGTTTTGCCCAGAAGATGAAGGCATAGACCTTCGAAACGTTGGTAATAGACGCAATAAAATATTATTGTAAGAAATCCGTGACCAAACGCCATCTCTCATTACATTCTTTTTTATTGTGCCTAAATGGCATACGCCACAGCTCATTGGCAAACAGACCAACCCATCGTTGTGTTTACACAAGAAGTGATGACATGAGATATTATTCGAGCGCTATAACACTGCAATCCCGGTTTAAGATCACGTACACTTCCCTAATCGATTATTGCTGCGCTTCCTCGTCGTTTGGCGCTTGGCTCCCCGCAACAATGTTCCTCGACTCACCCAAAACCACCCATTTTGTAGAGTGATTATGTGTATGGCGGTAACTGAGAGAAGGGATCCGAAGCATCGAGTTGCAATGAACATTGTACGTGATATAATTTACAGTAAATTGTGGATTGAGATGAAAGGAAATTGATTTCTGTGAGTGATCGTGAACGGACAAACCGAAAATGTTCTGGATGAATAATGATGTCGAGGGGTTGTGTGAATACATTGCTGATGCTGGTGTGTTGAAAAGCGACAAAACACTACTTAACATTTGAAACGCATATTATTTAAAAAAAAACTATTTAAAAAATAACTTTTGTTTGTGGATAGGTGTTATATCAATACGAATACTGAAAGCTCTTCTCACGCACTATCGAAAAATATAATCATTCGTGGAATAGATTAAAAATCCCCTTGAATAACACAAAATGTTCAAAATTGAGAAAATTTACTTAGTATGTATGTATGTAGTATATAGTTACGTATTTAATGTATTAGTATTTCCGAAACCAGCGGTCAATTAGTTGCATATTTCATATTTACAAGATTTAAACGACACAACGCATTCACATGAACTAACAGAAACTTTTTCTTTTTCATTACAGGTATGCTATTAATAATTTGAGGAATGTTAGTTGTAAGTAATGACCAAAAATTATGAATAACACATTTCTTGGACAAATTGTTGAATACATTGTCAATGCGGCGCAAAATGCAATAAGATTTCCATTCGAATCCATTTGATATTGCGGTTACCAGGAGTTGTTCAATGAAAGATCATTTGCTAATCCCAAGCATTATCTTCTATTTTAGTATATTTTGTAGATAAAGGAATAACCAACAAAATACTATGTTTTCATTAAAAATTAAAGCATTAAAAGAAATGTTGGTTTGAACACACTTTAAAAGCTTCTGAAATCCCGCGCAAGAGAAAAACTTGTTTTAATCCACCTAGCGGTGCAATTGTACCTTTCTCAATAATGAACACTATGATTTCATCGTTGTTTACATTCATTGTAAACTTTCAAATGTAGGGACGGTGGGGAGTTGAGAAACATGGGGAGTTGTGAACACCGTCAATCCCCGCTAAGCTATAGATGATAGAAATGTGGTAACAACTGTTAAATGTTTCTACTTTCATGACGTCACTTTCTCATTAGCAAATGTTGCATTAACTCATGTTCTTCATGTTCAGGTAACTAGCGACTAAATATACCAAACAAAAAGTTTTTTTACTAAGTTGTATTTGTGCTTTGGGGAATCCCTTTATGTAGCTGATTTCAAAGTAAATTAGTGCAAAACATTCCTTGGGTAATAGGCTTTCATCCACAAAAACATTTGGATGAACCTTTAGTGTGTCGATATAGATACGAATTTTTCGAAGATACGTAAAGTGGGGAGTTGTGAACCACCATTAGTGGGGAGTTGTGAGCCGTACATTTCAGTAGGTTATACTATTGTTTTAAATAGAACAGTATCATAATTCGAAAATCACGGATGAATGATATAAATGATATAAAAATGTTCAATTTTATGCGAAGAATAGGATTCAGCAACAATTTTAATTTCGCCGTGCCACAACCGCGAAGGTGGCTTGGCGCGAATCATGTCACCGATTCATTGCGAATCGGACCACTTTTCCATCTCATCTTTAATTTAGAAATATCTTAAAATTTATCTTCTATAGTCCTAATTAAAATAAATCTCAAAAATATTCCATCTCTTCTACTTTTTGCGATGGTTCACAGCTCCCCACCAAACTAAAAAATGCTGATTCCACACATTTCACGCATTCTGTCATATCAATGACAACAATGTTTTTTTAATTGCTTCAGTCTGTGGATGTATGAAGGTGTCCTTAACAAATACCAGATCTAACATTGAAAATCTACCAATATTTATGGCAGTGGCGTAGCCAGAAATTTGGTTTGGAGGGGGTTTTGATGAAAATCGCAAATTTTTTTAAAAAATGCTAAAATTTAATGAGTTTGATAAATTATTGAAAACTCAAAAACATAAGTAGTCTAACAGATGTCATTCCAGTCTACAAACAAGAAGGATCAACATGGAACAGTTTTCAAACCTCTATAGATTATTTTCTTGTATAATATGTCAATGAAGTCAAAAATTGCGATCTTTTAAAGTGGGATAAATTATCTAAAAAAATTTCAACGTTCAAGATCATCTAATATAATAATTCTTGACTTTGAAGGTTTGACAACTTCGGGAAGTTATCAACATAAAACAGCGCCTGCTTTGATATAGAAATTTTAGTGATTAACTCTCATAGAGGTGATTATGGTGAATTAATTTTTCAAAAATATTAAGAGACATGGTGCCTTCAGCAAAGTTTTTGATAATGTCATTTCAAACAATTTTGTTGAAAATATGAAGGCTACATGAATTCAACATATAGGGATTTAAATGGACTGGTCCTGCTATATTTCTTCTTAGTGAAGAAAAATTTAGGTGAAAACTATTTTTTCTGCGCTACGGATAAAATTGTTTGAAACAATCATTGCGAGTTGAGAACACAAAACCTATAACTAAATTATGGATGGATGGAACTGAAACTTGCGTTTCGACTTCATCTCATCAGAATCCGACACTAACTTGGTGGGCGGACTAAGCTTGCACCGAATTGATGCTAGCTACTGAAAATGAAATCACTCTTTGTGTTTTTGAGTCCTTTTAATATCTGGGAATTATTTGTTTTATATCCAGTTTCCTTATATTTTTTTTTGTAAGCTTGGCACCTTGAACGCAATGTGAATTTATTATTTAAATACCGCAGAAGAGATTTATCAAATACAGTAATTCCAGAATAGCTTGTTGTAAAGGTTTTCTACTACTATATTTCGATACTCTGAATATGTGGGATATTTATGTCTTTGACAAAGTTGTTTGAAATAGCACTTTCGAAAACTTTGCTGGAGACATTAAGTCTCGACCCAAATTTGGTTGAAGAGTAATTCTTGTCTATAATTACTTCTAGGAGGATTAACCGTCAAAATTATTCTATCAGAATGAACAGTTTACGTTTTGAAATTCTTAACATCGAAATTTGGCAGTTTCGAATGAATGTGATCGTGACCGTTAAAAATTTATCAAGCATTAATTTTACTTTTCTTTATTAGTCAACCTCACAACTTACAGTACTAGTACGTAGCACACAAAATTTTAGTACGCCATTCATTGCATCCTGCTAAGAGGCTATTCATATAGTTGATAATACAACAAAAATCCAATGCTCATAAAACCGATCCTGACCTGCTAGAGACAAAATTACATCAGCTTTCAACTAGTTTCTGAAATGTTATTCTTGTTGTTAACCATATTGAATTGTTGTCTAAACTCTACACAATCTAAAAAAATACATTTTCAGCAAATGTTGAAATGTAAGTTTTCGGTAAACAAGCTTATGTTTTATATGCAATCAACCTATTCAAATTTAGATTCCCATTCGAAAAATTGTCTCTAATCCATATTTTGAAGCATCTTTCCAAAAATGAGCTCATAATAATTCAGACAGTTATTTTATTTTACATTGAAGTAATTTGACAACTATGGGATTTTGGCTAAAAGATAAGTTACAAGATCCCCTTCCCATAATTTTCCAAAAGTTCTCATGACGCTTTAAACACAGTTCTCAATGTAGTGATCAGAGAATATTTTTCCAAAAATATTTTGTGGAATATTAAATTAAATTCGTCAGCATCAATTTTTTTTTCAATCCAATTAATTTTGGTTTGGGGGGGGGGTTTAACCCCCAAACCCCCCCCCCCCCTGGCTACGCCACTGATTTATGGTAGTTATGCCCCGAAAACAAAACTATGTTCACAACTCCCCACCGTCCCCTACATTTTTATTATACATGACATGACAACTATATGCAAGAAAAGAAACCAATATTCGAGTTCTAAAATTTTGTAAAAGAAAAAGGGCCAAATCGCAAACTTCAACCATCAGAACCAGTAATCAGCGGATTGAGACTTAGTTTGGTCATCTTCAAAGTCCTTATACAGAAAGGTCCTAGCATGCGTCAAAACGAAAACTGTCTCTTTGCTCGTATGTATGACATTTTCTTCGACGCATGGTAGCGTCTACGTCCTCAATACCCTATTTTATAGGCTGTCTCTGTTCACTACCACTAACAATTTTGACGCATGCTAGGACCATGATGTGTAGGAAGGGTACTTTATGCCCAAATGGTCTAAACTCCAAAAAGTGTTCGCGAAAATTTTTCGAAGCTGTCACGGTACAACATTAAATTGAAAAACCTGTTTTAATCCACCAAGTGGTGCGATTATGCCTTTCTTATTTATTCATACTATGATTCAATAGCTGGTTATGGTCAATATAATTGTGGAAATGAGTATTACATTCTTATTACACTTAACCCGTTTCCCACGACTACCACGAAAGACGACTCTGACACTCTTCAAACAAAAAAGTATTTTGAATTAGTTTAATCAGCATGAGTTCAATGTCATCTTCATGTGCTCATGTTTTGAAATGGTGTGGGAATGGGTTTGGTAGGGGAGGGGGGTAGTGGGTTAGCAGAGTGAGAGGATGTGTCGAAATCCTTTATCTTATTTTGGTATCTGAATGCGGGTGTGAGGGTGGTCCAAGGGAAGGAGCTAATGAAGGAGTGAGGTGTAAGGGCGTGGGAGGGTGTGCAGTTGCATATTATTGTACATTGTAGAATATGTTCGGAACCACGGACTTCCGGAATTGTCAATAGTGGACAATATATTCATAGAATGTTTGATTGTCAATCAGTGATTTAGACCGAAGTAAATTGGTGACTATTTCAATAGATAACCTTTGAAGTATTACGATTGTACCGGCTTATATGGAAAATTCCTTTGTGGCCGCAGTAACCAACTCTATTACTCCGGAACCAAAAGTCGGAATCGAATGAAATAGCAGTTAATGACATTACTACATCTTTCATTCGATCAAGTTTGTAAAAATCGGTCAAGAATTCACTGGGAAATAGGTGTGTTATTAGCTTGGCGAGTTCCTCGGAGGCATCATGAACCATCATAGGTGGTCAATGTTGTCAAAGCCGTTTTGATTGGTCATATGACCTGCAAATCCAAGTAATGTTGCACCCATTTTAATATGTATTACTAGGGTTCGTCGCGGTTGCGGTAATTACCGCAACCGCGCGGTATTTACCGCACCCGCACCGCGAAAATTGCGGTGCGGTGAGACACTTTTTCCCGCGGATGCGGTGCGGGAAATGAGCTTTTACCGCGCGGTATTACCGCAACCGCACTTCAAAAAATAATTGATAAAGTCTGCAGTCTGAATTAAAAAGCGAATTAAAACTATGACTTTAACCATATGAGAAGGACGCAACTATTTATTTTCTGAACGAATGCTTAGCAATGTCAATGTCATCTCTCTGTCAGAACGTTCGAGTTTTATTTATTACCGTGCAATAGAGAAACATGATAAACATTTAATTGCTCTAATTTCCATTGACTTGACAATGATTTGAAAAGAAATCCGAATATAATCTCTATTCGACCTATCGCTATTTGATTTTGTACATTTTGGTCATTCTAATGTGATAAAACATACTGTTACTAAAAAATAAAATCTATGAGCTATATCTATATAATTTGGCACCATTATTTTTACGACATATTTCGAAAACTATTTATTTTATACTTCAAAGAAAAAAATTACAAACGAACCATTTCAAATACATGAAACGCAAAATCCAATCATTGAAAAACTATTAAATTTTACTGTCAAATCCAATTACAAAATGCATCATTTTTTTATTTTTTTTATAATTAATTAATTTATTTAGGCCCAAATGCTACGTTAAATTTTTGGTCTCGTTCAGACGCAGCTTTCTGCTGCGTGTTGAGATCCTTTTTCTAGGGGGCGAAATATTGCCAGTGTTGTCCACTGCAAGTTGAGGTTCATTTCGTTTGTCTTTCGCGTTATCGTTCACGTCCATGTCCTCATCCGTACTACTTTCCTGCTGCTCGCAGTCGGATGTTCCAGTTTGTGTTTTACTCTTAAGGGTCGTTTTAGTATGTTCGTTATCGGCATTCGTTTCATTGTTGTTGTTGCTGGTTGTTGGTGCTTGATCCATAGATGTTGGTTTTGCAGCTGTTAGTGGTTTAGCGTAAGATTGTTGTGTGCTGATTTCAGTTGGATTTGAGTTTTCCTTAACAGTTTCTACGCAAAGTTTTCCGAGGTGCAGCTTCTTCGTGCAGAACTGGCACGTAGGAATTTGCCCTGGGTACGTGACTAGTGATGTTTGATGAATGAGAACATCGTCACTTCCTAACGCTGTGACGGTTATGTATGAGGGAATTGGCTTGGTCACACGCATTCTCACCACACGAACACCGTTAGGGATGCCCGGGAAAAAATTCTTCCAAGTCTCATGTGTAACGGAGTCTACTTCTCCGTATTTTTGCAAGCATTTTTTAATCGCGCCGTCAGGGGTACGCGTAGCCAAATCATGGACACGAACTTCTACAGCGCCGTTCTCGATGTATACGGGAATGCTATATTTAACATTGCCGCATTCGGCGGTGTGCTGCATGTTGTTTCGCGAGGCGAATGACTCAGCTTGGTTAATGTTATTGAACGAAATCAGCACGCAATGTTTGACATGAAAAATGCATCATTTCTCCTGATTCCTCTTGGCCATAGTGGGATAATGAATCGTTTTCAATGACATTTTCTCAACTGTGAATTTTGATTAATTTGGAGAACTTAAAGACGAACTAATGATACTAAGACATAAAAACAATCCAAAAAATGTAATTATCATCATCAAACCAAACGAATTTGGAGGATTTTTTTTTTTCGTGTGCGTCCGTTGTTCGTCCAACTGGGAATATTTTCTACCAAATTAACAAATAATATTTTTGAGTTAGGAGTATTTTGTAACTTTTTGAAAGTAAAGCTTTCGATGTTAGTGTAGGGCATTGCGATTTTTTTTGTGTTTCTCAAAGAGTCTCTCTAGGTCTCCCTTCATATTGTAACAAGTGTCAAAGTTAGCCCAGATGCTAAATTTTGCATAGTTTGAACAGTTTTTGCCTCAATTGAAAGTTTATCTCGAAACTTTAACGTAGGGGTTAAGTATTTTTACATAGAATCTGTATACAAAGAAATAAATCGGTTAAGTAATTTTTGAATGGCAGGTAACACCGAAAATCATGTTTTTCCAGAGACATTACACAAAAAGCTTCGTCACCGAGTCGTTTGTCGATATTTTTGCATGGAACAATTACAGCATGTTATTGAAATGATACACTATAATGTGCAAAAGTTTTGATCAGTTCACTTCACGCAAAGTTTGAAAAAAATCGAGAAAAAGTGTTTTTTTTCACACCAAAACCCTTACCTCTCTTAATAAAACTTGCAAAGTTGAATATTTTCACAAATGTTCCATTCTGAGGAGTCCGTCAATGTTAATTTTCGTGTAAATAAGAATAACATTTTACTATATATGGCTATACAAAACAAATGAACAATTTTTCAGCACAAGTTTTAAAATACATGATATTTACCGCATTACCGCGCGGTGCGGTGCGGTAAATGCAATGCGGTTGCGGTAAGCAGTGCGGTTTTATTATTTTTCTGCGGTTGCGGTGCGGACTATCCATTTACCGCCCACATCCGCACCGCGACGAACCCTATGTATTACATCATTCGGACATCATGATAATACCAGTTTAAATGGGAATTTGCGGTGTGACCACACTCTTCAACCCGCAACACCGGAATCAGAAGCCGGACCAACAAAAAACTCAAGAGCAGCTTATGGGAGCGTTATACCTTTCATTTGAAAATAAGTTTGTATTAGTCGGTTCAACCATCTCTGAGAAAATTGCGTGAGTTTAAATGACTCACACACATATATACACACTGACATTTTTCGATCTCGAGGAACTGAATCCGGTCGCCGTTTAAAAATAAACAATTTCTAGAGTGATTGCATAGGCTATCTTTACAAGAGAAAGGCAAAAAAACAGGGGTGGGCGTAGCGTAGTTGGTAAATCGATTACCTTTTACGCAGCGCACCTGGGTTCGAGTCCCGACTCCACACATGGAGTTTTTCATAAGAGATTTTTCTAACCCGAAGAGGCGAATTTCAGGTTAAAACCTCTATAATCGAAATAAAAAAAAGGCAAAAAATAACAATAATCCGATCAATATATCTGAAGAACATGAATTTAAATAACAGAAGAATTAAGAAAATTCTGTGAATCATCAGAAATTCAAGTGTCGACATACTAGAGAAAAAAATTTCAGTAGAATTTAAAAATACTTGTCCATTAAATTTATTAAAACACCAAAGAAAATTTCAAGACGCACACCAAAAAATAATGAAATTTAAACGACATGTAATTCAATACGAATGTAAACATACAACGATTGAATCAAAAATTTGATTGAAAAATACATTGAAGTGCCTTGGTTTTCCGTTTAAAGAAACTGTAATTTTCAATCCACGTGTAAAATTATAGTAAAATTCGCTGAAGAAAGCACGACAAGTCGTGTGTATTTACGGTAGAACTTAATTTTACATTTATATTCATGCTCCAAATATGTGCATGAAAATAAACTTAAAATTACAAAATATTTTTTGCTGTGTATTTGAAGATGTCAATCTTTTCCCAAATCTACTCGATTTGTAAATGAATGACTATTGTATGGGAATCTTGTATTAAACTTTTCTCTGTCGGTTGATGTATCTCAAATTTTATTTAGAAACGATTTTTTGCTAAACCCCCGTTAGAGAACTTTTTGAGCTGACTTTTCTGACCATGATTACACTGAAGTCCTTGGTTATTCCTATCAACGGGACTCTTTTGTCGTTATTACTAAATTCTCAATCTATCTTTTTGCCGGATAGGTGGGAAGGCATTTGAAATCAATCACTGTTATGTGCATGTTCCACAGTCACGGGCTTTTGTCCTTTCGATCCGCTTATTTCTATCGAAGTACTATTCACTAGCACAATAGAAAGGGCCTATTATTACTGTTTCGAAGATTGAAAATCTGAAGCGAACTAATCCAACATGAATTCCATTCCATTTCCTTCATTAAATTTCAATCGAGTAGGTATCTTGAATGGCCCGTCAAAAGCTTTGTTGATGGTCTAAGCCCAAATACGCAATTATTTCAAGCGGTACCAAAAGGAGCAATTGCTGGAAAACATTCCACTTCGATACTTTTAAAGATTTTGTCGAAAAAAAAATGCTAATGACGTTATCAGTGTAGTCTTAATCTTCAATTTTAAGTTAAATTGTTGATTTTGCTAGAGAAGAATGAGTAACTACATGTAAAAATGCGCCTTACCATACTTATATTTTGCTCTATGGTTACTTTAAGAATGATTCTCGATCCCACAGTTGACAATATTTGTGTTCTGAAATTAAAAACCTGTTCCACGATTTATAAACATTTAGCATGCAATAGCATGGTAATAAAGGGCTACAGTTTTTTAAGTGATTATAGCTTGTCAAGACGAAACAGATGAATTGGGTAGTGAAAGATCGCCATTTTTTTAGTCAAAAAGGGATGACATATTTGTATTGAATCAACGTACAGTCAAATACATTTAATTTGTATTTGATTGTACATTCATTTAAACAGAACATCACACATAAAGTGCAACATTTCGATCGAATAGTCTTAGGAATCGAGTAGAATTATTTCTATCTTGCCAAAAATGCAAAAAAATTGGGAATCTGGGACATTTTTTTTGTCCATTCAGTACTTGTTTGCGATAAGAGTTATCTAATCCTACGTACAGGGGTGGAAATCAATCCCAGGTTGGTTATGTACCAGGTTAGTAACTTGTAAACTTCGCTATATGCCATTCCACAAATTTTCAATTTGATTATATGAATGTTTCAACTACATGTTGAAACAGTATGAGGATCATTAATCACACATCCATCATCTGTATTGTGACGATGAATATATGACTAGTAATAATTCAGGCTCATGTTTCAAAATGTAGTTGAAACAACTTTGCAACGTCCAGTGCCTACAATATTTTCAAGCATGCAAAAGTAGGCTACGGCCTCCTGAAAAGCCATTCAGCAGTAATCCTTGTATCTGCACGAATTGCACTACCCAACTCGTTCCATTGCAAGCAAGGGTGTGAGATTGACTTCGTGTGCTTCGGTATGGTAGCTACGTTCTTACACTAAACTATCCGACAGCAGCTGATGTCTAAATAAAATGCGATTTTAAAAATGCTAGCGTGTCTGGTTCATAAAAACAAAATGAACATATATAACAAAGAGCGACAGGAACAATTCTTGGATGTCGTGTCAGGTCAACTAGGCTTGAATCGCTTCAACAAGTTAAAAAATTTCTCGACATTTTACGATGTTCTGTTACGTGACCATCAGAAACGTGTTGCATTTGGATAGACGTGCAGCGGCAAAACACGGACTGTTTAAAACGAAGCAAAAAGTTCAAAGGAATTGAAACAAAACTGTATGTATTGTAATTTCATATCTGTTTGAGAAAAAGACTCACTCATCTCATCATGACTCGTATTATGATACACCTTATTTATTTATTTATTTATTTATTTATTTATTTATTTATTTATTTATTTATTTATTTATTTATTTATTTATTTATTTATTTATTTATTTATTTATTTATTTATTTATTCATTTATTTATTTATTTATTTATTTATTTATTTATTTATTTATTTATTTATTTATTTATTTATTTATTTATTTATTTATTTATTTATTTATTTATTTATTTATTTGTTCACTTATTTCAGGCTTGAACTACGCGGGTCATTCGCCTCGAGCAAATGATACACCTTTTTTCAGTAATGTCTAAAGTATCATTCAAACACTACCACCTTGTTGTAATTATCAAACATGCAATATTATAAATACCTTCATCAGTCCTGAAAACATGAATAGGGACACAAAAATTTCAGTAAAACGGTAAAAAATGATTCAATGGTAAGAAATAGTACCACAAAAGAACAACAATGACATCATTAAATCATGTTTTTCTACAAAAAGTTTCGTCACCGAGTCGTTTGTCGATATTTTTGCATAGAAAAATTAAAAAAATATTATTGAAATGATAGACTATAATGTACAAAAGTTTCGATCAATTCGCTTCACGCAAAGTTCTAAAAAAATCGCAAAGAAGTGTGAAATCCTTACCAACCCCCCACCCCCCTTAAATGTTTTAACAGGACAAGCGCATTGAAAATCACGTTAGTAACGTTTTTTTTATCGCACATTACAATATACTTTCCATATCATTATTTATGTATGTTGAAAGTAAGCTTGAATATTTCGATACTGTTAATTGAGTATTTAAAATAAAGTGCACTGTTGGAGGAAGATCGACACACTGTTTAGATGGTTGGGATCATATTTGATTCAATACGAACGACTGGGAATGTGCTGCTCAATTACATTATTAGTACATCATGTCAATAATATAAATACAGTGAAACTCTGTTTTCTGCATTTATTTATTCAATCTGTTAATTAGATAAGGCACGGTACCATAACAGCTTAAATGTGCCAATTTTTGAATTTTAAACCATAATTTCATAAAACTAGAAGATTGCATATTTTATTAAAGTTACTTTAAAAAAGTTTGGACTAATTTTTAGACTATCTTAAAGGTAAGGACAATTTTTTTATTATTCAAATCGTTTATTTGATAAGGCACGTTGCGTTAGCTTAAAGGTGCCAATTTTGTTTTGTTTTACATTTTAAATTGCTTAAAACTAGGGGATTACATATTGATTTTTTTAAAATGAAACTAATGCGATTTTATAGCTATCTTATATATCTACACAAGGGGATAATATTATTTTCGTAAGATTAGGGGGGTCATTGAGTTTTTGTGGCAATATGGTTGGACATTTTTAACAGTGAGATTATTGGAGCAAATAATGTTTAATTAAGGGGGTCAATTTTTTACGACTAACTTAAAACTAGGAATAACTAGAGGGCATGATTGAATTTTGTAAAGATTCGTAATTATAGTTATTTTTGTGGGTAGTAGAGTTGGGCAATTTCAACGAGATTATATAATATAATAGTTAAAACTAGAAGAGACAAGAAGAGCTAAATGCTTCGTGATGATATTGGAGGGGGGTAGGGGTGTTACTTCTGGGTATAAGAGTCAGGGGAGGGAGGGTAGACAAAGATGGATTACAAACTCGGGTGGCCTTCATCAGGGGAATCATGTACTGGGACGCCGGGTGGTTCTCCTCAAGATGGCAGGGGTTTTTCCAGACGATTTCGTAGTACGGCTCAGATGTGGATCGGCTAAATTTCGAGTTAAGCGTGTTATGTTCGTGCCGTAGGTCCCGTGTTTGTTGGCTCATTCGATACAGATGCTTTGATACAGGTGGAAGAGCGTTCTGAGAATGATAAGGAAAATAACAAGGGGCAGTTAGACTTGTATATTGATGGTTTTCACAGAGGTGTATATAAGGGACATATAGAGAACATCGCGGCTTGCCAGCACATCTCGAACCGGGACGTTGGTTGGTCTTCCTCGGGCCCGCAGGGTATCCATTAGCCGAGACCTAGCGGAACTGTACTCGGTGCACGCCCAGACAATGTGCTCGATGTCGTGATAGCCGTCGCCACAAGCGCAGATACCACTATCCACGAGCCCAATACGCCGGAGATGTGCATCCAGCGTGTAATGGTTTGCCATGAGTCGGGACATCACACGAATGAAGTCACGACCCACATCCATCCCCTTGAACCAAGGTTTCGTCGATACCTTAGGGATTATCGAATGTAGCCACCTTCCCAGCTCTCCGCTGCTCCACGAAGTTTGCCAACTTTCGAGGGTTCTCTGATGAGTAATACTGAAAAATTCGCTGAAGCAAATTGGTCTTTCGTAAACGTCTCCTTCTAAGGCACCCACCTTAGCTAAGGAGTCTGCCTTCTCATTGCCCGGAATGGAGCAATGAGAAGGGACCCATACCAAGGTAATCTGGAAAGAGTTGTCAGATAAAGCACTCAGTAGCTCCCGTATTTTCCCCAAAAAATACGAGGAGTGCTTAATAAGGACAATTTCTAGGCTATCTTAACTAGGAGTAAAGTTCAATGTACATGGGGAATAATTTACTAAGACTAAAAAGGGGTGGCTGTGGGTAACTAAATATAATACTATAAATACACCTTAGTTTTAATTATTAGGGGAATGAGAACATAATTGAGAATTAATGGAGGGCAATAAGGGGAAACAACGACCTTGACTAAGACATTTTCCTAACGATTTAATTTCAGCATCGTAGTAACAGAAATAACGGGTGTTCAATAAAAAATGAGAATGATTTCAAAACCTTTCTGTAATTAATGTAAATGAGCATATTTTTTTTTCTTTCCAAGAGAATTGCTCTCTGGACTCCCTAGAAATAGGTGTCATGTTTCTTTTCACTCGGGTGCTGTCAGTTCAATCGAAGATGGCATCGAAACAGCAAGCACCTCGCAAGTGTGTTGTACGGTTTTACGAAACGCATGGTCATCGTGTAAAAAACGAAAACGTGTACAGTTTACCGGATCCTGGCACGTGGGAAGTTTAACGAATCCTGGCAGGAAGAAGGAAGCGTTGAAAAAGCTGTTCGGCAATAAGGACGGAACGAGTTTGGGTAACGCCGTCTGGCCATCAATCAACAAAAGTGCCAGGAGGAGTGTCTTGAGAAAATTGTCGTGTCAGGTCTTAAAGGAGCATCATGCGGATGGGAAGTTTGTCCTCTAGCCGTGAAAGGCGTCTTTCCATTACGACAAAAAGAGTATCTGAGCAGAAAAAGATACCGCACGTGCCGAAAAAAAACGATCCGACCATCTTGCCCCAGTGCCTTCCCATTGAGAATTTTTTCGGCTCCCTCAGTGCCCTAGTGTACAAAAATAATTGGCGGGCCAAGGATAGGAAGCAGTTGTCCACCAGAATCCGGAATTGTATCAGTGATATCTAACGCGACTAAGTGGCGTCATACGACTGACCAGGACCCCTTCTCCAATGTTCATTGACGTTTTTTGAAGAATAAACATTATGTTTTTAATAAAAAATACTGAATTCGTGAATTCGCCTGTATGCCAAGACAGCATGCAGCGGGGCATCGGGTTGTCCTCGATGGACCCGTGGGCAATCCTCCAAATTGAGTCAGGTAGTGTAGTGAAGACAATCACGTAGTAGCGCTCTGATGCGAGTCAGCGCCATGAAGCAATACTGGAGACTTCTGAGAACGAGATAAAAAGAGAGGGGCTAAATTCTCGAACCGGGACATCAGGTTGCTTTTCTCGGGTCTTCACTAGCGGAGCGGAACGGAGATGTGCATACAGCGTGTAAGAGTTAGCCATGAGTCACGACTGAAGTCACGACCCGTATCCATCGCCTTGAACCAAAGTTTAGTCGAAATCTTAGGGACTATCGAATGTAGCCACCTTCCTAGTTCTCCATTGCTCCACTGGTTTCACTCGTGAGTAATGCTGAAAAATTCGTTGAAGCAATGGAGCAATGAGAAAGGACCCACGCCAAGGTAATCTGGAAAGAATTGTCAGATAAAGCACTCTGTAGCTCACGTATTTTCCCCAAAAACTATAAAGAGTGCTTTCCATATTTCATCGAGTGAATAGCGTCAATGGACTGAAGTAGGGTCACTGAGTTTGTAACAAGCGGTGACCTTTTGATTGAAAATGTCGACTTCACGGAATTTATTATAAAAAAAAGTTTGCGGGCGTATGTGGTCCGAAATTCCACAAATCTCGTCTTTCATCGATGTGCCGAAGATAGCAGTAGATTCAGAAATATTTAAGAAATAAGCACGGTTGGGATTGTAAGAAGGATAAATATTCTACGCTATGTAGTCAAAGTACTGGGACATGAAACGGGTCTGAGAATTAAGCTCGATAAGCCTGTCGAAATTTTCAATCACCACCGGGTTCAATACATATCAAATGAGCTATCGATATGAGAGTTCCCAAAATCCATTCTTTCGAGTTTGATGAAATATATGTTCGCCGCGAAGCGAAAGCAGAAGCATCCGTAATATATATAACCAACAGTATCGTTGTTTGATACAATATAATTAGGTCTCCTGGGTGGACACCCCACCATATTCCGGTTATTGTACGAATCCTTTGTTGACAATTCTGTTTCAGATACCTACTGTGGCACCCCCAAGTACCTTTCGAGTCGAACCAGACCCCTAAATATTTTACCGTGAAGACCTGAGCGATAGTTTGACCCATTAATAGAAGCTGTAGTTTTGCTGGTTCACGCTTCCTAAAAATACAACTAGCTCAGCTTTCTCCGTGGAGAAATACCCAGCTTAATAGCCCAAGCAGACAAATTGTCCAAGGTACTATGTAATGGTTCTTTTAGATCGACAGCTTTGGGTCCCTTTACAGAAATCACGCCATCGTCTGCAAGTTGCCTGAACGTGCAGGAATTGTCATCAATGTCTTTGACATAAAAATTGTATAACAGCTTATACATGAGCCCTGGGGAAGGCCCATGTAACTAAATCGTGATGTCGATAAGTCACCATGCGAAAAATGCATGTGCTTTTCCGACAACAAGTTTAGTAGAAAGAAGACTATTGATAGAAACTGAATCAAAGGCGCCCTTAATATCTAAGAACACTGATGCCATCTGCTTTTTGCTAGCATAGGCCATTTGAATTTCGGTTGAGAGCACCGCAAGATAATCGGTCGTCCCTTTGCCTTTGCAAAAGCCAAATTGTGTATCTGAAAGTAAGCCGTTTGCTTCGACCCATTGTCGAGACGGGATAGGATCATTTTCTCGAACAACTTCCAGATATAGGACAGCATTGAAATTGGCCGATACGAATTGTGATTGGAGACTCATTTTCCTGGTTTTTGGATGGCGATGACCTTCACTTGTCTCCAGTTGTGTGGGACAATGCTACTCTCAAGAAACTCAAGAATTCTGGCAGATTCTTCAACAAGTTGAATTTAATTCCATCTGGCCTTGGAGCTTTATTGCTACATGATAAGAGAGCGAGTGAGAGCTCCATCAACGAAAACGGTGTTTCGTTCGCGTTATTCTGAGGGGACGCGGCGCGGTAGATCTTCTGCGCCGGGGCGGAATCCGGACAAACCTTCTTGGCGAAATCCAATATCCAACGGTTTGAATATTCCACGCTCTCGTTAGTAGTGTTTCAGTTTCGCATACGCCGGGCCGTTCTCCAAAGAGGGCTTATCGCTGTTTCTCGCGTTTATTCATCAACGAACCGGCGCCAGTAACACCGTTTCTTGGCTTTCATCGAACTCTTCATTCGCATTTCTAACATTGCGTACTGTCGATTGCGATAGCGGGTAGCCCATCATCGCGGCAAGTCGCAGCTTTCTCTGCGTATACGTCTGAACATTCATTGTCCCACCACGGATTGGGAGAACGTTTTATTATATTCGTGCCGGGTCTGGCTTAGTCTGAGCTTGATTCGCCCTGTCAAGAATCAAAGCAGCCAAAAAGCTGTACTCTTCCTCCGGAGGAACTTCTTGAGTAGATTCGATGTTGTCGGATATCGCGGCAGCATAGCTCTTCCATGAAGATCGATCGTGACCTCACACGAAATATGGATGGATTCCAATGGTCTTGAGCTGTTGGTGATCGAGACTACAATCGGCCGATAGTGGCCGTCGTGGGGATCAGGGATTACCTTCCACGCGCAATCTAACTGTAGCGAGGTCGAGCAAAAGGATGCGCTTGGTCGCGCTGGTGGGGGAGGATTCCGTGTCATTTCACCCGTGTTTAGAATTGTCATATTGAAGTTGTCGCAAATATTGTGAATTAAAGAAGAACGGTTATCATCATGAAGGCAGCCCCATTCCGCACCGTGAGAGTTAAAGTCTCCTAAAACTAGTCGCGGTGCAGGTAGCCGGCGGTGCCCAATCGCGGTGTTGGGGGGAATATATATGGAAGCTATGCAAAGGCCTTTGCCTTTTGTTTCAACTTGACAGGCGACAACTTCAATATCAATGTTATCGAGGTACGGTTAATTCTGTAGAAGGAATAGCACTTTTTGATCCCCAAAAGTACTCCTCCATAGGGGGTGTCTCGATCCAGGCGAATAATATTAAAGTCGTGAAAGTTAAGATCAATATCGGGAGTTAACCAAGTTTCACATAATGCAAATGCATCGCAACTCAAACTATTTATTAAAATTTTGAAGGAATCGATTTTCGGGATGATACTTCTGCATTTCCACTATAGAACAGTGATCAAATCCGTGACGTCGTTCGATGAGTTAGCCATCGAAGGATACAATCGCTGAAATGTGGAGCTATTTCGCAGTCAACTGCTTCAAATATGTTTTTACTGTAGGTAGAAGAGCTTACAACAGACCTTTAATAGGATCAGTTATATTGCAAGTTTTTATTATCCAGTCCACAATGTCCGATAGTTTGATAATTCCAGTGCCGCGATTATTCTATAACTGAAACAGAGGAACACTTGGGGTTTTTGATGTTCAGGGAAGTGCTGGGAACTCCTTCTCTGAGTTTAATCCTCTGAGACCAGGAGCTACTCGCTTCGGTTTGATTGCAACACTTCCAAGAGATGTCACTTTCGGAGCCCCGTCAAGGGACACCTTCAGGCCTTTACAAGGAAATTTAGGAGAGAAAATGTTCCTCCTCTTGCTATAGCTTCTAGGCACCCTAGTAGATGTACCCTCTTGTGGGTCATCAGCCTCTCTTTCGTTAGGAGACAAGAGAGCATAGCGGTTAGTTGAGGATGGTGGTGTGGCTTTCTTTAACATTTCTGCGAAAGAACACTCGGAACGTTCCGCAAGGGAACCTTTTATTTAGGTTATCCCCGCGTAGTTTGTACGCGGGACATGCCGAGATATCATGCAGAATCTCTGCACAGTAAGGACACATTTCAGCATTCTTACTGCACGAATCATCCACATGATTCTCACCGCATTTCCCACAGCGGGCCTTTTTGCTACAATGGGTGGCTGTGTGACCCAATTGTTTACACTTAGTGCAATTCATGACCCGCGGTTCAAATAGACGAACAGGCAGACGAACCTTGTGCAAGAGGATGTAGTTCGGCAAAGCGGTGCCAGCGAAGGTCACGCGATAAGAGTTTGATCGGGGGTACGGTTTTGAACCATCCCCCGCAACTACTACTGAGTGCAAATGCTTGCATTCAAGTATTTTCACTGGCCGAAGTAAGCAGGCTCTAAAACGGCCAACCCCGTGCTGCAGCAGATCCTCGCATCTTAAACTCTCATCGGTGACGCCTTTAGACTGTATTTTTGCAGCTGGAATATACATACAATAGTCCTTCGTAAACCGCTCGCAGCAAGCAATATCGTTTGCCTACTTTGTATTAGTCAACACGACCCTGACCCTGTCTGAGAGGACCTTTCTTATTTTGGTCACAGCCGAGAGCCGTTACATCAGGTCTTTCGAAATTTGTAAGAGATTTAGCGATTTTGTTTTGGGCCGAATGAAGACCACAAAGGGACCGGTCGAGAGCTCTGGATATTGTTTGGGTCGGGGAAGCCGATTCGACCTCCATTTTGCCGTCCGGGGAGGGAGCCATCGACACCGTCAGCGTACGGGGTCAGCACCCGCGCAGACGGGAACAAGCCGTAAATGTGTCAAAAAAGGTAGATTTCACTTATCTGTATATTTGTTTCCCACGATGCACCAGTCCAGCTTATATAGCTGGCTATTATTCAATCCTCACTGTGCGAACAAAAGGCTGAGGAATGCGGCCTAACGGTTAACACACGCACACAAGAAGAAAAAAAGTCCAAAACAATGAAGAGGTAGAGAATGCGCAAGATAACCTTGAACGCGGATTAGCACTACTTTTGGTCGTTATACACTTCACGGACTGGAACAAAACACTTTGTCTCGATCGAGCGCTCGAAAACCGAATGGCTTTATGGAGTAATGTTTACCTATGAAAAATTTATTAGTGAAACTCCTTAAGAAGCAAAAAAAATAAATTGCGTTACAAAAACCTAATCTGGTTAGTCACAGCTGTCGATTGGCGCATCATGTATTGTCTTTGCTGTGGCGTGTGCAATGGTGTGCGCAGCCGCAAGCTGCTGAACGGTGGTTAACGGAATAGGGGGTCCGAATAGCCCCGTACGCTCATTTCGCACAAAAGTTGTGACAAAAGTGGTGAGCGTCTTGAAAGTATCTGTGTTTTACCCTAACAAAAATCATTCCATTAAACAGGAGCCTCAAGCTTTCCAAAACACTTATCTTTTTTACATTTATATGTTGCTTTAATCACGGTTTTACCATTATAATGATTTTTGTTTTGAAGATGGCAAAAGCATGAAACACGTTCTCTCTACTTTCTACAAAAAAAAATCAGCTCTCAAAATTAATGTTTTAGAATAGCAGTTCCACGAATATGTACGAAAGTCAGAAAGTCTTGCGACTTTCTGTGAAATCTAGGGAGTCCGAATTACCCCCACTGTCTTAATAGCTCCGAGTTCCCCTATATTAAACGGCGAGATCCGGCAAAGTTGCTGAAATACTATGACATAAAAAAAATTCAGGTATCCGAGAAACTTTTGAACTCTTCCGATCTTGTCCGATCCACAAATTCCAAGCGATTTGAAAATATTGAAAAATATTTCAATTTGAAATAGTAGTAAAAGCTACTTTGAGGTACACCGAAATGCTGTAGGGCTAAATACTATGTTTGGGAAAATGTATCTATATGAATACGTGCACAGTTGTCCCTTCCCCTCTCCCTTTTCCGCTGAGCATATGTTTATGCAACTAGAAAAACAAATGTAGGCACAAAGATGTCCTCGAGATTACCAGTATTCGAAAGGATTTAGACAATTGACCAGGTAGGTTGATAGATGCCGAATTATTCCAAAAACTAGTTATTGTCTATTTTTAGTTCATATTAAGGCATAATAACAACAATAGCAGCAGTAAATAATTTTGGTCTGGATTCGACCCCAGTAACTCCTCTGTGCGTTCCCAAAATGCAGTAAGATAACAAAAATAGACTGAAAGTGATGTTTCAGCGAAGCGAAAACTCAGATCGAATGCCACAGTTTTCACCCAACCATGTGAACCAGATTTTTTAATTTTCAGTGATTGTATAATCAACTTCCCGGTTCATTCAAACTCGAGCGAACGAGCCTCGTTCAGTTTAACTAAAGTGTTCATCCTATCCAACTGAGATTCTGCTATTGCCACCAAAGACACAACATGGGGGAGAAAAGTGAGACAAGAACGAATATGCTTGCTAATGAACGTATCTTTATAACGCTCTCTCTTAAATATATTGCGGTAAATGTGGTTTACAAAACTACACGCTGTTGGCTCATTCACGTTCTGCGTAGAATACTGAATGGGAATATAAAGTATCTTCTTCAGCGGTTTTCACAGTTTTTGCCATGCTAGTTAAAACAAAAAACATATGCGACTTTAGACATCATTTATCAAGCATCACTGATTTATGTCGACATTGATCATATTTTAGTTTGTGGGGAGGTAGTTTGAATGCGCGTTTTGGGTTGTGTAGTAATTTTTGGGGAACTCGTGTGATTATGGGATTAGGGTAAGAACATCAATATCGCCGAGCCGACTGATACAAAATCCAATGATTGAAACTTCAAATAGTCAAAAATTAAAGAATATCCGTAGCGACCAATACAACCATTAATCTGTACACTGAACCAAAAAAGCAATGATACACACCTAGAAAAAATAGTGTAAATTTACGTCTCCTGACCCTGGCATATACGAGCATCAAAAATGACTTAGTTTTACTTTGATTTTAATTTTACATGACGTTTAATTTCGTAAATCATGTAATTTTACTCCACATACAGTGTTTGTTCTGAATGGTAGGAAGTGTAATTTTATGTCATTGCGCATGTAAAGCATATGTATCATGTAAAATTAAACGGAACATGGTAATGTTCCGTCATTTCGTAAAATACGGTTTGTTGAATTGTGTCATGTTTGCAATTACGTAAACGATAAAATTCAGATTTTTTTGGTGTGTAGGTCAGCAGTAAGTCATGCTATCGGAAAGAGTTTTTAAATATTTAACAGCATAATCAGGAATACCACAGAGAAAATCACATTAAGCTTTTTTGAAAGTTTATTCAGCATGACAAGATTCAAATAAAACGGAGTTTAGTCTGGTAAAAGAAAGTTTTATGAGAATAACAAAACAGCGCAGTGCTTATGCTAGTTCCTTTTCACAAATAGACCCGTGAAACTTGAATCTAAAGACTATAATATGCTACTCCTCACCCATTGTGTGCAATAATATTCCAATTTCCCTGACCAGCTGCTAGAGCAATCTGACCCAATTATTTAGATTCAATGTAGCGCTCAGTTGTGATAAAAATCGTGCGTTTACATATAAAATCCAATTATGGAGCAACGTGGTAGTTTGTTCGAGGTCCAGTTTAAACAACCGAATAAAATAAATACCTGAAATATATCAATATAAAAGTTAACAATATTCTTCTATACCCCACCTATACCAATACCAGGCGTAGTTTGTGTAGAGTGCGTAATTAGTTTTAATTGTACAGAAGTTTTGTTCAAATTGGTATTGCCGTCAGATCGGAACAAATGTTCGAGTTTCTTGTCTCTTTTCGATATATCGCGATTCCTCTGGTTCTTCGTCCAGCTATCTAACTATTATATTGCTGTGCCTTTAGTTCACAACAGTACACAATCCTGCCACAGAGTTTAACGCTAACCACAGAACTCATTGAATAGTTTAATTAGTTTCGAATGGCTGAATTATTTTCTTCTGGTGCAATGAATGGTGCTAACGTGGATAAAAGTGATCAAACAGTATGCTCACATTCTAATCCTACTGCACAAGTCGCTATTACATGCTCCAGCCACATTCTAAATGTGCTATCACACAGTTCAAACTATCCTTAGCAAACAAATCGATATAATTGCATAGTTTTCAAGTGGGTCAACAACGCCTTCGCATCAATTTGCTCTCCACTTTCCACTTTGAACGCGGCTGTTTCCGTCTAGAACTGCCACAGGAAAGTTGTTCGGAACAGAACGATCACAGATACTGGGTGTGAAGCGCAAAGACAGGACACAAATAATGGCGACTGCAACCCGGCACTAACAAGCAGATATAAAGTGAGGTAAGTATTTCGCTACAGGTGCAGGCAGAGCCACGAACGGAAAGCGTGCAACGAAGAATTTATCTAATGCTATGCAAATGGCTGATGGTGACAATCAGTCGTGAAGCAGCAGCGTCCTATCTGTTGGTATAATTTGTTTTTCGTCGTTACGTGCGGTAGCATGGTGTACATCACATAAGAGAATTATACAATCTGAAGTAGGTACAGCTAACATTCTTTCCCAACCATTATTCAAATTCATAGAAAAACTCACTGTGTTATACCTTGGACATGTCAGTTTTTTTTATAAAATATTGGTCTTTCAGAAGTATTTTTAGTACGAATAAGTGTAAAGAGAAAGTTGAGTTCCGAAAAGAAATTCATGTTATTTTAAAATTTATTTCATTTTATCATCTGACCTTTCTGGTCTTAATGAAATTATAAGTATTAAGTATTAAGATGGAGAAAAGTCATGAATGTAGATTATAATACTTTTTGCCTTTCTCATATAGAAAGGTTATGCAATCACTCTGAAAAACGTCAACCTAATCCCGGCCCGGAGGGCCGAGTGTCATATCCCATTCGACTCAGTTCGTCGAGATCGGAAAAAGTTTGTAGGTGTGTGTATGTGTGTATGTATGTGTGTGTATGTGTGTGTATGTGTGTATGTATGTGCGTATATGTCAAATAATGTCACTCATTTTTCTCAGAGATGGCTGGACCGATTTGCCCAAACTTAGTCTCAAATGAAAGGTGCAACCTTCCCATCGGCTGCTATTGAATTTTGGATCGATCGGAATTCTGGTTCCGGAATTGCGGGTTTCAGAGTGCGGCCACACAGAAATTTCTCATAAAAACTATAGGAAAAATTAAAAATAGAATTTTTATTTTTGATGCTAAATGTATTCAAGGTGCATAAAACGTCGAGATTTGATGCAAACACGAAAAAAATTTGACGAAGATTCACTTTTTTGGATTTTGCACATTTTTGCATTTCTCATATAGAAAGGTTATGCAATCACTCTGAAAAACGTCAACCTAATCCCTGCCAATTTTTTTTTCGACTCGCATAAGGTTTCTGGATTTTAACAGGGGCGTAGTTGATGGTTTACGGAGAGGGGTTAAACCCCCCCCCCCTCTACTGTTCACTCCCCTCCTTCAAAAATCTCCTTAAATCACCCCTCAGACCATCACCTCATACCCCTCCCTTTCAACCCCATCATCTTTAAACAACCACTATATTACAAAGCATACCAATTTAAGCTGGGGAGTCGTTCGTTCATGGGACTTTCGCCCTCCTCACATACCCACCCCGCATGACAAAATGAGTTAGCAAGCAGATAACATTGATCTAATGCTGATTAGGCTAATGGAGTATGATATTTTTTTGTTTCAAGTGTTTCACCGTCGACACGTAGCTCATCAAGTTCGTGGCTGGCATGCCATTGTGTATAAGTGCAAAGTGTACTAAGAATGTAATGGACATTTCCAAAATTATGTTGAACATAAAAAGCCTCCGTGCCATAGTTTAGAGAAATGAGAAAGGCACAATTGCACCGCTAGGTGGATTAAAACAGGTTTTTTTGTAATACTTTTCAACTTGTAAATACTCTTTTGTAAGTAAAAGAAACTGAAAATCGTTGCAAATCATGAATATATCTTTACTTTAGCTCTCCACCATTGCACAGTGGTTTTTTGCCAAAAACACGCGATTAATTATTTACACAAAAACGGTCAAGTTTAGATCAATATTGTCTTCTAAAAGTTTTATCAGTATTTAAAGACCTTTCTTCTGGTTTAGTACGTTGAGTGATTAATCTCCCTAAAAGTGAGATATTTTTCTTATTTTTTTAAAATGTATAGATAATGAGATCATATGTTCTGCAATGTTGTAGAGCTACTTTTTGCGAACAACTTTGCTTAAGAGTCCAAAACTGTATATTCAATACTTGTGAAGTTATAGTGCCTTGTTTGTGGATAACCTCTTAAAATCATTTTTTTTTATTATAACTTTTTTGGTATCGTACCTATGAATTTAGAATGTTCTACAAAGTTTTTTGCGTCAATTCCACCCGCAACTCTTTAGAAGAACGTTTTGTTCTAGCTCTTCTATCTTCGAAGTTATTTAGCAATTTTAGAAAAAAAAAAAATAGTGCTATTTCCAATAGCAATAACTTTTGAACGGGCAAAAACGGGCAACCAGCTATAGTTATAAACATTAGCACAACAAATGAACTACAAAATCCAATTTATTTCATTTGTCTACTTTTGTCTCCGGTGCTGATATAGACGGTTTAGGAAGTGCTTTCCGCTGCTTAGTATGCATTTTTCATTAAGTGGAATTGTTAATCTGTTCCTCGCTGGATTCTCTTTTTACGTACGCGTGTGCAGGAAAGAAATTGAGAGAGAGAAAGAAAAAGAGAGAGAACAAGAGTGAGAGAGAAAGAAAGAGAGAGAAATAAAGAGAGAGAGAGAAAAAGAGAGATTGGAGAGGACCGCTAAGCGCATAACTTCTACGAAATCGCGCAAAAATCGCCTTTAGGAAAATTCTGTGTACTTGAGTTATGAGCACCCAAAGTTTTATTATAAGTCACCAGAATGAAATATTTTATGCATTTTTTATATTTCTTATAGAAAAATAAAAAATAAGTTAAATACCTTTATTACAGTTTATTTAAACATCTCATCGCTGCTAGTGTCATCGCCATCGTCATCGTCATCACTGCTAGTGTCATCGTCAAATAACATAAGCTGCACAGCTTCATCTGATAATGGAATCTTCTTTTTCCGCGGTCAGGCTCTTATACTTGATATGTATGGATCAGATGACTCTACGAGCCTAAAAACATTAGTTACTGTGCGATTATGCTTGATCCACAGTCTTTTGAAATAAATACAAGACTTCTTGACTATTTGCATTATTCCAGCGGCAACATCGGGCATATTATGTTCGTCAACGTTATAATATTGAAAGACTTGTTGAGCTACAGAACCTATTTTCATACTTTCTGTCGCGGAAACCCAAAGGGAAAACAAGTGACGTTTATCAAGGGAACCTAAATAGTATAATGAGTGTACTTTTCAATAAACAAGAACACTAAGTATATAAAGAAATTATGTTTCAATCAATTACCTTGCATTCCAATTGTACACATTTTGATGAAAATCCCTTTAAATTAGTATCGCTTAAAACGTTTCGTATCATTGAATGTACGAAAAAATGTGTACAGACACTCTCCCGCACACGTGACCGTGTCGAAGTTCAGGAATCTTCTAGTTTTCAGCGTTACCCTTAGTACCAGTCAAGGATTGCTACATCCCGGAGCTGTGTAACATCGATTTTCTTAAAGGCGATTTCGTAGAAGTTATGCGCTTAGCGGTCCTCTCCAATCTCTCTCTCTCTCTTTTTCTCTCTCTTTCTTTCGCTCTCTCTTGTTCTCTCTCTCTCTTTCTCTCTCTCTCTCAATTTCTTTCCTGCACACGCATACGTAAAAAGAGAATCCAGCGAGGAACAGAATAAATTGGATTTTGTAGTTCATTTGTTGTACTAATGTTTATAACTATAGCTGGTTGCCCGTTTTTGCCCGTTCAAAAGTTATTGCTATTGGAAATAGCACTATTTTTTTCAAGAAATGCTAAATAACTTCGAAGAGAGAAGAGCTAGAACAAAACGTTCTTCTAAAGAGTTGCGGGTGGAATTGACGCAAATAACTTTGTAGAACATTCTAAATTCATAGGTACGATACCAAAAAAGTTATATTAAAAATATAATTTTAAGGGGCCATCCACAAATAAGGCAACTTCACAAGTATTGAATATACAGTTTTGGACTCTTAAGCAAAGTTGTTCGCAAAAAGTAGCTCTACAGCATATGATCTAATTATCTATACATTTAAAAAAAATAGGAAAAATATCTCACTTTTAGGGAGATTAATCACTCAATGTACTAAACCAGAAGAAAGGTCTATAAATACTGATAAAACTTTCAGAAGACATTATTGATCTAAACTTGACCGTTTTTGTGTAAATAATTAATCGCGTGTTTTTGGCAAAAAAACCACTGTGCATTGTTGTGGTTTCTTACCATTAAACAGCATATTGAAATTCATTTTCCACCACTAACCTTTCGACGTTTATACTGGTAAGCAAACGTTAGCATAAAGTGCGAGCCAGCGAAGCGTTCCCTTAAACCCCTGAATGTATGAAAAACGACCCCGTGAAAGGGAAGACAAACATCGAAAAATAATTTATCTGCAGCTCATCTTATGTCTACGGATGCCCTTTCGTTTCCATGGCTTCGAATTGTTTGCATTGTACCCTTGGTTGGATTTGGATGATTTGATTCCGTTCATTTACTATATCTTACCGAATATGCCTCTCTAAAACTATTATTGGTTTTCGGGAAAATTATCAAAACATATTTGTAGCATTAAAAGAATTAATTCAACTTAAAGGGCGAACTCAAAAGTATTACTACACCTTAAATGTACTAGCTATAATGGCTAAAGCAGATACTTTGCCGTTTAATCTAATCAGGATAATGTTGATCTTCCCTTGGTGCATCGAACTTTCGGTCGTTTGACAGAGATGGTCGGAGCACCCCTTCGCAATATTTGTGCTCACACAAATTAACCGCGTGCAGTTGGTACCCCAGATCGTGTGGGACATAAAGAAGCACGTGAAAGCTGGAGGGAGACCCTTCGGAAATTGTTCCTACAGTTGCTCAGGGTATCCTTACAGATCGTTTCAGACGCTCAATTGCTGATGGTTCCAAAGAAGATAACACAGTAGGCGCAGGAGTATTTGGAGAACACTATCAACAATCGGTTGGCCTTCTGCCGCAATGCAGTGTCTTCTCCGCCGAGGCTTTTGCTATAAGAATTGCACCACACGTCCAGAGACCTGCTAATAATGTTAGATTCGGCTAGCTCTCTATCACCAATCGAAGCTGGCACATCCCAGCACCCGTGGATCCAGGAGATTGAGAACATGTTTCGAAACCGTCCAAGCTGCGCTGGATTCCGGGTCACACTTGCATCCGCGGTAATGAAAAGGCAGATCGACTCGCTGGAGAAGCCAGGGGCATTGCTCTACTGAATATATCTGTTCCGGGCGAAGACGCCGTCAACCTAATCAAAACAGTCATCCGAAACCAACGGTTGAATAGGTTGTCAGCGTCCACTGAAGTCAAGCTTCGTGAAATCAAATTTGCGGGGTAACCGTTGACGTCCGTCATGTGATCCTCCACTGCGAAAGGTACGACGAAGCTAGAAGCATGCACAACATCGATTCGACGAGTCTGCAAGTGGCTCTAGGCAACGACAGAGAGAACGAAAAGAATATTCTATGCTTTCTCAGGAAAGAGAACTTAAATAAAATGCTGTAGAATTTTTTGATCATGTATTATTTTGAACTGTAATTCTTGCTTACCTCTTCAGTGTAAAATTTCGTTAATAAATAACAAATGCAAATGTAAATGTACATCGAAATCATTTGGATTTTTTCGAGTGAAAATCAAACCTGCTGGGAACTTTGGTACATATATTCAGCCAAGTCTGTATAAATAAAATTAATTATTGGAGGTTGCTCGGTAAACTTCTTGAAACTTTCAAATTTGTATTTTGGTGCCAAATCAATCTTTAAATCTCTTTAAAGATGTTAAGATTTGATGCCATCTCAAATAAAATAAGAAAACGTCTGTATGTATATGGGTGTATGTGTCAAGTTTCGCATTAAATCAGATAAATATTTATATGGCAATCGATTTACCAACTACGCCATGCCAGCCTATATTTCAATTTTATGTAAATATGATTTATTCAAAAAATGCATGTTAGACATTATTATTTTTGTTCAGAAATGAGATAATTTTACGAAAGTTTCAAAAAAGACTAAGAAAACCTATAAAATCCTATGGACAAAAATTTTCATTTAGGCCTTTGCTCCGCAACAGGGGACGTAACAACCAGCATCAAAACAATTCTGGAATTAGAAACTCATAATATTAAATTATCAATAAAAATTATCTGAAAAGTTCACGTGGACATTGTTGGGTGGAAGTTGGGGTACATAAATTTTCCACGCTAGTACACTAAGTGAGACGTGAGAGTCAAAACGAAGGTTTTTTTATTTTTTATATAAACAGTACTGGATTCTAACTTTCAATATCGACAGACTTTACAGTTGATTCTTAAAGCAGATAAAAGCTCACTTCATCGCTCACTAGAAAATCGGTCAAAGTAAAATACACTGGTCGACAGCCATTTTGGTGCAGGGTTGTGATAGTAGTTTTTAGGGTAAATCGGTTGCGCTGAGTTTAAAAATGACCATAATTTTTACCGCCGTGCACCTGTTTTTGAGATTTCTCCATTAATTTGTTTTTTTTCTAGTCAGTGTTAAATTTTTTTTCTCAATTTTTCGAATTTACAAACTGTATCAAATCTATTATTAAAAGGAGCTACAAACACCTGACAAATATGTGGAAATCTGGAAAGGCATATTGAATACTGTCAAATTTGAAACAACCATGCGTAAACAAAAGAAATGCCACTTTTTTACGAAAATTTGACATTTTGCCAAATTCAAAATGCTGCCATTTCAAAAGTTCTGAATGGATTTCGATCAATAATAGCTTTATTGGTAGCTGTAAGCGTCTTCTTTCAGACAAAAAAAAATGTTCAAGCTAAACAGACAAAAATTATCAGAGTTCTGATCAATTAACACAATTGAAGAAAATCTTCAAAGTCAACTCTTTTTGGTATTACTACAGACAGGACAAAAACTTCGGAAAATCTATTGAAAATAAATGTCTTTTTATAGACTATGATGCTCTGGATATAAATTAAAAGTCAAAGTAGTTTTATGATCACATTTTAACATAACCTAAAAATATTTTATTTTGTAATAGTTATACCAGGCCCCTGCTAGGCGGCTATTTTTTCCTAGCCAACATCTGCCTTTGTTAAAATCAAAACAACCCAATGCAATAGCATGGGCGACATGAGCCTAGAAGCAGCTAGGCTCATCATAAGTTGACTACTGTCGAAGTCTGTATATCTACATGGCGGATGACAGGAATGACACCCCCTGAGTTATACATTAAACAAAAACACGTGCTTGAACAGTTAGAAAGAGACAGCAATTTTTGCACCTCACCTCATTACGATCAAAAGCGTTTGGCAGTTCAGCTCTATAGTTTTTGGTGTTTCATTTGTGACACCGTTTGAGTTTGTTGCCTGCATATTTCTTTGGATGTGCAATCAAGAAGTAAATGCGAACAGGTATTTATAAAATGTATTTATTCAGTACTTTATGTCTAACACACCGGAACAGAATAGATTCAATGAGACATATGGCAGCTTCACGTAGACAGTGTAAGAATGATCCAAATCATGAAATACTGGCCGACAGTGTATCAAGCAAAAATATAGGTCATTCTAGAATGCACTTACGTATATCTAAAATGAAAATAATGGTACGCAAATATCTGCATTTTTTTCAGATAGTCAGGCTGCGCTCAGCGCATTAAGGGCTCCTACATGTCGTTCAAAACTAGTACACTCCCATTCTTGCACTCCGACAATTGGCGGAGAAAACCATGTTAATTTATACTGGGTTCCAGGACATAGTGGCGTTGCAGGGAACGAAAAAGCCCATGAGCTAGCAAGAAGAGGGTCTTCCACTATTTTTTTCGGCCCAGAAACATTCTGTGGAGTCTCACCGAGTGCCCTCAAACTGCAACTATAAAGAACAGTTGGAGTACGACAATCAAAGAAATAATATCTAACCCAACGAGAAAAAAAGCCTGGAGTTGCTTAGACTAAACATAAAAGAGCTATGCATCATGACAGGACTATCTAGCGGACACTGTCCTAGTAAATATCATCTTAAAAAATTTGGTAAGCTTACAAACGATACATGCCGCATATGCGGATCTGAAAGTGAAACATCTGCTCTGCGAATGCAGTGCATCGAAGTCTATAAAAACATTTGTTTTTAATAAATTTTCTGAAGTTTTTGTCGTGTTTGTAGTAATACTAAAAAGCGTTGATTTTGAAGATTTTTTTCAATTAGGTAAATTCATCATAACTCTGACAATTTTCGTCTGTTTAGCTTGACCTTTTTTATCTGAAAGAAGGCGCTTAGAGACACATATATGGCTATTGTTGATTGAAATCCAATAAGAACTTTTTAAACGGCAGCATTTTAAATTTTTCAAAATGTCAAATTTTCGTAAAAAGTGGCATTTTTTTTTGTTTACGCATGTTTTTTTCGAATTTGATAGAATTCAATATTCAGTTTTCCAAATATTTGTCAGGTATTTGTAGCACTTTTTAATAATAGATTTGATACAGTTTGTAAATTCGAAAAATTGAGAAAAAAAATTTAACACTGCCTAGTAAAAAAAAACAAATTAATGGAGAAATCTCAAAAACAGGAGCACAGCGGTAAAAACAATGGTCATTTTTGAACTCAGCGCACCCGATTTACCCTAAAAACTACTATCACAACCCTGCATCAATTTTTTTTTTGATTTTGTAGACCAGTGATATCTGCGCTTCAAATTGGCTATAGCTTAAATAGCCTTCCGAATCAGAAACACGTAACAAAATATTTCGAAACCATATCTCGTGTTATTACTTGTTCTAATTTTCTGTTATTTTAACTGCTAACGAGACCCAATTTATAACACAATAAGTTATGAAAATTGCTTTCTTTTAAAATCTTGTTATTCCATTCTGATCGGGTTTGGAATAGTAATTATTCATAGAGGATCACCTTAATGATAGTTTCTACCGGTCGTAGATACATATGCGAGGGCTTGAATGTAGGAATCAGAGTTTGTACATAGATTTACTCCAGCAGTAGTAGTTTGCAATTTAAGTGTTTGTAAACTGAGCAGGACTCAAAATCGTTCCTAAGAATATAGTTCATGCACCTGAGGCAATTCGATTACCACTAATGCTTCCCTGCGCCGAAGATGTACCACCGTTATTAGGCTGTCGAACTAACAGTGAAAAACATCAAGACGATAGCTTAATGTGAAAATCAATATACTTAGAAGCGATGTACGACGAACAGAAAATTCTGAATGAATGACGAAAAATCGATACCTATTAATTGAAAATTTATGAGTTCTTCCATTTTTAAGCTTGTGTTGATCCATTTGCTTCAAAAAGGACCATTAACGCAGATCTGGAATAGAATGTTAATGTAAAACAGTGTAGATTAAATGGGTTCGTGTAATTGTATAGTTTTCGAGTAGAAATGACATGAGATGTTGATCCTCTTTAGGCCCTTCGTGCAAATGTTCGGGTTTTGCAAGTAATATTGTGAAAATAATATTATCATTTTGTGGGACTTTGATGGCATAATGGCTGCTCAAATTGAGCAATAAATGAAAAAGACACATCGTCATATTTATTGTTTTAGCAGCAGATAATTCAAGAAGTTTTATCCCAAAATGTAATTATAAAATTTAAGTCTTTGTTACATGAGACTTATACTACGTTCACACTACGAGTTAAAACGTGATTTAACGCTATCTTGATGACATTTTACTTGTTGCTAATTATTATAACATGTTATAACTCTTTAGTGTGAACATAGTATTAAGCAGAAAACAGTAGATTCTATTTTGATTAAAAAAGTTTTAATATAAAATAAATCGATGTTGTAACCGAGTTCTACGAAAGAAGCCTTTTCGCCAGGTTTCTGAGAGTCCTTGGTTTAACTAGGGTTACTAAATAGGTTGAGAACAAATGAAGGACACTCACGGCGTTCATAACATAGGGTTAAAAACACGATTTTTACTTAAAACTTCTACAAATCCGCTAATGACTTGAACAGAACACACAGTATTTTGCTATCAATTCCTTAACATCGTGGAAATTCATGTATTTTCATGAAGGAAACCAGATCATTCAACAGGGCAGCCCTGGGACAATCTGACAGAAAGCGTTTGTTTCATATATGTAATATTGGATCTAGTGTACCATCACCATATGAGTGAACAGCAAAAAAAAAATCATGTAAGTTTACGTCTTGCCAGATGCACATAAAAGGAGCGTCCCAATTCACATAAATTTACATTTTCTTACATGCAAAAATGTGAGATGTTCGGTTTTTTCTGGGTCATTCAGTCTCAGTTTTACATCAAAAGAGTCACAATATTCAATTTTATATATCATATGCTATGCTAAATTCCTATTATCGGACAGAAAAATACGTCGCTGCGTTGTTTACGTCAAATGTAATTTTCATTTTTTCTAAAAGTGTTTCATAATCAACGATGGTGTATTAACAAGTTGGGTTCGGATATGATCACTAAAATTTTAAATTTTCTGGTTTGGGTTTTCAACTTTTGAAATTCTCGGGTTCGGGTCGGGTTCGGGCTTTACAAAATTTTCAATTTCGGGTTCGGGTCGGGTTCGGGTTTTTAAAATGTTCGGGGTCGTGTCGGGTTCGGGTTTGAAATATTTGGGTTCGGGTCGGGTTCGGGTTTTCAAATTTTATAATTTCGGGCTCGAGTCGGGTTCGGTTTTTTCAATTTTCAAGCTCTCAGGTTCGGGTGGGGTTCGGGTTTTGGAAAAATTGAAACCCGACCAACTCTAGTAACTAAAGTCAAACAGAAAACGCCATTTTTTTAAATTTATTTTCCAGAAAACAATAAGTAGTCTAAGCATATAGACCAAATCGCGGACTGTTACGTTACATTCAGACGGATATTTCGACATGAATTTTCCTGATAATTCATATTTCTGTTATTAATTATTCAACCACCTGAAAGTATGCTCATTTGGTGAGATTTTCTTCTTTTAAATTTGTGATTTTGTTATTTGTGAGTTAAGAACGTCTAAACATGTACTGTTACGTTACACAATTTTGGAAGCAGCTTTTAAAGTTGCTTTACATTTTCGAAAAAGTCTGCTCTCCTAGTGAACTATTTTTAACAAATGTTGCATATTTTCTAAGCTTTGGGATGAAAACTGAAAACAAAATGTCGATAATCCTGAAAAATTTATTTTTGACCTGTGTAAAAGCAAAAGTGTGCGAACTGTTACGTTACACTAAAAGACTGTTACGTTCCTTGTGCGATCTTATGGCGATTTCGCTTGAACCTGAAACTGAGTCAGCTTCTAACACCAACCGCTGTCATTTTATACATTTTGACAGCAGTTCGGGTTAGGAACTGACTCAGTTTCGCCTCAAACAAAAACCACATTAGTTTGCGTCGTAAGTTGGATTATGCATTAAACTGAATTTATTTGTTCTAGTATATAATGGATAAACTTAATTAAGTGTTTTCACGATGAAACAGGCAATAGATTCCAAGAAATCAAAATTAAATTAGGAAAAAACCCAGCTACACCCATTTTTTTAAATCTTATATAAATAAATTAAAACTAGATTTCTAGATGGGTGCCAATACTATATGTCATTTTTTGGTTTATTCCGATGCAGGTGACGTTAATCGTGTGTGGTCAATTGAGAACTAAAATTTATTTTTTGAAATTGGATAAGCAGGACAATACTTTCCTTTCTACCACCTTCCTACTATACTTTCGCTTAGGTTCAAAGACGCTAAGCCCTGTGAGTATAACAATTGTCAAGTAAGCCCGATTGTATCAAATCGATATGTTTACATTGCAGTAGACAATGAATTTTAATTCTTTCTGAAGATTCAAGAGGATAATCCTATGGTTACGTTTATAAAACTGACTTCTTTGAAGAATAAAATTCTTCTTTTATTGTGCAATAAAAGAATTTCATGCTTCATTTTGTTACCCAATTGAAAGAGAATGAGTATAGTGAATTGTATCATTGTTTTAAAGTGTTAGAAGAAGCGAATGCTACATTGTTCACTTGAATTTGATGGGTCGTCGCAATGTCGCGAATACTTTTTATTTTAGTAATAAAGGCAAGCTCAATCAAAATGTATTTTGCATTGATAATATTTTTGTAACTTTCTCCATGTTAATATTCATTTCTCTACTGTTTAATACAGTATCAAAGTCTGGAGGAATGTACGTTCACAAGTAAACATATGCTTCCTTGACATCATTTTGGCATTTGCCCTATGCTATCAATACAGAATTTCCCGGGTGATATCGTGCAATAGTTATATTAAATTTTCATTCCAAATTTCGCTTTTGAAGAGAAAAAAGTAATTGCAGCAATGAACTTATTTGCAAACTACAAGCCTTATTTAACTTATTCTGAACATAAAAAGTATGTAAATCAACACAGTATAAAAAATTAAATAATCTATGAAAAAAGACTGTTACGTTACATATTGTTTTTGGCTCTGCACAATGCCATACCTAAATATACCGCCATTGTTTTTTTAGAAAATAGGTCAAAAATGCTCGAAAAAAGTTTCATGGTTATGGTTTATTGACGTGGTACACTACGCACAAAAATCTTTTTTGGGATTTTGGACTGTTATGTAATACACTAAATAAAGCGACCGAATACTTTATCATACAATAAACTGATGAATGTTTGTTTCTTCGAGTACTCCTTGCAGTTAAGTTAACTTAGCTTTAATCTACCTGGAAAAAATTATAACATAATATAACATATGTTGAATATAACTATTTTTTTAGTTTAGCGTTTACACTTCTGTATTCGGCTTAACTATCTGAAGCGCTTTCTACACTTTTAAAAAATGTCGTTTAACCACACCAATTTTTTCAGAAATACATGCAACCATACCAACCAATTATACTAATGCATTTTTTACCCTTTCTTTTCTACAGATCCACATCACCCGAACAACAACGCATCGCCTTGGAATTCCGTCTCAGTAGTGCAAACTGGAAACAATTCTAACTAGTGCACAAGATACAGGATAGTTCGTAGTCCATATACGGTGTCTGCTTCGAAGGATAACGCAACAGTCGCTTCGATAAAGAGTTTGCGTTGTCGTTACCGCATCACTCAACACGGATCGGCAGAATACTTGGGCCATGTCAATGACCAAGCCTGAGTCACCGACATCACTGTTTGAATTACCACTGTCCAAGTCACCGTCTCCATTGTCGTCCTGGTCGCCACAAGCATCGTATAGCTCGTTATCCACTCTATCATCAGGATCAGCTTCACCGTGCTCATCGGTGTCGTTGTCACTGCTGTTCTTTCGCAGTGGTGTTCTACTCAGGAGAAACAGTCCGACTGCCATCCTGTCGTTAGAGTTAGGCAAACGTTTTATTTATCCCGAGTTTGGTAGATTTTACGTGTTGCTATTATCAATACTCGTACTAGTGACCGATTTCTGTCCCGTAGCGAAAAAGGATGGCAATAGGCAATCCGCTTTTATGAGTTGAATAGAGAAGATGTCTGGATTCATGTAGCGGTGAGTTTCATCACATAGAATTGACTAGACAGTTATTTACTTCTATTCTCAATTTTAAATCTATAACGTTGTTTTGGTGTTGTAGGGCATGCCAGCTGTTCTTCCGTACAATAGTGTGAAGGAACAGTTTGTACTTTTCTTAGTAAACGGAAATGAAGAAAAACAATATAACAATAAAAATGACGATTAGTTTAAACGCAGACTCGCGGCAAAACAAAAGTTCAACTGAGTGATTTGTTTATATCTTTGCGTCCTTCCTCTCTCTATCCGTTGCTTTCGTATATGTGCGTTACCAGTGGCCCTATGGTGGGCGATCGCGACCGAGAGCGTGAAGCGGTGCGCTGGGAACTGGGGGAAACTACGCCACCCCCGTTTAATAATGGTGGACCGGGAACGACGATGTGCAGCGGTTCGGCAGCGCCGGGCGGTAGCTTCGACGATGGAACTACCACCACCACAACGAACATGGGAGGCATGGGTGGAGGAGCAGGAGATGGTACTGGAGGCTTCGGTGGAGTTGGCCTACCGAGTGGTGGCGGAATGGTTGGTGGAGGAGGAGCTGGAGGCGGCGGAACTTCGGGCGGCGGCGGAAGCTCGAAGGAGGTCCGCTACGCTCCGTTTCCTATCCAATCACCGACGCATCCTGCCTCAGCAAGTTTTGCACAAATGTCCCAGGCACCGCTGCAGAGGGCACATTCCAGGTATGACGTTTCGAAAGAGAGCACTCAGACGAATTTTCCATTTTTTTTTTGATCGATATTCACATTGTTTACATATCTGGTTTAGATCTATGTCATCAATACCACCGGAGCCCTTCATGATCATGCGCTCGAAGGCGCTCAACCGACGTGTGCTGATTAACGTGGGTGGCGTGAAACATGAAGTACTGTGGCGAACCCTCGAACGGTTACCCCACACACGACTCGGAAGACTGCGCGAGTGTAACACGCACGAAGCAATATCGGAGCTATGCGATGACTACTCACTGATAGACAACGAATACTTTTTCGATAGACACCCGAAGAGTTTTAGTTCCATCCTTAATTTCTACCGCACCGGAAAGCTACACCTGGTAGATGAAATGTGTGTATTGGCGTTCAGCGATGACCTCGAATATTGGGGCGTCGATGAGCTGTACCTTGAATCCTGCTGCCAACACAAGTACCACCAGCGGAAAGAACACGTCCACGAAGAAATGCGCAAAGAGGCCGAAAGTCTGCGGCAACGAGAAGAGGAGGAATTTGGCGACGGAAAATGCGCACAATATCAAAAGTATCTCTGGGAAACGCTTGAAAAGCCGAACACTAGTTTTGCTGCTAGGGTAAGTGTGATTCGTTCACGGGTTCATCATAGCAGCTGTATTTATCGTTAATGAAAACTATCATCCTTTGAAATGATCAACCGAATGTTTCTTTCAGGTATCAAACATCATTCGATATCGCATTGAGTTCGTGTCCCTCTGGTTACCATCCAAAAGCAGTTTCTTTTTGTTTCATCTCCCCTCGTTCGCTTCTGTTCAATACCTAGTTTTTTTCCTTTCTAAATTACGATGAAATCACGAGAAAACGAACAAACTGTCACACTTTCGAACGACCATTTAATCCCCACGCTACATTTTCGTGCATGCCAGGGGACTTCATTTTAAACCAGCGCAAAAAGCAGATGACTTGCACAAAGGAGCGAGCTACTGCGAAAGCATACGCTGCCGGTTTGGGGATGGAACACGGTTGCTGTCTGTACTCATCTGGCAGCGTGCCATAAGCAATTATTTAGAAAGCTGAGTACCGGTCGGTGATCGGATTGAAAATTTCAATTTCCATGCCCAGGCAGATCGCTTCAGTTGCGGCGCGAGAAAGAGAGACACAGTGAGAGTCACGATGTAAATAATTTGCCTGTCGCAGAGAACGAGTTATAAGGATTATTGAAATTTAATAATTTACCGATATCGATACCTCGTCCGGGCAGTGAATATTGCTGGGGCAGGTACCAGTTAGCTGAAGGAAAATTAATTTTGATAATGTGCTGGAACGCTCAGCCGATTGCGTGGAACACTAATAAGTTGAAACGTTTAATGGATTGGTTGCTGTTTCTAAATCATTGCTGTTGCCTCGTACGTATGAGCAGAGCATCATAAGATGACTGGCGACGAGGTTTGTGCAATTCTTGTAGGCTTTTAGACTTATTAGGAAACAGTCGTTTTTTTGCGTTTACCCAATCGCCTAAAATAATTAGAACTGCTCTATGATTCGATTGTCTACTCTAATGAAGCAAACCATGCTAGTAATCAGCTGATTATTGAGGTCTAACAATGAGCTCTAAATTTATTAGAAAATACTTGGCACAGTTGCTAAGCGATGTATAAGCATACCAAGTTTACAACAGTTCTTAATTCATCTATGGGCTGATACATATTACATTATAGTGCTTGAACTGAATTGATCTACTCAACTCTTTCAATATGATACACTGTAACCTCCATTTCCGAACCAAACCGGGGGTTCGTAAATTGAATTAGTTCGTAAAAAAGTGGCCATTATTTGGAATTTAGGTCGTAAAAAAATTTGATTCACATTCTTTTTAAAATTCGTTGGTTGTGCAATATTCTCGATAACCCTAACAATATGAATTTTTTGGAACTGGCTTGCCAAGTAGGTGATGAAAATGGACGATTCTCGACAAACATATGATTATGGCTTAAATGCCAACTGTCAAAATTCTCTTTGAAAGGAAACTCCGGGCAAACCGTTACTGGCTAAACACAGTTCATAGCAGTTAATGAAAGAGAAAACTTTTCTCTTTTGTTTCTTACCAACATCTGTGATTGGCGAGTAATGGTTTGTTCGGAATCTCCTTTCAAAGAGAATTTTGACAATTGGCTTTTAAGCAGTGTAATCATATGTTTGTCGAGAATTGGAACCTTTTTGAAATTCAAGATGGCGACTTCCGGTTGAGCAATATTCAAAACAATCCTAACAATATTGGTATCTTTGGAACGGGCTTGACGTGTAGATGATAAAAATGGACGGTTGAAACCTTTCTGAAATCCAAGATGGCTACTTCCTGTCAAACAATATTCTCATTAACATGGGTATTTTTGGAACGGGCTTGATAAGTAGGGGACAGAGGGTAACAGTAAAACACATTTTTAGTACATAGTGCCACTCTGTTATTAACTAATACATATATTTTTTACAGCTGGTAAAACTCACGGGAAATAACTTTTTATGGGTAATAAACAGTTGGTGGTAAAATGTACCAGTGTGTCCCATAGGTAGGAACCATGAAACACGACGTCGTCTATAGTTCAATATTCTACTTGAAAATTTTATTCTTTTGTTTTGACGAATAATGATCTTCTTTCTTCGATTCAAAGTTATATTGAGACAAAAACCGTTTGTTTTCAAAAGGAATCACTATATTCTCGTGTAACATCGGACCACCACATATGCAGATTAGTTGCAATCCTGTAAGAAGAGATAATTGCTACAAAACTTGCCCAAATTTTACACTATATGAATAGTATTTACTGTGGAAAATCGGAACCCATACACTTTTTGAGACGGACATGAAAAATAAAAAAAATCACTGTTCCCCATAAATCATCGTTTCACAGTTACCCAATGGATCTATTTATGAAAAATGCCAAAACCATGACAAGTTATCGGCAAATATTAAGCATAAAAATTGCTATAAATAACAATAGACTAAACAAAAAATTTACTCTGCCTATCACAAAACAAACAAATATCCATTAAAAGAGATAGAGTTGCCAGATCTCTACCAAAATATAGGAATACGAGTAAAGAATTAAAAATCTTGAAATATGAGGGAGTAAGACGATTCTGACTATGCATTATGATTTAATTGCGAATGTTTCATAGTTCCTGCTGATCCACTGTTACCCTCTCTCCCCTATATGATGAAAATGGATAATTGGAACCTTTTTGAAATCCAAGATGGCGACTTCCGGGTGAGCAATATTCACGATAACCCTAACAATATGGGATCATCCATAAATGACGTAGCATTATATGGGGGAGGGAAGAGTTTTGTTTTTTGTGATGATGCGTGACGACAAGGGGGGTAGGGGGTCATTTCATACTACGTAGCTTTTTTAAAGGGGAATAACTAACATCGCTTTTAATTTTTTTTAAATTTTGCGGGGTCAAGGCTGGGGGGAGAATTTCCGCCAAGCTACGTAATTACCAGGGAGGTATTTAGAGGTTTGTGACGAAAAGCGACGATGGGGGAGGGGGGTGTTAAAAATCACTCAAAAATGCTACGTCATTTATGGATCGTCCCTATGGGTATATTTGGGACAATATGGAAATGTAGACTAGTCAACCCCGTGCCGAAAATATCCCAATTGTTGAGGTTTTAGAAAATTTATCTAAACCGGAAGTCGCTATCTTGGATTACAAAATGGCTCGACAACGATTTCCGTCTTGATGTCGTCATCTTGGTTTACAGAATGGCTCATGACAACGATTCCTGTCATACACTCGTCAACCCCATTCCGAAAATACCCATATTGTCGAAACCGGAAGTCATCATCATAGATTACAAAATAACTTAAGATACCGATTCGCACCATGCACTCGTCAATCCTATTCCAAAAATACCCATATTGTTAAGGTTATAGAGAATTTATCGAAACCGTAAGTTGCCATCTTGGACTAAAAATGGCTCAAGACATCGATTCCCGTCATGCATTTGTCAACCCTATTCCGAAAATACCCATGCTGTTGAGGTTATAGAGAATATATCTAATCCGGAAATCGCCATTTTGGACTCCAAAATGACTTCAGACATAGATTTACGTCATAAACTCGTTAACCCCCTTCCGAAAATACCCAACTTTTATAAGTAACAGTTAGCTATGGATATAAAAAATTGTATACAACTTGTTACTCTAACTTTTTTACGAGCTTCCTCCTAAAAAAGAGTCCGTTATTTTGAATTTAGTTCGTAATAAAAAAGTTACGTAAATCGAATATTGCGTGAAAAAAGGTTTCGTAAATGGAGGTTTCAGTGTATTCGCCACAAATTTAGTATTTGTTTGATATATTGAACAATATCGCTTATTGGTACGAGTACATTGCGAATTTCTTTTTCACGTATTGTAGACAATCCTACAAATTTAAAAAAGCATAAAACTTGTTCATAACAAGATAAGATTGAGTCAAATTTTACAAAAGTTTCGAACAGAAAACCATTTCGTAATCAATCCGTACTAATTCACTATTGATGCCGAATTCTCCACAAAAAGAACGAAAAGGCTCAAAAAATAATACGGAGGTCACCAATCATTTCGTAAAATTACTGACTGCCTTCAAAAACGAGAACTTCTCCGAATTTTGGAATCCAAGTGATGTTATCTACATACAAAATAACCGATCCATTTTCTTTTAGTTTAGTATTTAGAAAGAATAATAGTTACACGATGCTAGAAAATAAAAAAAAAATTGAATGTACTTTTCAAGTGATATAAAAAAGGTTGTAGGTCAAGTATAACACAAAACCACGTTTGATCAATATGCCCTTAAAATCTTGATCTATGGAAAAAAAACCACTTCTCGAGACATGCGGCACGAAAAAATGAACTACGCTGTCATTTCCAATTTCTAGAAAGAAAAAGAATAGATTTTTATAATGGTAAACAATGTCGAGTTGTTTTATTGAAAATACTATGCGGTTTTGGGATGACCATATTAAAATAACCTATATTTTAGGATTTTCTAATGGATAATATAAAATTTGCTCAACATTTATATAATGAAGCGTCTTTATTTTAATAAAAAATTCAGAGAGAAAATTAATTCCGCATCTAACGACTTGTTTATCATCAAGATCGGTTAAAAAACACAATTTTCTTTCAAATTAGAAACTAGCTTTTTCAAAAAGTCAATCTTTTTCCCTCCGATTACGTAGACCTCCAAAAGGGGACCCTATGAATAAAAGCTACGATGCTTGTAGTATTTACTCAAAAGTAAAGCCCGCAGAGTAAACTACATTGTTGGTATGAATAAAAACAAATTCGAACATGTAGTTTGAGCTTTTGCTATATGCTACACAAGAGATCTATCAAAATAACTGTTTTTCATATTGCGACAACGTGCTGAAACATGCGCAATCAGAAGTAGAAATGTGCGATCATTTTTACGACAACCAGTTGATGGTACATCTTTTTCGTTCTTAGTAAACATTCAAGAAATTACGGAAAAAATGTTGACAATGCAATATGGAAGCGCGATAATTTCGTGGCTGAACCTCGTGATAAATTAAATGCAAGAAAAACACATCCCATTAACCCTCAAACACTGGGACGACTTTGTTGCATCTTTTTGGTTATATCTTTTGATAGAGTGAATCTATTTTCCATGGAAAAACAGTTATATATAGGGGAATAATCACACTATCAAATTAGTATGGAGAAATACGAATGCAAACCGGAGAGATTACCGGAAACGCACTGTACACCTCGTATTTTCTAAAGAAATCAATTTCCGATTTTAATATTTAATAATGAAAACGGGTGAAAACTTAAACTTTTTCTCCTGAAATCATACATACGCTTACTTTACCGGAAACTTCGGTGTCTGGTTCTGGAGGACCGATTCCGATTTATAAGTCATTTCCATCATGCGATGTATCAAATCACACTTCCACGAAGATTGACGAAATAGCAAAGTGGCCATTTTGGATACACATGGCCATTTAAATATTAGTTCCGGAACTCCGGTGATATGCGACAGGTCAAATCACACTTCTCGACAAAATAAGATTGATGGAAGAGCAAAGAGGCTATTTTGTACACACTTGGCCAATCCAACATAATCCGGTGTGCGATTCATAATTATGTTATCAGGCGTGGCTCATGTTTGATTAAATGGGTATGTAAACAAACAAAACTCGATAGACACTTTCTATTGTCGGTTAGCTGCCTCTTTCTTGCCATTTAATGTCTTTGAAATCGTTGTATGGTGCTACGTCAAGTACATCATCTACATCGATAAACAACAAACAACTGATGAGCTAGAGGCCAACATCACGTGCGTTATTGAAGAAATTTCTCCAGTCTTTCTCGAAAAACTGGCCAAAATTAACCAAAATAGTACAGATGAAATGAATTTTGCAAGACGCAATCGCGGTTGACATTTGTTCAAAAATATTTTATAACAATAAATTGCAAACCATACGCTACCAAAATAAATTTTAAAAAAAAATTGTTTTAAACGACTATTTTTCTGTTATACAGTGGAGACCCGATTTTATCAGCACCCGATTTTATCAGCCCCTATATGAAAGCTTCATATATGAAAATTGATAGTTGATAGTTTGATGGGCTCTAGCAGACGAACCAAGTTGAATTCGAGTAAATTCTTTCTTGGGCGTATATTTCTTATCTTAAAGATCGTAAAAATGCAAAAATCAAAATATCAATTTTTTAAAAAAAAAAATGCGCTGTCAGACCCTCTTAAGGGGAACTTAAAGTAAATAATCAGAAAAGGTTGCGAGGCTATATCTAAGAACCAAAGAAGAATATTTAAGAGCTTCGGTTTATTAAATAGACAGAAAAATATATGTCCCGATTTTATCAATGTGGCTGATAAAAACGGGTCTTCACTGTATTCCATGGTGGATAAAATTATTAAAAATACCCTTTACTATCGCCAAATAAAAGTTTTGTGAAGTTTGAAATAATTTATTTCCCCTCAATTGTAAAAACGCAATGCATCATTTCAGTTATTGAAAAACAATTAATGCAGGGCTCACTTTATCGGAAGCGGAACCAATTAGCTGTAGAATGGACGTGGTTAGTGAATATGATTAATTACCTACACGTTCACTCACTAACCGCTAACAAAAAACTACACTTGCGTGTTTCCAATGTGAGTAATGACGGCCCCTCCCAAACCATACGATAACTTCCTGCCACTTGGTGAACTTGTCCCCAGCGCGGTCGTTACTCTCGGGAGAATTATTTTCTCCGTCGGAACGTTAAAACGCCTTTCCGTTCTTTCGGTTTCCAATTGTGCGTCAACTCATTTTCGCGCCGTATGTTTCCCTTAGCAGAAGCATTACAAATGCTAAACATTAATCATTAGCATAAGTCGCCGGTCTCCGCAAACTCTACTCAACACTGGAAACGAAGAAGCCTGAGCAAAAGCTAGCGTCGGCATTCAATCGAATAAAAATGAAAAGTGTCTCGTTTCCATCTAGGTCAAGTAAAAAATGTGGCAATTTCGTCGTTTTCTTGTACTATATTCATTCCCTGCAGTTTGCTCGTCTCCACAGACAAAAAAACATTATTTCCGTTCATATATATTTTCTTTCAGTCGCATATTTTTCTGTTCGAATATCAACCCCGTTGCTCAAAAAGATAAATGAGTAATAAAAAGGCAAACATAAGTCGACACGCACACACGTCTTTACTCTTATTTCCTCCTCCAACAAATCAAGTCTACCCATCAAAGCTCAAAACATATACTTTATTGAACCGCATTCTTGGATACTTTTGAAATCCGGACGCTGTCGACCCAATCAACGCAAATGCGTGCATACACTTTTCGCATGAATAGTTCTTTCACAAAATTGTGCCAGCGTCAGGAATTCGAAACCACCCGAAAATAGGTTCAGTACGGTTCAAAACAAAACGAAACAAATCCTCCCTCCCGGCGACTTTGACGATTCACAAAACAAATAAAAACGACGACTCACTCTCGAAAACCCAATCACCGACTGTACATAAATTGTTAAAAAAAACTTTTTCCACTTTTTCAATTCATATAACCAATCTCGATGTTCCTCAATATACATACACATTTTCGCTTACCATTTTCATTTTCGTTCGACTCGAAAATTTATCAAATCACTGCTCCCGTGCAAACTTCGCAACATCTTCCGGAAACCAGTGAATCCTCGCTTCGCCCTGGTACCGGCAGTTCGATTGTACATACAAATATTTCACTTTATCCTTCACTTTTACTTCCACAAACTATGTAAGAATATATGATACCACCACACCCTTGTTTCCTGTTTTCTTTTTGTTATGTTCATTTTTGTGTTATCTTATCATCGTTCCGCGGCGAAAAATGTGTTCCATAAAAAAGCCTACCTTCCAGCTGCGTACAAGCAGCCTATAGTATGCTTTGCCATGCCAAGTAACTGTTTGTGGAAAATAGAAACTTTTCCAACTAATAAGAACTAGGTATGGCAATTTCAGCACACTTGACATGCCAACCCTTCGCAACAGGATGATTCTCGACTGTCAGACTGTCAGACAAGGCGTTGTTTACGGTCGAAACACTATCAAGTTTATTTATCTGGGAACCTGTTCCCGCTGACTCCGCATCCAGGCATTCCTTCCTCATCCCATTTTTTTCTAGCAAATATTACCACGGAAATTGGAGTGAGATGTTAACAGGGTTTTTTCGTACGTGAATCTCGGCGTAAGGCAACGAATAACTTGAGTGGTGAGAAACGGTTAGTTAAAAATGATGTTCAACTATTTTTTAATTGCTGGAGGTTTTGCTTTTATACAAATTATCCGAAATAAATGAGATTCCCTTTATTTATTATTTATTTCACTGCATTGCACTGCAGTAGCCAGAAAAACCCCTCATTGGCTCGCATTTTACCGCATTTATCAGATTGCTTCTAAATAAAATCACAAGATAATTTTACAGTCCAACAATTTAAACAAAAACTGCCAACCGATCCAACTTCAAGAGGTAAAGTAATTTAACTTTTAACTGAGTTATGTATGAGTGAGTTTGACACGGGACCAAACCAAACACGTGGTGGTGATTAAACAGGCGATTTTCACAAATTTTTGTCGACAGGAATATTTTTAAAAAATTATGTCCCAGCACAATTGTTTTTATTAAATTAACTACAATGGAAATGTATTCCCATTTTGCTTTTGACAAAAAAATACTTTGACCGAAGATATTTTGCTTCAATTGTTCTCGTGGGCGGGGTTGAGCTGTTTGTTTTAGCGAAGCGATTCTTGCAAAACATTACCCAATCAATCAAAAGTTCGTTTCCCGAAAAGGTCAATATCTAGCAGTTTAAGGAGCTTCCATGTTTCATTAAAGCTTAAGCTACTTGAATGTTCGCTACGATCTTTTTGTGGACTTTCAGTTCGTCGAGATCTCAAAATATTTGTGGATGTGTTTTTATTGATTGAAGGGGACTTGGTACGTAGTACTGTCGGATTCATACTGTTCTTTCTCCAGTATGCCAACCGACTAAACCTTTACCTCTTGTATCTCCGTGTTCACGTTCCCCGTTCCTTGAGGCTCTTGGCTCCCTCGCATTCGTTGAGTCATTTAGCTCCCACATCGATCCGTTTCTTTAAGCCATGTAGCTTCTTGCGTTGTCGCGATCTACTCTGGTAGTCCCCTGCAGTCGATCTACCTGCTCCATCTGAGAGTTCTCCAGAACAGGAGCTTCTGTCAATACCGATACACATTTCATTGAGCTATTTAGCTTCCAGATTTGTCACGATCTACTCAGACAGTGCCCGATGGTAAATCTACCGTATTTAAACTGAGAATTCGCTGGCGACGGTATTTCTACTGATACCGATGCCAGTTTCTTTAAGCTATTTGGCTCCCAGCTTTGTGGAGAATGTACAAAGTCGGAAACCTTACCGTACTCAATTCATTGGACTCATCACTGTTCATATTGGTGATTTTACATATTCTAAAATGTTTGTGCGAACATTCAAGCAACTTAAGCTTCAATGGGCTTTGAGCTGGGAAGCTGCTTAAACCGCTAGATATTGACCTATGCGGGAAACGAACGATTGATTGAGTAATGTTTTGAAAGAATCGCTTAGCTAAAACAAACACCTCAACCCCGCCAAATTGCCCACAGAAACGATCGAATAAACATTTGGACGGTCGAAATATTTTTTTTGTAGAAAGCGCCATCTTTGGGCAATATTTTTTTTTAAATTGATCATACTAGGTTGTAGAAAATTTAACCGAAAGAGTTAGCGCATGGCCGTCTTCGACTACGTTGTAGAGGAGAATATTCTTATAAATTTTGTAGACGTTTTTGTTGTCTCTGTCACTCACAGTAATTGAATTATGAGACTTTTTCTGTGATGCACTCCTTAAATTCTTATTTTTACTTATAACTATTTTGTTACTGATTTTTCCCCACAACTTTCGCGAAAAGACCACATGGCTGTGAATAGTTTGTAAAGAGTAATAGAGCTGATTTAGATTTTATTTTTGCCTGTTTTTGAACCCGTATAACTTTACTATGGGTAAATATTGTAATAATGTTATAAATAACTCAGAAAGAACTGGGTTTCTCCTACAAAACGAAAGTAAAACCGTTCGTTTTCATAGTAAGGTTTATAAAGCTTCAAAAGTCGGGTCTGTAGTATACTGTCACTGTGCGAGACTCACGACTCACTATCCTGCCTAACCACTAAACACTCCCTACTCTTTTTTCGGTCTTCTTCCCCATGGAACTACATCAAGGTATTATTTCATGGGAGGTGGTTTCCGCGATTAATTCAGCTTCCAGCCTTATCACGATCTACTCGGTTAGTTCCCGGCGGTGAACTTACCCTACTCCCACTGAGAGTTCTCCGACGGAGTAATTTCTACCGACACCGATACCCGCTTCCTTGAGCCTTTTACCTCCCAGCTTCATCGAGATGTACTCGGATATTATCCGGTGGTGAAACTACCCTAATCCGACTGAGAGTTCCCAGGCAGCGGAATTTCTCTCGATGTCTGTTTCGTGAGTCAATTAGCTCTCATTTTTGTCACGGTATAGTCGGATAGGCGATGAATCTACCGTCCCGTGAACTCCCCGGCGGTAGATTTCTCCAGATACCTCCAGATACCAATATTTATTTCCGTGAGCCATTCAGCTCCCCGCTTCATCCCGATCTACTCGATCTAGTCCCCGTAGGTGGATCTAGCTTACGCAACGGGCTAGCTAAAGGGTGCTGAGGTCTGTCCAGTGATTCCGGGTGGAGCGTAGCTTTCGGTTAACTGGCGCCCCAATGACCCACTGCTAGCTATTCGACGCGATCTACTTACTGTAATTCCCAGCGGTGGATCTAGTCTACACTGGCGGAGAGATCCCCGGCGGCGTAATTTATCCCGAAATCCGATTTGTGGTTCCATTGCGACTTTTCAGCAGACGGCGCTTATTTGTTGGTTCCTTCGCCCCTTTCTCTGTAACTCGGAGAGTCCACTCGTAACTATTCTGTTGAAATCATCCCAGATATGCTCGTCGTGGCACATCTCTTCGACGATATTGTCAACTGTTACAGCAGGAACACCACTTCGAACTTTCTCGAGCCTAGGGCATTCGAATACCACGTTTTCCGGAGTCTCTTGCACGTTCACACACTTCGGACAAAGAAGTGACGAAGCATGGCCCACCGGATGGAAGTACTCCCGGAAGCATCCCTGCCCGGACAAAAACTGCGTCAAATAGAAGTTCACCTTTCCATGCTTCCTATGGACCCAAGCATTTGGGATGAGCCGGTGGGACCACCTGCTTTCTCCGCGTTGTCCGACTCTTGCTGCCAATTAGCCAACGAGTCCGCTCGGACCAGTCTCCTTGCATTACGTGCATTTCTCCGCTAGGAGCATTTCGTGTCCTCAACCAGAGTGATGAAGGATGGGGATCATTCCGGCAATTACTCATACCGCCTTCGACAATATCGTTCTGTATGCACTCGCAACACGAAGAGTAATTAGGCGAAGGTATTTGTCAACTTCGTCCTGTTCCGCTTTGAGTTCAGCGCAGCAGCCCAGGCCGATACGTCATACAAATACTTGTATTGAGCCAGCTGCAACTTAGCGTCAGCCATCCAGGTTTCCCCGATGCCCATTGTCACTGCCGTCAGCATCACCGTATACCCAAGAGTCTTGCTGGTTATCGTCAAGACAATGACATCTGTAAACCCGATGATCTCAACTCCCCGGAGCAGTTCCGGTGTTAACACTCTGTTCTTCATTATATTCCAGAGCGTTGGGCCGAGTACTCAGCAAATCAAGCGAAAGTTTCATTGAATACCAACGCCTACACATTTAGTGAGCCATTCACGCGACTCCAAGAAGGCCAGGAATTAAGCTTTCAACAGTGTATAATCAGTCGACCCCTGAGTCGATTCCTAGTCCCACCAGGAGTACTTACACCAAATTTGAAGCAAATCGGATAAGTCTAGCTATTGGACCAACGTGCGCGAAGTTTATATGGGATTTTTCGACAGTTTACATGTAGAAAACTCACTAGTTCGCATTTTCACCGCTAGGAAAAATTTCTGCAAATTGTCTGTTCTACAACTTTGTAGAATACACCAAATTTCTATCTCTATCCGTTGAAAAGTTTGTGTTGGCACCCTCTATGCGGTAACATGTGGAACTAAAGTGTTCTAACCAAAACATGACTTGTATTATTTACTATAATTCTATGAACATACTATTGAGCTAAACTTAACCATTATTTCACAAACATGTTTAGTTTTTTTTTTTTTTTTTTCCAATTCGTTTATTTGATAAGGCAGGTTTGCGTTAGCTTAAAGGTGCCAATTTTGTTTTGTTTTACAATTTAAATTACTTAAAACTAGGGGATTACATATTGATTAGCTATACATATACACAAGGGGGTAATATAATTTTCGTAAGATTAGGGGGTCATTTAGTTTTTATGGCAATATGGTTTGACATTTTTAGCAATGAGATTATTGGAGCAAATAATGTTTAACTAAGGGGGAAAATTTATACGACTGTCTTAAAAGTAGAAATAATTAGAGGGCGTGATTAAATTTTGTAAAGATTCGGAGACATTAATTAGAGTTATTTTATGTGGTAGTAGAGTTGGGCATTTTCAACGAGATCATATAATATAATAGTTAAAACTAGAAAAGGCAAGAAGAGCTAAATGCTTCATGAAGATATTAGGGGGGGGGGGGTGAAGGGGTGTTACTTCTGTGTATAAGAGTCAGGGGAAGTAGGGTGGACAAACATGGCAGGGGGAGAACATTATTTCAGTTTCAGACTTCGGGAGATCAACGGATGGATTACAGAATCAGGGTGGCCTTCATCAGGAAGAACCGTGTACTGGGACGCCGGGTGGTCGTTCTCAAGATGGCAGAGGTTTCTCCAGACGATTTGGTAGTGCGGCTCAGATGTTGATCGGCTACATTTCGAGTTGTGCATGTGATGTTCGTGCTTTAGGTCCCGTGTTTGTTGACTCATTCGACAGGGATGTTTTGTGTCGCCTTGGAGTCGCATCAAACCATCGTGGGTGTATGGTACAGGTGGAAGAGAGCGCTTCTGAGAATGATAAGGAAAAAGGGGCAGTTAAAGTTGGATATTGATGGTTTTTATGAAGGTGTATATAAGGGACATATAGAGGACATCGCGGCTTGCCAACACATCTCGAACCGGGACGTTGGGTGGTCTTCCTCGGGCCCGGAGGGTGTCCATAAGCCGAGACCTGGCGAAACTGTACTCGGTGCACGCCCAGACTATGTGCTCTATATCGTGATAACCGTCGCCACAAGCGCAGATACCACTCTCCACGAGCCCAATACGTCGGAGATGTGCATCCAGCGTGTAATGGTTCGCCATGAGTCGAGACATCACACGAATGAAGTCACGACCCACATCCATCCCCTTGAACCAAGGTTTCGTCGATACCTTAGGGACTATCGAATGTAGCCACCTTCCTAGCTCCCCATTGCTCCACGAGGTTTGCCAACTTTCGAGGGTTCTCTGATGAGTAATAGTGAAAAATTCGTGGAAGCAAATTGGTCTTTCAAAAACGTCACCTTCAATGGCACCCACCTTAGCTAAGGAGTCCGCCTTCTCATTGCCCGGAATGGAGCAATGAGAAGGGACCCACACCAAGGTAATCTGGAAAGATTTGTCAGATAAAGCACTCAGTAGCTCCCGTATTTTCCCCAAAAAATACGGGGAATGCTTTCCATGTTTCATCGAGCGAATAGCGTCAATAGAACTCAGACTATCCGAGACGATGAAGTAATGGTCTGCGGGTAATGTGTCAATGACTCCAAGGGTATACTGAATAGCAGCTAGTTCTGCGGCGTAAACTGAAGCAGGGTCACTGAGTTTGTAGGAGGCGGTGAACTTTTGATTGAAAATACCGAAGCCAGTGGACCCTTCGAGGTTTGATCCGTCAGTATAAAACATCTTAGAACAGTCGACTTCTCGGAATTTATTATAAAAAATATTTGGAACCACTTGTGGGCGTATGTGGTCCGGAATTCCACTAATCTCATCTTTCATGGATGTGTCGAAGAAAACAGTAGATTCAGAAGTATTTATGAAATGCACACGGTTGGGATTGTAAGAAGAAGGATTAATATTTTGCGCCATGTAGTCAAAGTACAGGGACACAAAACGGGTTTGAGAATTGAGCTCAACAAGCCTTTCGAAATTTTCAATCACCAACGGGTTCAAGATATCGCATCGAATGAGCAATCGATATGAGAGTTCCCAAAACCGATTTTTCAACGGGAGAACGCCCGACAGGACTTCGAGACTCATCGTATGGGTCGACTGCATGCACCCTAAGGCGATACGCAAACAACGATACTGAATTCTTTCGAGTTTGATGAAATGTATGTTCGCGGCGGATCGAAAGCAGAAGCATCCGTATTCCAGTACCGACAGTATCGTTGTTTGATACAACCTAATTAGGTCTCCTGGGTGGGCACCCCACCACGTTCCGGTTATTGTACGAAGAAAGTTGATCCTTTGTTGGCATTTCTGTTTCAGATACCGAATATGACATCCCCAAGTACCTTTCGAGTCGAACCAGACCCCTAGATATTTTACTGTGAAGACCTGAGCTATAGTTTGACCCATTAATAGAAGCTGTAGTTGTGCTGGTTCACGCTTCCTAGAAAATATAACTAGCTCAGTTTTCTCCGTGGAGAATTCGATACCCAGCTTAATAGCCCATGCAGACAAATTGTCCAAGGTATTCTGTAATGGTCCTTGTAGATCGACAGCTTTGGGTCCCGTAACAGACACCACGCCATCGTCTGCAAGTTGTCTTAACGTGCAGGAATTGTCAAGACATTCATCAATGTCGTTGACGTAGAAATTGTATAACAGGGGGCTTAGACATGAGCCCTGGGGAAGGCCCATGTAGCTAAATCGTGATGTCGATAAGTCACCATGCGAAAAATGCATGTGCTTTTCCGACAACAAGTTTAGTAAAAAGTTGTTTAAAGTCGCTGAAAGACCATGCTGGTGCAGCTTCTCTGAAAGAATGTTGATAGAAACTGAATCAAAAGCCCCCTTTATATCTAGGAACACTGATGCCATCTGCTCTTTACTAGCATAGGCCATTTGAATTTCGGTTGAGAGCAACGCAAGACAATCGTTCGTCCCTTTGCCTTTGCGAAAGCCAAACTGTGTATCTGACAGTAAGCCATTTGCTTCGACCCAATTGTCGAGGCGGGATAGGATCATTTTCTCGAACAACTTCCGGATACAAGATAGCATTGCGATCGGTCGATACGAATTGTGGTCGGAGGCTGGTTTTCCTGGTTTTTGGATGGCGATGACCTTCACTTGCCTCCAATCGTGTGGGACAATGTTAGCCTCAAGAAACTTATTAAATAAGTTCAACAAGCGTCTCTTGGCAGAGTCTGGCAGATTCTTCAACAAGTTGAATTTGATTCTGTCTGGCCCTGGAGCTTTATTGTTACACGACAAGAGAGCAAGTGAGAACTCCACCATCGAAAAAGGTGTTTCGTTCGCGTTATCGTGACGGGACGCGGCGCGGTAGATCTTCTGTGCCGGGGCGGAATCCGGACAAACCTTCTTGGCGAAATCGAATATCCAACGGTTTGAATATTCCACGCTCTCATTAGTACTGTTTCGATTTCGCATACGTCGGGCTGTTCCCCAAAGAGTGCTCATCGATGTTTCTCTCGTTAATCCGTCGACGAACCGGCGCCAATAACCGCGTTTTTTGGCTTTCATCAAACTCTTCATTCGCTTGTCTAACGTCGCGTACTGTCGAAAACTAGCGGGTAACCCGTCGTTCCGGAAGGTCTTAAACGCGGCGGCCTTCTCTGCGTACACGTCTGAGCACTCTTTGTCCCACCAGGGATTGGGAGAACGTTTTTGTATGTTCGCGCCGGGTACTGGCTTAGTCTGAGCTTGATTCGCGCTGTCGAGAATCAAGCCAGCCAAAAAGCTGTACTCTTCCTCCGGAGGAAGTTCTTGAGTAGATTCGATGTTGTCGGATATCGCGGCAGCATAGCTCTTCCAATCGATATTTCGTGTGAGGTCATACGAAATATTGATTGTTTCCAATGGCCTTGAGCCGTTATTGATTGAGACTACGATCGGCAGATGGTCGCTACCGTGGGGATCAGGGATTACCTTCCACGCGCATTCTAACTTTAGCGAGGTTGAGCAAAGGGATAAATCTAATGCGCTTGGGCGCGCAGGTGGGGGAGGAATCCGTGTCATTTCACCCGTGTTTAGAATTGTCATGTTGAAGTTGTCGCAAATATTGTGAATTAAAGAGGAACGGATATCATCATAAAGGCAACCCCATTCCGTACCGTGAGAGTTAAAGTCGCCTAAAACTAGTCGCGGTGCAGGCAGGGATTCTATGATGTCATGTAGCCGGCGATGCCCAATCGCGGTGTTGGGGGGAATATATATGGAAGCTATGCAAAGATCTTTGCCTTTGGTTGTTACTTGACAAGCGACAACTTCAATACCTGTTATCGAGGGAAGGTTAATTCTGTAGAAGGAATAGCGCTTTTTGATCCCCAAAAGCACTCCTCCATAGGGGGTGTCTCGATCCAGGCGAATAATATTAAAGTCGTGGAAGTTGAGATCTATGTCGGAAGTTAACCAAGTTTCACATAATGCAAATGCATCGCAACTCAAATTATTTATTAAAATTTTGAAGGAATCGATTTTCGGGATGATACTTCTGCAATTCCACTGTAGAACAGTGATCAAATCCGTGACCTCGTTCGATGAGTTAGCCATCGAGGGATGCAATCGCTGAAAGGAGGGGCCATTTAGCAGTCAACTGCTTCAAAAATGTTCTTACTGTAGGGAGAAAAGCTAACATAAGACTTTTAATAGGATCAGTTATATTGAAAGTTTTTATTATCCAGTCCACAATGTCCGAGAGTTTGATAATTCCAGTGCCGCGATTATTCTCGAACTGAAACAGAGGAACACTTGGGATTTTTGATGTTCCGGGAAGTGCTGGGAACTCCTTCTCTGAGTTTAATCCTCCGAGACCAGGAGCTAATTGCTTCGGTTTGGTTGCAACACTTCCAATAGATGTGACTTTCGGAGTCCCGTCAAGGGATACCTTCTGGCCTTTACAACGAACTTTAGGAGAGGAAATGTTCCTCCTCTTCCTATAACTTCTAGGCGCCCTAGTAGATGTTCCCTCTTGTGGGTCATCAGCCTCGCCCTCGTTAGGAGGCAAGTGAGCATAGATGTTTGTTGAGGTTGGTGGTGTAGCTTTCTTTAGCATTTCTGCGAAAGAACGTTCGGATCGTCCCGCAAGGGAACGTTTTAGTTTATCCCCGCGTAGTTTGTACGCGGGACATGCCGAGATATCATGCAGATTCTCTGCACAGTAAGGACACTTCTCAGCATTCTTACTGCACGAATCATCTAGATGATTCTCCCCGCATTTTCCACAGCGGGCCTTATTGCTACAATGGGTGGCTGTGTGACCCAATTGTTTACACTTTGTGCAATTCATGACCCGCGGCACAAACAGACGCACAGGCAGACGAACCTTGTGCAAGAGGACGTAATTTGGCAAAGCGGTACCAGCGAAGGTCAACCGATAAGAGTTTGATTGGGGGTACGTTTTTGAACCATCCCCCGCAACTACTACTGAGTGCAAACGCTTGCACTCGAGTATTTTCACTGGCTGAAGTATGCGGTCTCTAAAACGGCCAACCCCGTACTGCAGCAGATCCTCGCATGTCAAACTGTCATCGGTGACAACGCCTTCAGACTGTACTTTTACAGCTGGAATATACACGTGATAGTCCTTCGTAAAGTGCTCGCAGCAAGCAATATCGTTTGCCTGCTTTGAGTTAGTCAGCACGACCCTCAGCCTGTCTGAGCGGACCTTTTTTATTTCGGTCACAGCCGAGAACCGTTCCGTCAGGTCTTTTGAAATCTGTAATAGATTCAGCGATTTTGTTTTGGGCCGAAAGAAGACCACAAAGGGACCGGTCGAGAGCTCTGGATATTGTTTGGGTCGGGGGAGAGCCTTAGGAGTCGACTCGATCTCCATTTGGCCATCCGGGGAGGAAGCCATCGACACCGTCAATGCACGGGGTCAGCACCCGCGCAGACGGGAAAAAGCCGTAAATGTATCAAAAAGGTAGATTTCACTTATCTGTATACTCGTTTCCCACGACGCACCAGTCCAGCTTAAATAGCTGGTTATTGTTCAATCCTCGCTTTGCGAACAAAAGGTTGAGGAATGTGGCCTAACGGTTAACACACTAGAGTGACAGAAAAAAAATGACCCCCATCGGCCCACCCCTGAGTCGATTCCTAGCCCCACCAGAAGTGTCTGCTCCAAATTTGAGCCAAATCGAACAAGTCTAGCTACCGGACCAACGTGCTTGAAGTTTGTATGGGATTTTTCGACAATTTACATGGAGAAAACCCTCTTGCTCACATTTTCGCCGCTAGGTGACACTGTATACATCAGATTATCACCAAAAGTGAAACTTAAGAAGATAATTTTATTATTTACAACTTTGTTGAAGACTACAAAGCGATCCGACTCCAATAGGAAAAGTTATTAAACTTTTAACGAAGTGATGTCTGAGTCAGTTTTGCATGGGGCCTAGCAGTGCATGGTAGTGTATCAGTACTAGGTTCTAACAAACTAAACATTTTTATGGAATAATGGTTAGATTTAGCTGAATAGTATGTTCGGAAGAATTGTAGTACATAATACGAGTTATGTTTTGGTTAGAAAATTGTAGTTCCACATCTGACCGCATAGATGGCGCCAACACTAACTTTTCAACGAAGAGAGATAGAAATTAGATGTCTTCTACAAAGTTGTAGAACAAGAATATTGCAGTAATTCTTCCAAACATTTCGATATTCTATCTCTCTCCGTTGAAAAGTTAGTGATGGCGCCATCTATGCGGTCACAGATTGAACTAAAATTTTCTAACCAAAACATAGCTCGTATTATGTACTGCAATTCTTCCGAACATACTATTCAGCTAAATCTAACCATTAATCCACAAAAATGTTTAGTTTGTTAGAACCTAGTACTGATACACTACCATGCACTGCTAGGCCCCATGCAAAACTGACTCAGACATCACTTCGTTAAAAGTTTAATAACTTTTCCTATTGGAGTCGAATCGCTTTGCAGTCTTCAACAAAGTTGTAGACAATAGAATTACCTTCTTAAGTTTCACTTTTGGTGATAATCTGATGTATACAGTGCCACCTAGCGGCGAAAATGAGAGCAAGAGGGTTTTCTCCATGTAAATTGTCGAAAAATCCCATACAAACTTCAAGCACGTTGGTCCGGTAGCTAGACTTGTTCGATTTGCTTCAAATTTGGAGCAAGTACTCCTGGTGGGACTAGGAATCAACTCCGGGGTGGGCCGATTGTGTTTTCAAAAATTCATTATTTTTCTGGGCAGTCTATTAACACACGCACAAAAGAATAAAAGTCCAAACCTCGAAGAGGCAGAGAATGGCAAAATAACCTTGAACGCGGATTACTGCACTGTTCTTTTTCCAACAGACCGAAAACAAAACACTTCTATCTCGATCGAGCGATGCGTAGAGACTGAAAACATGTTTAGTTCGCATGAACTGAGTACTGATACACAACCAGGCACTACTAGGCCCCATGCAAAAGTGACTTAGGCATCACTAGTGAAGTAAAAGTTCAATAACTTCTTTTAGCAAAGCCGGATTGACTACCAGTCTTCGAGTTGTAGTTGTATACAATTAAATTATCTTTTTCAATCCCACTTACAGTGACAATACGATGCATACAGTGCCACCAAGCGGCGAAAATGCGAGTTAGTGTGTTTTCTCCATGAAAATTGTCGAAACAGCCCATACAAAACTTCAGGCACGTTAGTCCAGTAGCTAGACTTGTCCTAATTGCTTCAAATTTGGAGCAAGTACTCCTGACGGGGCTAGGAATCGACTCAGGGGTGGGCCGATAGGGGGCCATTTTTTCTTGTTACTCTAGTGTATAATCTAAACGGGTGCTTACGGACAAACGTTACCTTCGTTTCGTAGGTGAAACCCAGGTCTATCAGAATAATTTACAACAATCACAATTTTTCCCATAGTAACCCTAGTAACAATTGAGGTTTTATGGTAGTTTTATAACCATGGTAGTTTTATAAAATTTAGATTACACTTGTAGTGTGCTATAAAATTTCAATTTTTTACTTGGAAGATTATACGGGTTCAAAAACAGGCTAAAATAAAATCAAAATCACCCATAGCTATTTAAAGTATACACAGTAATTTGATTATTTCAGAAAAGTTTCGTGTTTTGTGATGATAAAAATATCTTCGAACGTTGTTAGTACGGAAAATCAAAAACAAAAATGTTAAAGTAAAAATAAAGCATTTAATGCATGCATCATAGAAATTGTCTCATAACTCGATTACTGTGAATGATATAGACAACATGTCTTCTGCAAAATTTATAAAAATAGTCTCCTCCACAACTTTGTCGAAGACGGCCATGTGCCAATTCTTTCTGTTCAAAAGTTAAATTTTATGTAGCCGACTATGATCAATTCTTTGAAAAAATAATACTGCTTAAACACGGCGCTTTTACAAAATATGTAAAATCGTAAATTTATATCGCATGAACTGTTTTGACTCCAGAATTAAGTACCTCAAAACGCTGTTTTGAACCACTGTAAACTGCATAAATCCAGTGATTAATGTATTAATGTTGAACATCATCCTAGCCTTGCGTTTCTCTTCTCTTCTTAAGTTTTGCTGCAGCAAATTAAATACGATGACTTTTCTAAAAAATAAACAAAATCAGTCATCTTCAGAATATTATTTGAGAGCGGATAGTAAGTTTGTTTGCATTATCATTTCTCATTCAAAATAAGCAGAAATATGTCATCTGTTTACCAGATATAACTCCGTTCTACTCAGTTTATCCCCCCGCATATTGTCCACTTCAAGTAGTCGATACCCAATCTCGTCATCTATCATATCTACAAACATAACCTAATGACATCCAAGATGGACCGACTTGAACTACCCCACCGACCTGACGGAAATCCTTCGGACATTGGGCACACACACAAACATACCTACAAAATAACATTTCCTCCCGGAGACACCCGCTCAAAAGCTACGGCGATAATTATTATGTTTTGATTTTGATGATCCCGACCAATCAGAGCTTTACTCTCTTCCGTTTCAGACGTCCTCCTGAAGCTCTGAGCAGTACGCTTCCCTCCAGAATATTTTTTTTTTCAGTTCGTCCTGCTTGCAAATTCGGAGAGACGTCACATGGTTCTGAGCTTTTGTTTTTTGTTTTCCCACCATTACTCCGCTTCCTCCGCCGGAACGGCCACCCGACAGTACGCGGAAAGGCCATCACACCTCACATTTCCGCCCTCCTAAACTGACACTTGTATATCCAATGCTACATCAAATAACACTCACCGAAGTAACACTAAACCACACCAAACACCTCGAAGATACTGCCCTGCCGCGAGTTTTTAACAGTTATTAATTATCCAAATCGATCCTTTCAACCAACATCTGTAATCTGCTTTATTTCTACGATTTCATTTAACACCCCGGTTCTACCGCCCCATCGCGCCGTCATCTAGTGTTGTTTACGTTTGATCTGAATTAATTTTCCCACTTGTTCATTTCCCGATTCTTCTCCTATTCCCATTGATAATTTAACAAGTTCATTTCCTTCCCGAGCAAAAGTGGCTTAAAAATCGATGTTCTCTTTTACGGTTTTTCTTTTCTGTTCTTTTTTGTACCGATTAACTTTTATGTATGTAAACATTATCGCTAAACAACCGGACGTTCAGTGTTATGGAAAAAAAGTAATGCACAACACACATAGCGCCGAAGACAATCAACAAACAAGTGGATTGAAGCTGGCAAATTTTCCAACCCGACGCGTCGTACGTGCTTCCTAGTGGTTCGTTGAGACTTTTCAATCAGCCTTCCGTTGGAAATTTGACATCTCGCCAAGTAGTTAGTTTATCGTCTTCGGCTGCCCCTCGAACGTCTATATCGATGGTTGATGTCGTCAAAGTGTTGAATATCGTGTCGTAACCATGGAGCGTATACGATAGCGGAAAATGTTGTTGAGCGGTGACTTCTAAACGTGATCAAAATTTATTAAGCGTATACATTCGAGATCCCGCAAGACAGGATTGCGCTCAGTACTACTAATGGGCTGTCCGATAAAAAAAATATGGTTTACAAGTATACCGCTGTGATGTTCAATGTATCGTATTATTTATTCATTTCATCGCTCTCACTCTAACGCCAGCGACTAATATATCATAATCGTGCAACTAATTTCACATCTCGTACCAATAATACAATTGTAAAAAAAAAAACAAATATTTATTTCGGAATGGGCAATTGCGATACAACCAGGCGGCAGGGGTGCTGTAGAATCCTCGATATAAAAAATAACATAACAAATAACCGACCGATGAAATCCGGGGAGAAGCAGCCACAGTTGTGGGCAGGTAGCTTCCTTCCCAAAAGAAAAAAAAAATCAAAGCAGGAAGTTAACTGCCCATCATGCTGCCGGGGTGCTTCTCTCGATCCAACACCTAAAACAACAAAATAACTATCCCACGGAGTCGGATTTCACTGCATTTCCTAGCAGCAAAAGTTTCATTCCTCGAGAATCGTCTACCGTCGAAAGGAGCCAATCCTAATGAACCCACCAACATTTTTGTGCACTGATAACAAAAATTAGTTTTGTCTATTCGAAAATTTATTTTTCCTCCCTCCCGTAACAAACCGTTTCGTCTTCAGTACCTTTCAAAATTATTACCTCCTTAGTGTTTAATCAGCGATCGTTTGTTTGAAATTTTCCTCTCTTCTCAACAGTAGTAACACCTTAGTACAAAATCAATCCGTTCTTATTAGTTGCACCCCCTCTTGATATGTTACTTTGTTTTAGTGTTAAATTGATTCACTAATCACGTGTAATATATTTTTGTTTGTATGATTGGTACCATTTTCACTAAGCAAAAATAGATTTAACTAGTGCAAGATCAAGTAACACTAACTGTGTGTGTGTTCATTGGTAAGTTTTCTTTGTGTTTGATGTGATGTTTCTTAAGAACAACACTCGTAAAAGTTCTGGAAATTTTTCTCTCTCTTCTTCTCATTATTGCTAGTTTTGTTGTTGTTCATGGTTCCAAAGTAGACTGACGAGAAAAATTTCTAGTAGTTTCACTAAGCTGCCATTTGGTAATTTCTGGCTCAGGTTCTTTAGTAGCCTATCTTAGATTTTGCCTACTGGCGCTGCATATCAACATACAACACACATAAAACCCATGAAATGATAAAGAATAATCAAAATACATTCGCAGTAGACGACAGAATTAGCCTCCCCGAATGAATAACGCCACCCCCAGATGTATTTTGCTTTGCAGAACAGCACTTCTCTGGTGTTCGTTTCGTGTAGGTATAACTTAAGGATGAGGCCCCTCTTGCACTTTATTTTCTGAATCAAAGCTGGTTATACAACGAGCTATCCCGAGTTTTATCCCCCCAAACCAGCTTCAGCCAATTTGTCTTGTATTCTATTACAATATCTGCTTGTAAATGCAATTCTACGACTACAGGCCTTCTCTAGGATATTCGCTGCCAATAACTTCATACCATCCCATACAGGATCGCTCGAATCTGAGAAAATGTATATTCATACCAATATCACTACAACCTTAGAATCAGAGACTAAGTTTAAAAATAAACAAAAAACCTTCGAAAAATAATTTTGATTTTCTTTAACCAAACCAAACTCACACAAATTTCATTATCGGTTTGATCGTTCTATTCCCATTTTCGAGCTGTTGCTTTCTGTTCCTTGACTGCTTCTCAGATTGCAATTCCGCTAACCAAGCAAAACAACTAGCTTTCAAACAACAACAAAAAAATAAGCTAACACAGCAGTATATAAACTTGCTTGTTCAACTTCACACAATTTTATACCACACACCACTGTACATAGCCGAATCGTGCAAATTTTCCGCTAGATGTATTCTATATGTTTGTATGTAAATGTATTGCATGGTGAGATGTTTTGTGTGTGCCTTTGTTTTCTCGGTTATTAATATTTTCTTTTCGCATATATTTCATTATGTAATCTAGTTGTTTTGTATGAATAAGACTTGCCAAAAATATACCGCTACAAAAAAAACCCCTTTCCTACCGTTCCGAACCCATGGTGAATAAACATGAATTCTGGGTCAGAAAACGATAAAGAAACGAAACCACGCAAAAATAACAACAAGCAGTCTGTCGCAAATGGACGGCGACGATGGTTTGATGAGTGAAAAGAAAATTAGCACCGACACTTATTGACGGGTCGTTTCCCGACTGCACCCCTTTTTTTGCTCAACCGTTTGTACAATGTAGGATGTATAGTTGCTTGTCAGCCGGGAACACGAAAGAGTGAAGCGTTTTCCGGGTGACGGGTGGAAAGTAAGTGAATTTTTCGTTTTGAATCGATGCACGGAAAGATATTACCTATTCATTTTCTTTTTCTCTTATTCCCGAGACCTTACCTTCAACTGATTTTACCTCTGATTATTTAAACGCGAATGGTGAAGCAAATTAGATAAATGAACAACCACTGTATGCACCAAATATGGATCTAAACTGATTAGCTGGTCTTCATGAAGTTCTTTGGGCAATGCAATACCCATTGATATTTATAGTGACACTATCATCTAATGCGCGTACAAACGACGCTTCTTATACACTGCTGGCCAATAAAATAGGTGTGTGATAGATTATTTTGTTTTTCTCTCAATTACGCATACCAAGATGCAGCAGTCTCAATCACACCTATTGCACACAGAAGCCTTGGGATCTGTCAAGTTAATAGTGGGTTGTTGGCGCTGATTATATTTGCAATCTTTGTCAAGATGCAAAACAAGACTACCGCAGGCTTTTTCGTGTGGTCAATATAATAGGTGTGTGAAATATATTAACGTGCTATTATTTTACATAATTCCATTATAAGTTTTATTTGGTGAAGTTTGAATTCTGCGTGTTAATAAATGTATTTAAATGTTGAATAAGTCAAAGATTTGTTATAGAATGGGTCAAGCATCTCGCTGTACTCAAGTGGAACGAGTTTTGCTAAGAAATTTTGTTCAAGAAGATAAGACGTATAAATAAATCGCGAATACACTGCGGCGTTCCGAAACCTTCGTTACAAATGCCTTAAAACCTTTGAAAAAAGGAAACACGCAAAAAACCCAAGAAAACATTTACAGCAGCTGACCATCGTATTTCAATTTTAGCTAAATCTGATCTATTCGCGTCATCCAAAACCAATTCAGCACAAATTGTAAAAGTGGTAGGTCCGAGAACAGTTCGCTGTAGGCCGTATAATGCCAATCTTCCAGAAAGAATTGCTAAAAAGGTTCCACTATTTCGAAGCCAAAGACTTTGAAGGAAAATGCAATTTGCTTTTCAACAGCGTTAATGGGCCTGGTTCAGAAGGAATAAAAAAATGGCGACATATCCTTCGGAGGGACGAATCAAAGGTAAACCTGTTTTCCTCCGATGCACAACGAAACGTTAAACGTCCAAAGTACAAACAGTTTGATCTGCGACACACGCAAAATATGGTAAAGCACGGAGGCGAGAACAATTAGGTTTGGGGCTTGCTTTTCGTGGAATGGCGCAGGTCCGATTCTTCGCAACACCACTATAATGGCAAGATTCGAATGCAAGGCTAAAGGATGGACATCCTAAAGGATGTCATGCAGTCCTATGCCAAAGATAACGTGCTTTTACATGACAGTTTCAGCAAGATATTGACCAAAAACACACATCGAAGTATGTAAAGGAATGATTTCGGGATAATAAAGTGACTATAATTTCGGACCATGCCAATCTTCTGTCATCAATCCCGTAGAAAATTTACGGAATGTAATTAAAAAGAAGTTATTCGATCGAAATTTCACAAATAAGGATCGTTTGTGGGAAGCAGCTTAAAAGAAATGCTACCCTATACCAACGGAAACTTATCAGCGTTTGAATGACTCAATGCCAAGACAAATGGATAAAATTTGGTTGAATAAGGGAGCTTACACAGGTTACTAGTTGTTAAAAATGTTGAAGTCTTAAAATCATTGGATTTGAAAATTTTTAATGCAATGGATTACAATACACCTATTTCATTGACCAGGTACTTTTATGGATTTCATGGAGAAGAAAGAGTTACGATAAAACATAACATTTAATTTACAAATAAAAGTGTTCTTTTTCATATTTACGACTGTGCCTAACATTAAAATATTTGAATACAAAAATATTTTTAGAGAAAACTCAAAATTTCATGTATTTTTATCTCACACCTATTTTATTGACCAGCAGTGTAAGAATTCATGCAAACAAAATTAATTAAGTTCAAATAACAGAGAATAACAGACTAAAGAATATCATTATCGAATATCGGACGATAATACAAAATGTGCGTTACGTATTAAGCAAGAGTTGCCTAACTCCCTTAACAAATCGAATGAGTTTAATACATTTTTCGTATTTCACTTGGTATAATGTGGTTTTGGGATTATTATTACAAATTTTTATTGTCATTTTTGAGTTTGACCGAAAGAAAATGTGAAGATTCTATTTGTGTATGCTTGCAAAGATTCAATATTTTGAGTAAATTATTAACTAGAAACGAACACAAGATCATTGTTTCCCTATTGTTAACATCAAACCATGTGCGGACATATTCATTAGACAGAAGTTTTCAGTGCCACAGTGTTTTAAAACATCGCTTTCGTATTAAAAATTAATAGCGTCTAAACCGTTAACTATAGGAGTAAAGTTTGTTGGGAGAAGTTATTGCCTTTATTGTTGCGCATCTACAGGAATATATTGTTGATATTGTTCCGTGATTAATTCACCTATAAGTGATATTCGAGATATATTTCCTGAACTAATTAAGAAAGAAACTTTGTGTCACGAGCTTCCATTTCACGGGTGTTTTAAGCTCCCCGGGATTCGAAAAATAAATAAAAAACTAAAGTCCCTAAGAATACCGGGATCCCGGGCATGCAGAATAACAATGAAAAATATATAGCTTTTATTTTAGTCAAAAATATTTTTTTATGTTCTATGTGTGCTTTTGAAAACCAAATGATTTTATTGTATTCTTATTGAAAAAATGGTTTGTGTAATACAAATCATTGAAATAATCCTGCAAGTTGATAACTTATGCTCAGTTCATATATGGCCTTCTTCATTTGGACGGGGTTTCCTGGTTTATTTTAAAAATAGTTTAAAAATAGTGGAAATTACGAGCAGTTGCTCATTGTAGAAAATTGTAATTCCTGGTGAAGCATTTTCGTATTTCTTCATTTCAAATCTTTGATGGAATGATTTAGCTGCTCCCCGGTGTTTCTGGCGAGGTACATTAGGACAGCGAATTGTTTGCAAACAAAGTGTATTGGTAGTATAACTGGATTGACAAATGTTAAGCCTCACAATAAACGTGTGCAAAACCCTCAATAACGCGATTTCTATAACAAAAACCCTACCGCAACAACAATTTTTGTCACAAGATGCAATATAACCAATAACCGTTCTATATATTCCTACTGTAAGGAACGCAAGAATCACGAATTAGTAAACTTTAAGGGAATTTTGGTGCTCAGAAGACTCGATCAAAGTGGAATATTAATTGATAGAAAAAATATGGTGTATTCCGAACTAGGGTGTCGACGGCGTTTAGTTTTATCGCAAAAACAATGTTGTAAAATCTGTTCCCATTATTCAATTTAAGAATAATACTAAACCAACCATTGTATCACATAATGGTGTAAGTCTCATCAACAATAAAATCCAATTTGTTTATATATTTATAGCGACTTACAAATGTGCAGATCCGAATATTACCTGCAGAAATTCTATTGAAGATTATAAATCTTTTGCAAAACAAGAAAACAAGTTTTTCCGGGATTCCCGAGTCCCGACTATTAAAAATAAATTCGCGAGGTCCGGGTATCCCGGGAAAAGTAAAAATCCCGGGATTCCCGGGAAATAAAATCCCTGCTTGGAAGCTCTATTTGTGTCTTCGGCAAAGTTGTAGAAAATATTACTACAGAAGAAATCGCTGAAGACACCATATATCTAAATTCATTAGTTTTCGAGTTATTGAACGGCATACCCTTAAAATTAGTTTCTTCATGGTAACTTTTTATTTATTCTTCTAAGTTCTTAGATTCTTCCACAAAGTTGTTTGCGGCATCGAATCACATATTTTTGCGGAAAAAGTTACTTTTTATCTGTTGTATTCATTCAATTTTGGGATATTTTTGGGGTAACTTCCACCTTAAATAACCCGCACGAGTATACGTTGAAACAAGACCTACCTGCTGAGTTTAAATAAGACAAGTATAAATTCTTTCATTCATTTTGTAACTCGTCTAGGTATCAATTATCAAAATTGACTCACATTCACCGTTTAGTGCTTTGTTTTAGCAAAGCATAATGCACACCACTATTCTTAGCTTTTCTCATTAAGCTGTAAATTTTTCGTTTTGAAGATTTGAAATTGCAATTCCCCGGCTAACGACAAAAATCCAAAAGCACTGACCACTCTCGCTCTGAAGGATAAGCCGGATAAGGATTGCCCTCTGCCACAGCCAGCAGGAGAAGTAGAGTGAAGCAGGCAGGAAAGTGAGAAGTACACTGCGATGTCTTCCAGAATTGTTGCTGGACCGAATTACGGTTATTCATCATTAGAGTCGCTAGGGAGGGTGCAACAAAAGAACGAAGCTTTTCTCTCTGGTCAACAGATAATGGCCGCAGCAGGCGCCGCCAATATTAACGCCAGGAGAACTCGATTGAAACAAATTCAGTTAAAATTATTCATTCATCATCTTACTAGACCCTGAGAAATTGGTGTAAATCCCGGAGGCCCAGAGATCGTCTTCAAAAACCAGAGTCTCCGGTTCAAAACCGAAGGTGTATACACTGTTGTGAACGAACGGTTGTTTCTAATCAAAGCACTCATATATTAGCAGCATCGTAATCGGCCAGAGATTGGCGAAATACTCACCTGTATGAAACGTAATTTTAATTATTTGATTTGACATCATCAGTAAATGCGTCGACTTTAACAAAATCATATTTACATGTATTTGCTTTCATGTTGTTTCTTTTAAATGTTTGATGAATATTAAGCCATTATTTATCTTATACGGCCAAAAATCGGTTTTTATTATTCATCGTACCGTATATTCGGCTTAAATCAAAATCGGCTGGTATTCGGCCCGAATATTCTGTCGACCGAATATTCGGCGCTTTTTCTAATTTTTTCAAGCTTCTCAGTATCCACTGATTAAATAAATTTCATTATGCACGCTTCCCAAACACCCGATTGGCCACGTTCCGTGGATCTTGTATGTGATCCACAATCACTTTTCTTTTTTTGCAAATATTATATCAATTATGATTGTGTTCTATGTAATTAACCATGAGGAAAGGACGCTGCTTTTCGTAGTGCTCTTGAGTGTTTCATTTTATACCCCTGCGATGGCGTTTTGTTTTGAACATAACACTCAGCGAAAATCGAATCGATAAACAATTCAGCCACAATATAAAAGTAAAGAGCTAGTACATTCAGCATCTTATGATGTTGTTTGCTCCTTAACGGCTTATTTTTGGCGGAAGATACCCTAAAAATAGCGCAAAATTTGGAATATCTTTTTAAATACAACGGATAGAAAGTAGGGGAACTGGGGGTAAGACGGACATATTAAGGATATACTTAAATATAACATAGTAAGAGCATGCTTTTGTCACCATGTAATACTGTATGCTATAGCACCATATGTTGGCTTTCGAGTGCCCAGGGGGATTATGTTACAAAAATCATTTTGTATCAGTTTTTAAAGAACTGGAAAACGAAGAAATATCTGCACTTTTTCCAGACTGCGGGTGAAACGGACATATGGTGTGGGTAAGAAGGACATGTTGCAGAAAGGATGATCACAATGCAAAATATTGAAATTTACTGTTTTTAGCGGATGTTTTGAATAGATTGTGGTTCTTCTTAATATATATGTTCAATTCGAGGTGAAAAATGACGTTTTGGGGTTCGATTTAGAACTGAAGCAAATGATGTATTTTCTAATAGCGTTTTTGCCGTTGTCATAAAGAGAGCTACACAATCAGTTCCAAGAATGGATCATTTGATAAGTCACAATCAATTATACAAAACTGGAAGGTTATATATTAAATGCGTAATTGGTAACATCAGTTCATCGATCACACACAGCTAGAGTATGAGACTTGCACAAAATCGTCTACCATTTCCAGGTTCTAGGAATCCCGTATTGAACCTCGGTCACATTAACGTACATCTTGCAGTCTACTGCATGTGAGACTTCAGCTAACTGGATGGTTCTCCACGTTTGACTGTTAGTATTTTGTTTCTACGGGCGAGACATTTAGATAAGGATGAATCAATAGAATTAATCAAGACTGTCCGTCTTGCCCCACCAGTATACATATTTTTTAAACGTTTGTACCTATTCACGCATAAATAAGCTTACCTGTTATTTTCCACGAAGATGTCACTTAAAAGTTACTTTATCGAAACAAAGGCAAAACTCCGCGAAAGAATTGATTTTTTCATCGATGAACCTTAAAATCGGAAACTTGAAAATTACATCCGCACAAAACCGCACTACTGATTATCAATATTTGTTTCAACTGTATACGTTTAGCAGTATTCAAGACTTACTAAGTGTTTCATAATTCAAGGTTACCCATAATGATAGAGTACACATACAATACAATTGAAGCTTTAATGTTATATCCCTAAATTAACCATGTGTCCGTCCTACCCCACCTGTCCGTCTTACCCACAGTTCCCCTAATTTTGTTCTGCAAGAATATGTGATTCAACACTGCAATCAACTTTGAGGAAAATTCCAAGAACGTAGGAGAATGACTAAAAAAGTTGTCACTTTAAAACTTATTTTAAGAGGTCTTTCATATAACATGTTCCGTAACTCGAAAACTATTTAAATTAGATATATGGTGTCTTCAGCAATTTCTTTTGTAGTAATACTTTCTACAACTTTACTGAAGACATGAAGTTTCTGTCTTAATTAGGAAATAAATTTCGTATATCGCTTATAGGTGAATTAATCACTGAACAATATATTCCTGTAGATGCGCAATCATAAAGGCAAGAACTTTTCCGAACAAACTATACTCGGAAAGTTAACGATTCAGACGCTATTAATTTTGAGCACGAAAGCGACGTTTAAAACACTGTGTATCCCAAGCGTGACCATAAACCAGGCAATTAAAGGGCATAAGTGCCTTTAAAAACGCTTGTTGCCTTTCCTCAAGCAACACAATTGTTCCGTTCAGTTTTGGTCGTATTTGGAATCATGCCATTACGGGAAAAATATCATTAGTATGCCACGAACAACGTCCAGGTGGTGCCCAAGGACATGAACTAAATAGCAACGTATTGGGCAATCGTAAAGCAGATCCTCAAGAAAACGCGTAAGACTGTCATATAATATTCAATTTCGATTCAAATATCCTGATACTAATATATTTTGCTCACTTTGACTAAAGAAGTATTTTACAAGCTTTGTTCTAATCGACAAATGAGGGATTCCACGAGAAATCGGCCGACCGCAAAATATGACCATCGTCGATTCGAACGAAACTTTGCGGTTATGTTCGGTTAACGAATCTCCATGAATTCCTCTATCAATTGCAATATTTTGATACAAGAGTATTTTTTCGAAAGGGCGTAGACTTTTCTTCGTGCATTAATTTGCAAAAATATTTGGTCGATTACCCTATTTTATACAGAAAAACTATCCGAGAACGAGTTACACGGAATGAATCCTTCTATACGAAAAAATACACTGAAAAAAGGTTTGTCATTATTCACAAAAACGAAATTTTTTGTTTAAAATTTAAATTGCAAAAGAACCCATTTTTTTAATTTTTTATAATTTGTTAACAAAAACCTAAAGAGAAAAGAAACATTTTGATTGTGACTGCATGATGGAGAACTCATCGGCAAAAAGTTTTTCTAATAACAACTTTATACATGTTTTTAAATTTCATATTAATTGACACACAAAACTGTAATTTTATTACAGAATATAATTTATAATTTATAAGTATCATTTTAAATCAAAACGCATTTAACAAAAATCTTCCAAAATGCGACGGTTTTCGAGATATTTGGAATTTTGCTCCAACAAAATCAATTAATTCGTGTAATTATGCCCTTTTTAAAAATTATTCTGGTTACCCCATCATAAAATGTCAACAATCTAATGTTTATCGTTTTAAAGACGTAAAAATAAACATTTTTAGTGTATTTGGATCATGGAAGCTTCCAATAAAAAAGTTTTCCTAACAATAGCTTTTGAGATTGTTCTAACTCATACTATTTGCTGTCAAAAATGCAATTCTAAACGCAATTTTAAATCAAAATTTTCTGAAATGTAATACTTCTCGAGATATTTTAAATATTGTTTTACCAACACAATTGTTTTGTTTTATTATGACCTTTTCATAAGTTATTCGTGTTTCTCCGTCCACAACAATAGGTTTTTCAAAAGGCCCATAACATTTCCTGTAACTTTTTATTGACTTCAAGGAGATATTGTAAACCACCAACTGTAACGTTCCATCGGAATCTAAGATGGTCGGTCACGATTTTGGAGATTTTCGGACGGATCTTCGTGGAATTCCTCAAATATTGTTGTATATACAACCGACAAAGATTTTTCGTCGTCCCGTAAAACTTCCGAAATGTCAGTGAACTGGTTTAGACCGGAGACCCTTCATTTTGTTTCGAATAGTCTTTAGAACCCATTTGATCAGTATTTAAAGTCAATTAGTAAGAATAATGGATTTCCACCGAAAAGCCAAATTAACTGCAAATAAATCAGTTTTCCGCCAGTATATCTCATTGGTGTTCCGATCATTTCACAATAACACCAGGTGTATATTTTCCAAAATAACATAAACATTTCTCTCAATTGATCACGGATTCCCACCGCGTCCAGATTCGGCTTCGCAACGCTAATTTCAGATAGCGAAATAACAGTTGCAAGCCTGGATACGGTTCTGTGCATCGCGGGACAAAGCCTGCCGATCGCCCTTACCAATCAATACTTTGTTTGTTTGTTTATTCGAACCACTGTGCTGTAGGTATAGGGATCGCTTTGTGCGATCGAATTCTACCGTACCGCGCACAATTAGTGCTCCATTAGTCGAGAAGACGGTCGTTTGCAAGCAGATAAAATAAATAATTATTCGACTCGTTTTCAACACACGCAAACTGGAAATGGACCGTCGGTAATGCGACCCATGCGTTTGTTTACAAATACTCCCAGCTGGAAGTACTTCCATTCAACTGGTGGCAAGGAGGTGGAATGTTTGTGTTGCGCTTAAATACAGGAAGATCAGGATGAGTTGCGTTTAGAGAGTAGAGTGTTTGTTGTTTTCATCGCAAGTGTTAAATTTCAAACCGAGTGATTATGAATGAAGTCATAGCAGGATGCATTGTGATAAATAATTACTGTTTTTATCATCTATCGCCTGCTGGGCAACTATGCGGCAACACTACTATGCAAGCGCCAACTGTACGTGCATACAATGGGGACGTACAGTACTTCATACATTCTGCAAATTTCAAAACAGTCGCTTCGACCTGTTGTGCACGAGAGTGGTAACACAATGGGTACAATATACGGAACCTGATGTTTTGCATAGTTTCCGGTTCGTTAGACGCACATATTTGTGTCACAAAATGCGTCAGCAAGGCAAACTATTTTAACTATTGCACTCCGTATGGATGCAGTTGCAGCGAATCTCATCGAGGGGCGGACAGGGTTCGTTCCCTAAAGTTACGTAATTGAGGTGTAGGCAAGCATGTCTGCGCGAACAACGGCTGTTGCATGTTGCGTCATAAATCACAGTTAGAGTATTCACTCGGTAACTGTAAGTTTTGTTTTTTTTTTCCTCGACAGGATCGTACATTTGAGACCCGTACGGTGAATGGTCGTGCATTACTGCAACGGCGGTATGCCACAGGCATCCCGACGATAACGGGTTGAGTTATAGTCTGAGCTAATTAGACCATCGTACACGGGACCACGTTTCGCTCGTTTTCTTTTTAAATAATAGGTTTAATCCCAATTGATGGTTAATCTTTTAATAGGTTACTTTTGCATTGCTAGCTTCCTCCAAGAGTTATAAAATTGTGAATGTCATTCCACAGCTGCCAATCATATTATGTACGGTGGGAAAATATAACTAACCTAGCAAACTAATTAGTAGAAGCCTTTTAGTTGAACATTTCCGATTTGAAATCGCTTGAGTACACCACTTAGGAATGACGATAATCATCAAGTGCAAAAACACTGCACTTTGCGTGACCATAATAATGAGTGCCGCTTTGGTCGTTCACACGGCATCGACACCGAATATAATTAATACGTGTAATGTATCTGAACCATCGGCTCCCACATGAAGGAGCCTGAACATTGTTGTTCTAGCCAAAAGTTGATGCGTTATATTCAAGAGATTAGAATATGTGTTATAGCTTCATGCAGGACTACATTTTTAGCTGTTTCCACTTATTAATTATCTTTTTTATAATAGTGGTTTACGATCGAATTGTTCAAGTGCATGGTCTATTACCGAGAATATAATAACCAGAAGCTCATCGACATTTTAAACGCGTTGGATCACTGCTCGATATCGCAACATTAGAATTGCATGGGGAAATGACCCCTTGATCACCACGATAACAATCGCGGTTTCGTGATATCAATTATGAATGGTTCAAGATGATCGGAAACAATTAATGTATCCAAAAAACCCCATCCGGAGAGCGGTTCGAATTTTGGCAAGTTTCCGCTGAGATTCTGGCAAAAATGAGTCGGAATCTACCTGAGCTCGTATTATCTCGCCATTGCATGGAAAAGCTACGTGACCGCAATGTCCAAAAAAATCTAATCGACTCAAGAGCTTTCTCTAGAGGAAGGGTACACGCTTTTGGCAGGTTTGATTCTCTACGCCGGGAATCATGCCCAGACCTTGTTCCGGTTCCGTGGTGTGACAAAAATTGTCTAGAACCGTACGCGTGAAAGTCCTTCGCGTATGAAACCTTTCTGAATGCTGGAACAGCCCACAGTTTCAGAACACACACGATGTCAGAAATGACAATGAAGAGCTTGAAAAAAAGCATTCATTGGCGCCGGATCGTAGACGGGTGGACGAGGAAAACATCGATGAGTGCTCTTTGTGGCTCGGCTCGAAGGATCCGTAACAGGAACGGTGCCGACGAAAGCATGGAATATTCAAACTATTGGATATTCACATTCGCAAAAAATGTCTGTTCGGATTCTGGTGCGCCGCATCATGTCTTTATACGACACCGCATAGTGACACGACGCTTGACAAAATCCCAATATTTTTGCAAATATTTATTATATTTCTCGCCGGGTCCGGACAGAATCAAATTCAACTTGTTAAAGAATTTTTTTGAGTCTACGAAAAGGTGGCCGTGGAATTAATTGAACGAGCTCGTTGAGGGTAATTTAGTGATTGAAAGCAAGTGAAGAACGGTATCCTAAAACCAGGGAAATCAGCCTTTGACCACAGCTCGTATCAGTCAATGCTGCCCTGTATGCGAAACATGTTTGGCACATTCAAAAAAATATCACGGCTATTGTGCTCGAAACAAGTTTTAAATAGTCACGTTGTCAATTAAGTATGCCATTTTTCTACTAATTAACCCTCTGTAGACCAGGTGAGATCATATGCTAGCCTACAACAAATCCGATCCGATCCCACCTGGTCTTCAGAGGGTTAAACATATGCAACGTAATCATTCCGTTTCATTTATTTCATTTCAAGTACTATTTAAAGCATGTCCTTTATTGCCTGTATTCATTTTCTTGTCAACTATTACATATATGATATTTTTAAAATATAAGTGAATAAAGTTTTAGCACAATTTTTCAAATTTACCAAAATTCAAATTTGATTTAAATTTTTCATGCGCAGCAGAACTCTATTTTTATTAGCTACTTCGTATTGTCAAAAGAAACGCTCGCATGCCATTAAGTAGACGAGGCACTTTACCATACAACAATTCGTAGGAAAAAAGCTCATTTCCACGAAGACAAGTCAATAGCAATTTGCATTCATAATGATAGCAGTAGTCACGTTCACGTTTTGTCTGCTGTTTTTCTTATTGTAGAACCGTTTGGTATACATATGAGCATTATATCTATACCGTCTTTATCAGTAAAATTTGATTGAATATTTTAAAAAATCGCAGTATAATTTAGCAAAAGGCATCTCGTACAGTTAAATGCTATTGCGAACAATGCATGACGCTAAAACTGCCATTTTATGCATTATATTCTAAACACGAATTGAAAAACGATGAAATTCACTGTATTATACACGAACATACCGAAATTACGAATCACAACTTGGTGAGATCAGATGTGAAGCAAATGTATGACAATTCAGGACCAAGCAGCTAACTGTATGTACACGTCTATATGTTTTAGCGCTTACCGATGTTTTGTTTGATAGTTCTTAAGGGGTTACACCAGCGTAGAATTTTTTTATTGGCCTAAATAGTGTTTTAGGATCATAAAAATGATGTGCCAACAATTGAAGGCGGCCAAATATCTAAATGTTTAAATTTTAAATTCTGCTGCCATGCCTCCTAGGCATACCCGAAGGATACGGTACCCCTGCGATGGCATTTTGATTTGAACATAACATTCGGGGAGAATCGAGTCGACAAACAAGTCAGCCACTTTATGAAAATAAAAAAACTAGTACTTTCAGCATCTTATGATGTTATTTTTGCTCCTTAACGGGTTATTTAAGATGGAAATTTCCCTAAATATATCAGCAAATTTAAATTTTACCTTTTAAATACAATAGATACGAAGTAATCACGAAAATACTAATTTTAAGAGGTCTTCTATATAACATTTTACATAACTCGAAAATTATTAAAGTTAAATATATTGTGTCTTCAGCTATTTCTTTTGTTATAGTAATATTTTCTACAACATTGCTGAAAACATGAAGTGTCTGTCGTGATTAGTTCAAGAAACAATTTTCGTATATCACTTATAGGTGAATTAATCACTGAACAATATATTCCTGTAGATGCGCAATCACAAAGGCAAGAACTTTCCCGAACAAACTATACTCCTAAAGCTAACGGTTTAGACGCTATTAATTTTGAGTACGAAAACAACGTTTTAAAACACTAGTTCGATATAATTGTTGCTTGTCAAGCCACAGAAAAAGATGGCCTGCCACACGAGATATTTATTTTGTGCAAAATTCGATAGCCCAATGAGTTTTGAAATATTCACCACCTTTCCTTTTCCATTCGAAGTACAACCCAAGTAACAATTGAAGTTTTATAGCACGCTACAAGTGCAATCTAAGTTTTATCAGTGGCTATAAAACTGTGATAAAACCACAATTGTTACTAGGGAATATTCCTTTCCAGGAAGCTGTTCAAAGTCAGCCTTGACGTTGGTTTCGTGGTTCCTGTACCGTCCAACCAAATTCGTCAGCATCTGTACGTACAGCTTCCGGTCAATCGGTTTGGCCGATTTGTATACGAAACTCCCAGCTTGCTTGCGACATCTCGGGTGGGAAGGATGGGGTCCGGTTGAAACAGCTAGCCAGTCTTTTTAGCGGCCTCGATTCAGTCTACCTGGCTGTCGACAAACATTTTCCAAACGCTTTCATTGCATTGGTGGTAGTTAAGTTGTCCAACAATTTTACCTACTTGACGTTCGGATTTTCAAGAAGCGCTAGCAAAACTTTGCTCCATTGCTCCTCTAGCATCGATGCCATTTTCACAACTGAAGAGCTAATGTCAAAATCAAAGAGTACGCATGATGCTACACACATAAATGTTTAAAATGAGGCGAGTGGAGGTTTTTTAATGAACGATGAAAAAATCGTCAAGTTGAAGTTTATTAATTTTTATCGTAACACCCACCCAGTGCTCTTTCCTTACGAGGACAATCTGGGGGGCTAACTCCAGATTGTCTAATTTACTGAGCCCTTCGGCTTTCTTATGCCATTCAACACTACGACTCCCTTGCGCCATTCAGCACCATAACGTCTTGATCCATTTGGCCATTTAGTACCGTAACTCTTTTAAGCCCTTTAGCTCCCTTTTTGTGCCATTTAGTACCACTTTCTCGTTGAGCTCTCTACTTGTTCGCGTATTACTAGGTCTAGTCCCCGGCAATGGACCTAGTTTACTCCGACGGAGAATTCCCCGGCGAGAAAAGATCTCCCGAAACCGGTAATTCCGGTGGAGCAAGGCGTTCGGTTCGCTGGTGCCTCGACTGGTGGTGCTGCGATGACCCAAAACTGATAGTGCCTCGTTCCGATCTACACAGTATAGTCCCCGACGGTGAATGATGCGTAGGCCAACGGAGAGTTCCCCAGCGGAAGAAGTTCTCCCGACACCGATTCTTCTTCTGTTTTCGCTATATCTATCTCGGGCCTACCGGTAAGGTGCCGAGGTGGTTGGAGCATGGTGTCCGGTTCGCTGGCGTCCCGACGACCCACACCCGGTACTCGACTAATTTCCAGCGGTAGATTTAGCCTTAGTGTCAGGTGGTAGTTTACCTCTACGCGTTTTCTATTGAACAACGCCAACAGATTTAGGATGAGCCGGTATGTCCATCTTTTTTCCGTATTGCTGCATTCCTGCAGCCACCTTGCCATCAAATCGATTCTCACAACTATCCACGAATTTCTGGTGTTTCTTTCATTGTAGCACTCGATATCCTCCACCAGGGTGATGTAGATGGGGATCATCCCAACGATATCGCATACTGCCTCCGACGATATTGTTCCGTACGCGCTCGCAACTCGAACGGCCATCAGCCGGAACGTCCTGTACAGCTTTTCACGGTTCCACTTGATTTTCAGCGCTGCACCTCATGCCGAAACCTTATATTACAGTATCGATGACGAAACATTAGCTAGAAGACGTCTCGTGCTGCTTCTCGGACCGCCGACATGTGGCATGATTCTCGCTATCCCGTTCATTGCCTTCGCTGACCTTTCGCAGGCGTAGTCGACGTGGTAGTTGAAGCTCAACCCTTCGTCGATTAGTTTTCCGTGTTATCTAAATGTGTCCAGTAGAGATATAGGCCTGTACGACGCGGGATCACCCGGTTACATCAGCTTCTGTAACGTCCACATTTCGAAGAAGCTGCCATTATCTAAAAACTACTGCAGTACCATCCTGGACATGTCCGGATATACCAGGATCACAGCTTTCAGCGCCACGTTTGGTTTTCCATCGGGACCGGCGCTGAACGCCATCTACTGCATGGCTCCAGTCTTCGCGGCTTTGTGGCATCACAAGTCATCAAACTCTTCCACTTTCGCTCGGCGGTCGTTCTTCTCCGCGCTGCAGAAGGCTTCCTTGGTCGATGTGGTCGCGAATCGCCTGGTAGTTGCTATGGGTATACTTCTCTCGCACTCTTCAGTTCATGTTCGCCGAAGGACTACAGAATACTACGTCGATGACAGATTCGCTTCCGTCTCTCCGAAATGCGCTAAGGGAACCTTCATTGCACAATCATACATCTAACTCCACTGGAGCGTCCTGCAGGATAATGTGTTGGTTACTCTACTGCCCACATCACAACTCAGTCATTGAAGTCACCACCAATGACTACTGGCTTTCGTCCAATCACCTGCTCGGTAAACTGTTCCAAAATTGGTCCAAACTGCACCACTATCCGCTTTGCAGATGCCGTTGATTTTGGCGATCACGAAGCCTTTTGCTCACAAGTTTTCTGGAGTTAACTCGGACCCTCGCTAGATCCATTACATGGCTCGACCTTTCATTCATTTAATTCCCGACATTCCTCTTGCTTTCCGCCATTCTCTCCATCTATTACGATATATAGATCCTCTGCGTACTTGAGACATTTAGTTATGAGCTCCACTCGACCCAGCGCTAAGTTACCGCAAGTATTTCTGTGAGCCGTTTAACTCCCACTTTCGTGAGCTATTTAGCTTTCATCTCAGTGATCCATTTACCTCCCGATACCATGAGCCATTTAGCTCCGATTTCCGTGAGCCATTTAGTTCCTAGCTTTGTCGCGATCTAGTTCGATAGTCATCGACGTTTAACTCTCCTTAATCCGCCCCCGGCAGCGGACGTTCTCTCGAAACTGATACCCGTTTCCTTGAGCCATTCAGCTCTTAGGCGGTTGAACTACCCTACTCCGACTAAGAGTTTCCTGATGCCGGAATTTGTCTTGGTACCGATGTCCATTTCGTTAACCAATTAGGTCCTAGTTTTGTCACGATACAAGTGAGCCTTTTAACTCTCCTCTTCGTCGCGATCTACTCGATGTAGTCCTGGGCGGTAGACCTAGCCTCCACAACGAACCAACCGATAGGTGCCAAAGTCTGTCGCCAATTTTCACTACAAGAAAATATTCTCAGAAGATAACTTTTGCAAAAGAAACATAGAGAATTCGATTTAAAATATTAGGCACATTTTTGTCGAACGTGTTCAATTTTTCATATTTACTACACTACACCTTTGTTACTACACCACTGTTTATAGAGAAGTGCAAGAGTTGTATAATGCAGTTAAATTGTAGATTTTAAAATTCATTGAATTGGAATGGAAGACTTGTCCTAAGGCTGAAATAATACATTAATCAATAGTTTAAAAAGTTCCAACACATTGTTCGAATAAATCAGTTATTGCACTTTTCAAAACAATTAAAAAGATACCTAACGAACATTACAAATTTGACCAGGACTAGGATTGGGCCTGTGGGAAGGGGAAGCAATTTAAAGGGTACAAAAAATGATCCATAATTTCGGTGCATACAAGTTAAGTGTTTATGACAGAGTATTTCCTTCTACTTTACAAACCGTTTGCATGATCTTAGATTAGCTAGTAGATACTCTCTTTCAATAACAGACAAAAATTCTTCCTTGAAATTTGAGCTTTTCATCATAAATCGAGAAAACAATTTATTTATTACAAAAAGTTCACCATTTTTAGTTTTCCATATACCACAAAAAAGAGAGAAAAAACTTTCCATTGGAGCTCCACGTACATGCTTAACACTCAATGAAATTACGAAATATTCTCCCGGCAAAAAATCTGTTATGGATTACTTAGGTTTATTAATTGGTTTGGAATGGTTAAAAAATATTTCTTTGGATATAATCGTAAACTTGTTCTACGTTGTTGCAAATTAAGAACAATTTTTCACTTATTTTATAAAATCAATCCGAAATTTTGCATTTAGATGTGTATGATGTACAGTTGAAACTATTTTGCAAAGAACAGTAATTCATCTCAATGCATTCAATCACCTTTAAAAAATGCTTTCACTACTTTCGTGCTAGAGTGTTAAATTAGCATTCTGCTTTTTTGGATAAAAAGAATAGATTGTTTCGTTTCTTTGCGTTACCCATTCACTTCCCATTACTTCCCAAAATTTTAAGTTTTGCACATAAAATTTAAAGAGATTCAACTAATTCCTTTTTTCTCTCTCGTGACGTCCATTGTCTGCAAACATCAGAAATGCAGAACCACCGCAACCCAGTCAAACGTAAAACTCACCTTACCAAGTGAACGTCCTTCGTCTTTGTTCAATGTGTGTTTGTGAAAATCTCGTACCCGTACATGTCGATACAACCACCAATAAGATAATGTTTTCCGCGCTTTCTGTCATCTCCCAAAAATATGGGAGGATGATCTCACAATAAAGCTAACAGCACACAATTGCTACATGAAAAGTAACAACAAAGCAATATATCAGAATAAAATGAGTTTTCCTTTTTCTCAACTATATTAATTCGATAAGCACGACTGCAGACCCTTTCGAAAACAAATTCTTGACGGTTAACAACTATTCACTCCCGAGATGATATAAATGTTCAAATAGTTCAAACCTCATCCCAGTGTTCCTCCTTTGTAAAACCTTCCTCCAGGCAACTCAATGTCCCCATTTGTCCCCTCCATTAACTTCGAACTTTTGATACCAAAAGATCGTCGTTATAGATCTGTGTGAGCAAATAATTTAGATGTCGCTGTACTAACCGGATACCTAAAAAAACTCAGTCAGTGTGCGCCTGCTTTCTTTTGTACCCGCGACCGCCTCCTAGCCTGAACAAACAAAAAAGTGGCGCCTCTCTATCTTTCGACTTGGCCCCTGCTTCTATTGCGCTTAATTCAAGGCCCATTTCACCCCAACCGAATCTCACAATCATCCGAGCAATGCTTCAACACTTTAATACAAATCTATCCCTGCTACTAACATACTAGACCCCTTCACCCGGGACCTTCCAAAGCAACTGGATGATTGAGCGTGGAAAACAAAAAACAAAACAAATCTTTGTCTGTGCTCCCCTATTTATTACTTTTCTCGAACTATTAACTTCTCCTTCCACCTTTCGAAAGACTACAACTTTTCTATCCGCGAGCGCACAAAACAGGAAAAACTTTACTTTCCCTCCGGGCTAAGCCACGCTGAAAGAGAGAGAGAGTGAGGAATAAAAAAGAATACAAAAAGAACAGCTGATGCTGATAATTGGAAATTTAATTTCTTCTTTTACTGGGGCGGGCGCGTGAAAGCTCGTGAGTTTCAATTTTATAAAATTATTTTCCGCAAGTTTTCGGAATTGCTGGCGGGCTCCCTAACAATTATCATCCCGAGCAGGGGTGCGATGTTTCGCTCGGTGTGGTGTAAATAAAATGTGACACACAAAAAACACAGATTTATAATAGACTGGGAGTAGCGCCAGCAATACCGCCTTGCGACGATCCTTGTAGCTAGGGCGGGCACATGCGTATATCCGTATAGCAATAGAGAGCGTTTTAGTTGGACATTTGATTAACAGCGGGTGATTCTTTAGATGACACATCACATCTTCGATTATAAATAAAATAGTTCAAAGATACTCTTTTTGAATGATAGTCGACAATCGAGCATAGGTCAGCATGAATAAAAATTGCTATTGTTAAAAATCTTAAATTTTTTTTTAGAAATATTTTAATACTTGTTTCGACCCCATTAGGTAATTTTAAGTCCTTTCCTCATACAAAATATTCCGTAGTTCATGAATTGTGTTAAGTGATGTAATTTTTTATCAAACTTTGTATGGGCATTAGAGTGGCTCGCGGTTGTATGTAAAAACTTCAAAATGATTTAAACTAGCGGGCACATTACTTTTTGAGTTCCTTTTGTGGTTCCAAATGCCTGTGCAAAATTTGGTAGCGGTTTTGTGCATTGCGTTCAAAGTTTGTATGGGATTTTATATAGAGAGATCAATTATTTTGCATTTGCGTTAATAAAGATCGCTATTCCACTTAATATGAAAACAGTTTTATAAAACTATACTTCAAACCCTGGTTAACAACTTTGTCGAAGACTGTAACTAGCTACGAGTTTTTAAAAATAGTTATAACGATTTTAAAATATATGGTTCAATACAAATGCAGAAAGTTATTATTTTTTCCAACCCTGCCAATGCACCACGGCATTTAAAATTTAAATAAATGAGAATATATTTTTCTCAGAGACTTGATACAATTAATCCCAAAAAGGAAATGCATTTAAAAATTAAAATTCATGAAATACATCCTTGAATATTTTTACTGATACTAAGAACCTCTACAATATGGAGAAAAAAAAGAATACAGCATGTTGTATGCCATTATTTTTTGCACTGATATCTCAAAATTCTCTTGGTCAAGTCGCCCCGCGGTGGAAAGTCTTGACCAGAAAAACGATCAAAGAAAAACTTTTATTACTTGTGAAAAGGTAAACTAGCAATTCTGCAAAAAACCAACATTTACATTTCAACGAGTTTTGAAGGATTGATAACTTTTTTAGAGATTTACGTAGGTTTAACTGAAAACCTAGTCAAGTCTCCTCATTTTCCCCTACTCTTGTTGTTACCGTTTTGATCCACTCCTCTCGATAAGGAATCATAGCATCACGTAGAATGCCCTGTGAGGAAAACGATGAATGAGTGCAATATCACCAAGAATGTAGTATATGTTCGTATTAACTCAATAGATGTATTTGGGTTTGAGGCCCCAAGTTTCCCCAAAAACTCTTCTGTGCTGACTGAAAGCCATGCAAGCTACCTTAACTTTGAACTCAATGTGAGCAGAACAGTTCAGTTTGGAATCCCAAAGAGCCCAAATAATCGTGTCCTTTAAACGGAAATGCTCGACAATGCCCGAAAAGGTACTTTTTCCACTACCGAATTTTGAATAATATTGAAAAAATTGGCACTTTTTGGACCCAACTCAAAAAAGGAAAAAATAAAACAAAAATAGGTCTCCTTTGGTCAAAAGTTGTTAATATTTGTTACGAAAATCACGATTTTGTGCCAGATATTGACTGTGTAAATTTAGTTTTTGGGAAATATGAAAAAATGTGGAATAATGTAATTCAAAGCTAAAAATATGTAAAAAATTCACCATTTACTTATATGCAAAAATTATCCATTGAAAAAGATATTTTTCTAAAATCATTCATAAAAGTATGGTTTGAAAAACGATTTTGTCAAAAGAATGGACAAAAACACAAAAAATCATGTTTTGCTATTTTGGCCAGGATTTGATAGTAGTTGTCTGTGCAGCGCTCGGATTCCCACTCCATGGTTTTGAAATTTCACAATATCACTAATCAATTATTATATTAATTTTATCCCAGAAGAGAACATTTTCACATACACTTGCTTTGTTCCCAGCGGTTTGCAATTGAATTTTGACATATCAAAACAATGGGACCGTTTTTAAATGCCACCCTGTATGTATGAAGAACCGAAAATCCGGATACGCAATTGCATTACTGCATGGCAGTTATATGTTAAATGATATAAGGTTCCGTGGTTGGATTCACAAAGATCACACGAATAATACTCGGGACGCTGAATAGTATCAATGTGATAATTGAGTTTACAATGTCCAGTCAGGCACTAACTGGAATACGTACTACAGTTTTGACTGGAAAAATGCAACAAATTCTTTGACGCTTTTGTACTTACAACTGGTAGGAAAGTTTTTGTTTGAATGCAAGTTTTCAGTTCAATGCAAGAATCTTGTGGTTTTTTCGATTTTCCCCTTACATATTTATACGAAGCAAACCTTGTAAGCGTCATTTGATCGATTCGGTTGTCATAATTCTACACGCAAATGCCCAAGAATTAAAACTACCTGAAAATAAGTCATTTGATATGGCTCTGCGCAGCCTGGAAAATATATGTCAAAACCACAGTTAAATACCGTCAAACGGGGTAACTTGCAACATCGGGGTAACTTGCAACACTTCAACATGTTTCTGTTCAGATAAATTCAGCAACGCTAATAATAATGTTTGCAATTTAGTACTGTCAAATGTTAGCATATGTTAAAAGATAATACATGTACTAGGGTAATCTTCTGTATTTCGAGGTTTTTCAATAGAAAGCTAGAATGACGTGCTTTGCTCCACTTCAATGGTAAGAGCATATGGTTTGTATTTCTTACGTACAGATCGAGTATACAATAGCAAACATTACCGTTTGATGCATGTTTGTTTACCATCTCAAACGAACGCAAGATAACGATTTTTTTTATTTCGATTATAGGTTTTAACCTAAAGGTCATTCGCCTCTTCGGGTTAGAAAAATCTTGTGAAAAATTTCTAACCCTATGTGCGGGAATGGGACTCGAACCCAGGTGCGCTGCGTACAAGGCAATCGATTTACCAACTACGCTACGCCCACCCCCTAGATAACGATTTAACTATGTTAACTACTCATGTGGGGTAACATGCAACAATATTTTGTCTTATTACTATTATGCCATGGCCAGCTGACTGATTGAGCGTTTCAAATAACACCTGTATTGTACTTTAAATCACCTTTTTAAAGCTTTACCCCATTCATGTCCATGTTGTTTGTGGACAACAACGTTTTTAAACAGCTATAACTTTTGATTGAGGCGAGATTTGCTCACAAAAACAAGTAAGGCTCATTAATGTGATTGTTGTGTTTAATTTGAGTATTATCAGTTACAAGGATCAGCTCTACAACTGAAGTTATTGCAATTAGTCTGATTGGATTCCGATGGAGCAGTGCTGCCAGGGACAGTTTACGTTGACGTCCGAAAATGATTTTTTTCATATATCTTCGTTATGGTGCAATATTATTGAAAACTGATAAAACTTATCAATTTAGAGCGTCGTTGGCTACGTTTTCCACGTAATTGGACTATTATAATTATTCTAGGAGAATTGTATTGAGTATTACAAGGTAAAAATTGACCAGTTTCTAGCACTGCCATAGAAGTACCTATCTTTATGAAAATAGGCTTTTCGTGTTTCTTGACCCCAGCGTTTTCAAGGAAAATAGTTTTGAAACCCTACATGCACTAGAAAAACGTTGGGCATGACAGGGTTAACCTACAACTAGAATATGAAAATGCACCTTATATACAGAACAGGACCTGGAATTCGTCTTTACGCGAACTTGCGTCTCTAGCGATACTAGAAAATGCTCAATTTACATCTTTCTATATTTCTCTAGCATTAATAATAGTCCGATTACGTGGAAAAGATAGTCGTTGACAGTGTAAATTAATAGGTTTTATCTGCTTTCAATAATGTTTTAAGACAACAAAGATATAGTATAGTTTAGTTTTCGCTGTTCAGTGAAACTTTTCCTGGCAGCACTGTTCCAGTGGAAACTAATCACGTTAATTGCGATAACCTCAGTTCTATGGATAATACTTGCAACTATTAGTTCTGAAATGAATGACTGAAGCCCCAGTAGTTAGCCTTTTCTACGAATTCCTGGAATAAATCGAATATTACAGGTGTTGAAAAACGTTGTTTGTAAACAACACGGGCATGAATTTTAAATAAAATAGAATGACCTAAATTCAACTAAATTCAACCAAATTATAGTACATTCGGTCAATGTATCAGAGGAAAACAAAGTTATACTACATTAGACTTCAATGAAGTACATATGTTGCAAGTTACTCCATATGCGGGGTTACTTTGATTTGATAAGTACCATTTAGTATTCTCCAAACTCCCATTAGCGCATGTACATGTTGAATATTATTCTGAAGTTTCAGCATTTTTAGTTATACCGCTTTGAAGTTGAAAAGTGTAGCAAGCAACCCCGTTTGATGGTACTTTAAATTCGTCTGAGGAGTGTTTAAGTCTAGCAAGTTCGGACTTCCACCACCTCTAGAAGCACAGCGCAGTTCGAAGAAATCAAGCCTGTTGTATGCTGCTACTATGAGTGAGATTGTTTTATCAATGACCGCGTTCAAGTCTGAAATTCAATAAAGGTTTGTACTACATCCCGACTGATCAAAACTCAGCGGATACATACAATTAGACAGACATTCGCACTTTTCTTGGTTAGTTTTATACAATCTGAAGGTCTCAATTTTAGACAATTATACGAATACTTTATATGTGGTTCTTAGCACCATATGTCCAATATTTTGCACGAAGATATACGTATTCATACAATTACTCAACTAATAGTATAAGCTTGAGTTAAGGTTGCAGAAAGGCTAAATATTCTCAACGAATTGGGGAAGCCAATATGTTCTAAAAGCCCTGTATCGCGCATTTGGTAATTGGCTTATGATCGCCTATATCAAACCCCGAAATGGGTGTTAGGACAAGACCATCATCTAAATCACTCTATTTTCAAATAAACAAACGTCGGCTGTGTCAGATATGCATTTACACAGTAAGGGTAAAATCCGTACGCGACTGACATATTTTAGTGCTGCTAGCCCTTCATTCCTCAGCACGGAGAAAACCCTCGACTTTAGGATTCTTAAATTAAGTGTTGATTTTTTGTTAGGATTCTTGTTTTCAGTTGCTTCTTAGGACGTGGGAGCAGTAACCCAGCGGATCAATTCTTGGCTGAGATACTGCAATCCGCCAAATGCCACACGGCTTCTAGGCTGGATTCGTTCGGAGAAAGATAATAGACTTTTATCAACCTTGTAGTGGACCACAGTCGCATCCATTGTTATTTGCCTCTTACGATATGGAAACAGAAATCCAGTGGGTCTTTTCTAAAATACATCAAGAGATTTCAGCTCACCGAATACCACGTGGTACTGATGATTGGAGCGTAAAATACATCTTTAAAAAAACGATTTTTTAGGAGAAATTCCAGAAAAACTGTTACTCGTCTCTGCAACTTTTTTACCAAAATCCTTACAAATGTATGACAAGAAAAACACTAAAGTATAACTGCAGTGTTTTCCAGGATGCTTTTCAATACTCGCTGTGTAAGGGTTAGAATAAAATAGAATAGAAAATTCTTACAAATGTACGCTGTGGGGGAAGTGTGTTATCACCGCTGTGATCGCTAGTAGTGAATGACCTTCCCTACAGTCAGGCTGCAATGGGTTGTTGGATACAGTCCTGATATTGAGGGGAAGACATGAATCTGTGCTGATTGATCGGATTCCATTAGCCCTGACCTTCACCGAAAATTTATGTTCCATGGAGGGACTCAATGTGAACCCTGCGACAATAATGTTGAATGTTGTTTTTTTTCGATATAAGGAAATCGAAGTTGATTCCACATAACTCTCGGTGGAAGTTCAATTAACTACGCAGTAGAAGCAGGGTCATCACTGAACCACGCTTGCCTTATTCTTCCATTGTAAAGTGGCCTCAAGTTAAATAACAAAAAAGACCAACCAAACTAATTAAAGTACGGAAACTGGCCTGCCTCTTTATCACAGGCGCTATGGAATTAACACCCACGGCAGCTAGGAAAGCAATGCTTCAATGCTGCCTTAACTGCACAAAGATGCTACGAGAGGAGAAGCTTAACTCTATGAGAGTACAAAGGGCAAATAATGATTTAATGATGATTCAAATTAGCTCCTAGGTTTAACAAAGAGACTTGAAATAAGGTCTATTTTGCCATAGTATAGAATAAAAGACTAAGCCGAACTTCGACTTATCATATGAGGTCCACAAAATGAGTTATCAGATATTTGGATGAAGATACTAGACAAACATATTTGTTAGACCAGACAATTCCTAGTCATATCTACCAGTGCACAGTACTCGGAAACGTAAAAAATGTGAGCTTAATCCACTATAGGCCAAATCATCGAATATAATATACTCACACTCGCGCAATTGACAAAGTAAACAAACCACCGAGAATTGTCAAACAGGAACTTCATTCATCGTGAGTTCATTCGTGTCGTCATCTTGTAGAACTCAATCTTACCAAAATTGAATCATGCATGGCTTACTATGATCGAACTAAAACATTATCGACAAAGTTTTAGAAATAATCGCAATAATGAATATTGAGGACCAAGAGAAATTTGAAGTATCAGAACAAAACAAAATGGCATAAAACATGCTGCAATAATTTTTTGTCGCATTTTCAAGGTCCTTTGTGTCAGGAAAAAATATAAAAGGATTGTGTTTCATGAATTTTGATTTTTTTAACTACATTTTCTTTTTGGTATTAACTGTACTGATTACATTGCCTTTTCACACGCGAAACCAGCCATACAACTGCAAACTTTGTGAACTAGTACTATAATAGACTGGTGTTTAAGGTGGGAAATATTAACAGTAGGTACCACAGAATAGTAAACATAAAAAATTATGTGTTTTTCTTCAGCTTACTTGACCAAGCTCCCCATAAAATCTTGGTCAAGTCTCCCCAACATTAGTTCTTATGTTCAAAGTCGTGCTAATTTGATAAAGAACTATTCCAATATTTCGATTAATGTCGAATCATTTCACTACTTCATAAGGATAAACATGCTATGTGAGCTTGGTCCATAGAAAGTTTGATAAAAAATTACATAATTTAACGCAAATTCATGAACTGCGGAATATTTTCTATGCGGAAAGGATTTTGAACTCCAAGCTGTTAAAATTATCTAAGAGGATCGAAACAAGTAAAAAAATATTTTTAAAAAAAAATTATGAACCGAATAGAACAAGTTATTAATAATCGTTGAATCTCGCGCTTGGTCAAGTCTCTCCATGTTCCCCTTATATATCTTAAATCTAAAAGTAAATTTTGTCATATTTTTGTAGAACTTGTCACTTTTTAATAGTATTGATTTTGATAAAACTTCAACGATTCATTGGATTCTAAGAGAGTGTGCTCAATATGCTATAAACAGGTGGACCAGATCGCTTGGTTTACCAATATTGATAACCATGAAGTAATGTCAACTATCCAGAAGCACAAATGGATGACGTCATACCGTTCAAAGAATTCAATGGGAACTGAAACGAACAGCATAACGTCAGCTACCAGATTTTTCCAATATCACTCCCACCACTGATATTAGATTCATCTCCCGAATACTGAAGTGCCACCAAGGACCCACCTGTATATACCACATTGCACAGTAGTCTAGAATGTGAATTTAGCAGGAATTTTAAACTTTTTGCTAAAACTAGATGACTTAGCCTTACAATATGTTCGGTAAAGTTGTGTTACTATGCAATGCCCTTCTTTTTGTTTGAACAGATGCTAGGTCGGTTCTAATTTTAGCAATATTTAAAATCGTTGTAGAGCAACACATTTTAGACAAATTTGCTGTAGGTATGCAAGGTCTAGCTTTCATACTCTTCATTGCACGAGAAATCCAAATGAAAGTTTTAGGGTGTTCCTTTAAAAAACCGTTTTATTTCTATAACTTTTTACAGTTTTTATTTTATACTAAAGTACCCTTTGGACCACTTGAAGATTATTTTAGGGTGCATAATTTGCTTTAAAACACCAACTACTAAACTTTTTTCGTTTCAAAGTTATGAGAACTTTTGTATAAAAAATATAACTTGTTCAAATTGATTAGGGGCACTTAACATTAAATACCGTTACTGTCACATAAAATAGCATGCTTCGTAGTGTAGATATATTTTTATATCTTGCAATATTTACTCAAAAAATAGTTTATTTTTGGAAAAAGTATAAGCTAGAGCTTCGGTATATTAAGACAGATTCATTTCTGGTAAATTTTTTGTGAAATGAAAAGTACACAACATAGAGTTTCAGTTTTTATAAATTCTATTTTCTTCAATTTTTTGGAAGACAGCGAAAATCTATCTCGAACCATTAAAAAGATATTTTTCGGATTTTAAAAATTTAGAACCACCCTACACACTATTTAAAATAATAGAAAAGTATTGAAAAGTGCAATATTTTATCATGAAAATGAAAGTATATTTTTTATATTGTCCATCGTGAAAGTAATTTAAACATTTTACAAAGGGTCAATTTTTTAAGAAACTTTTTCAGTTTTCATTTTTTTTTTCAAGCTATCTTCGGATGTTATACAGAGTTTTTGAAAACGAACGTTTTCATTTAACATATCAAAACTAGCTCTATTATTCAAAATTAATTTCATGAAATTTAAAAAAAATCGTGCTTGCCGTTTTTTGCCAAATATAAATCTAATCATGACCTTATTTATAATTGAAAAAATATCTTTTGCTTGCCCTAATGCGGGATATTGTTATTCCAAAAAATCCCCATTTTTTGGCGAAAAAGTGCTCATAACTGCTCAACAAAAGTAGTAAAACAAACTATTTGCCTCAAAACAATCTTAAAGTTGTCCGAAGACTACTTCGGAATTAAATCAATACCGCAAAAGTTATTTGAATAAAACAGTTTTCCTAATAAACACCCTAATCTTCGATTTTAAATTTTGTTGAAAAATAAAAAGTATGACAGATAGATCTTATTTGTCTTTAGCAAACTTTTCCAAAATTTGTCGTTCTACAACTTTGCTGGAGGTCATTTGGCTCTAGCTAGAATGAACTTTTTGATCTTAGTGAAATTAGAACCACCCGAACTGTTGTTTTGACAAACAGAAGTGGCTCACAAACTACGAAAACTTCTTCAAAAACTTAGTTGATTAGTTTTAGTAATATCTCGAAATTCCTGCAAAATTTGCATTCTGCACCACTGTCCAATGGATGCTGCACCTTTCACATGCCAGAATGTAACCAATGATTGAGTTATCTGAAATAAAATAAAAATTTTGTACTACTCATAGTATCCCTGAGAAAAAGATTTGAGATAATTTACCAAAATATTTCCAATAGATAATTATGGATAGGCCTATAGATTGTCAATAACGGAGTAGCAACTACGGGCGATCTCTTATGCTTATGCTTATGCTTATGCTTATGCTTAGTGAAATTAGAACCACCCGAACTGTTGTTTTGACAAACAGAAGTGGCTCACAAACTACGAAAACTTCTTCAAAAACTTAGTTGATTAGTTTTAGTAATATCTCGAAATTCCTGCAAAATTTGCATTCTGCACCACTGTCCATTGGATGCTGCACCTTTCACATGCCAGAATGTAACCAATGATTGAGTTATCTGAAATAAAATAAAAATTTTGTACTACTCATAGTATCCCTGAGAAAAAGATTTGAGATAATTTACCAAAATATTTCCAATAGATAATTATGGATAGGCCTATAGATTGTCTGTCTTGAGTAAAAATCTCATTCATCCCGGTAATTTTCATTTTAAGAATTCGCAATTTGTTGGTTAATATTTTCGTTTAGTGTATAAAGTTATATGTATAAATAATTACATCTACAAAGTTTTGGTGAAGTCTAAGTGAGTGCTGTCAACCACTGATCTAGCAGCTGAATTGCTTCTTAATAGAAAGAACAATGACGAAGCTCAGTAATAGTCATCCATTGATAGTAGAATTATAGGGAATATTTCTAACATAGAATTAAGTATTTTTTCAATACTCTGAAGAATTTAATTATTGCATTATAAAAAATATTTTCGGCTTAACAGTCATGGAGTAGACCTCCTTTTTACTTTGGTTGCTTAAAATTTTAAAGATTTGTGCTGCAGATAACGTGGTTTTCTGCCATATCAATCAGAAAACGACCTTTGTGAAGGCAGCACCACAAACACAACATCAGCATCCGATGGAAATGTTTCAATACTGAACATTATATAATCATTGCGCATTATAATTAAGCGTGAATAAAAGATTGAGTAATCATGACGTGAAGATAGTACTAATAACGGCATAAACTTATCTCGATTGTCGATTGAACTATACTGATATTTGGTAGATTTCAATGTTACACAATAAATAACGGGAAGGGACAATACACAAATTTCTTTTTTTTGGATCAAAACTATCTTCACTCCATCAATATTTAAGTCAAATGTCCACCTAAAAATCTTACTCGGTGTCTGCGCCTACAAAAATGGTGTTAAAATGTGTACCATAAAACATACGGTTTTAGGTACTTACACTCTAGTGCCATTTGAAAAAGGGATGAAATTTCGTAAATAATTTTATAAAACTAAAACACATTTGAAAGAAGAAAGCGAACCATCCAATTTATGTGTCTACAAAGCACACTGAAAAAAAACAAAAGAACCGCTCTCTCTAGTTTTTCCGTTCTGTTGCCTATCTTTAATTGCAGGTAATTGCCGTGATATCTATTCTCTTCATAGTATTATCTACGATAGCTTTGACACTCAATACATTACCGTCCCTGCAATCCGAACATAACGGCACCTCCCAGGACAATCCCGAGCTAGCGATGGTTGAGGCGGTGTGCATCACCTGGTTCACGCTCGAATACGTCCTGCGATTTAGTGCATCGCCGGACAAGTGGAAATTTTTCAAAGGCGGCCTCAATATAATCGATCTGTTTGCCATTATGCCCTACTTTGTGTCCTTGTTCCTGTTGGAGACCAACAAGAACGCCACGGACCAGTTCCAGGATGTGCGCCGGGTGGTGCAAGTCTTCCGCATCATGCGCATCCTGCGAATCCTTAAGCTGGCCCGACATTCAACGGGCCTGCAGTCGCTAGGCTTCACGCTGAGAAATTCCTACAAGGAGCTGGGTCTGCTAATGTTGTTCCTGGCAATGGGCGTACTCATATTTTCGTCCCTCGCATACTTTGCTGAAAAAGACGAGCCTCAGACCAAGTTCGTATCTATACCCGAAACATTTTGGTGGGCGGGAATCACCATGACAACGGTTGGCTACGGGGACATCTACCCCACTACTCCGCTTGGAAAAGTGATTGGTACCGTGTGTTGCATATGCGGCGTACTGGTAATCGCATTGCCCATTCCTATCATCGTTAACAATTTCGCTGAGTTTTACAAGAATCAGATGCGGCGGGAGAAGGCCCTTAAGCGACGAGAGGCGCTCGATCGTGCCAAGCGCGAAGGAAGCATCGTCAGCTTTCACCATATCAACCTGCGCGATGCTTTCGCCAAGAGCATGGACCTGATAGACGTCATTGTCGACACTGGTGAGTACCATCCGATAATCTTCAAACAATCCAACTAATAGTTTTTTTTCACATAACACCTAGATCGTAAGTGCTTACTACAACAAACCCACAAAATGATAGATCTTCAGTTCGTACTGTAAGGTTTAATGTATCTAGACATTATGTTTACTTTGCCGAAACAAATCCAAAACATTAGTCATCATCTCTAGCACGCATTTAATATGTAGATGTTGTACTGTAGTGGAATTAACTGGATTCTAATTTCTGTTTTACTGTGATACTATCTATGGTTTAAGAGAAATTTCATTTGTTATACGTCTGATCAATCCTTAGTTTCCGTTGCTGGTGTACTTTCATTAGAACGCTAACGTTGTTTACATGTCATATACTTTCAAACTAAATATCTAAAACAATATCAACTACAAATTATATGTGTCCAAATATACATAAAAAATATGTTCAATAGTCATTATACAAATAGCTACAATTGCACAAACTAAGGTTGAAGATCATGAGAAACAGACTATATTGGAGCATCGGAAAAATCTTACACAATTCAACAATTGCAACACTATAACAAGGTTATCTCTACATACAAGTGTAGTAATAATAGTTTAGGCGTATCCATCAAGCAATGTTGAACCAGTAAAGATCTCTGTTTTTTACCAAAATAACAAGAACAGGTACATCAACAACTTAGACTTACAAACTCAGCAACTCATCATCGACAATGTCACTGCCGAATACAACACCCAATATTCCTTGCATCAGAACGAAAATCTTCAACAATTGACAGCAACACCACAGGAAGATATATATGTATGGACAAAGAAACATCGAATTACAACACCCCCGAGTACCTACTTATTGCAGCCGCAAAATATTAAATTAACTAACTGAATTAGCAATCACCTGCACTCAGAAGCAGAGAGAGACACACACGTGCATGGTGCAATGACGCTAAGTTCTAGAGCCCGTATATCCTACATATAATACGAGACACCTTCTTCTACGTGGCATATGACAGCAGGTGTAATATACTACAGAGAGCATTGGCGCAAAAAATGGTATGCAATTGAGATTTATGTCTGACTGCATTTTGCGCTTGAACTTTAGTTTTGTCATATCGTGGATTGTTGAGGATCCTACTAAGATAGCGAAATATATAACGTTTACGGAAAGGAGCAGTCCGCATTGTCATGATGAATTATTGATCTGAAAAATAAAGATGGAGGTATGATACAGAAACTCACCACCAGTGCAAGGACTTGTACTCAATTGGTTGGAGATGCTTTTAATAGTAGAACTTTCAATTTCAGTATCAAACTATTCGACCGATTGCTAACCTCCGCTCATAGGTTTGGATTATTCTATTTCGAGAGAATTACAATTAACCGAAATAGTTGTGAACATTACTGAAATTATTTTGATACAAGAAGAATCTTTTTACAAAATGGAACATTCATATAAAACCGCCTTAATACCTAAATTTTTATTGGGGATTTACAGTTCCATTACAGAGTTCTAGTATTTGTGTTCAATCAGTGATTGTAACAACCAAATTTTACTAAAAACTACAAAGCGTCTTCATCAACCTGAACAATCCCGATTTTAAAAGTTAATACGATAAAGTATTTTTGTGTGATCATAAGAATCTTAAGTGCTATTCTAAAAAAATGGGTAAAATCCAGTAAACACTTTCATCCCGTTGCGATTTTTTAAGAGACACTTGAGCGACCGAAAATAATAGTCGCAAGGACAGAACATGCTTCGTAAGCCCCGTTTCAAATATATCAGAGCCTAAATCCCGGATATAAACATAAAAATTGGACTGGGATTTTCCTTTGTAAGAATCGGATAAAAAACGTTCAGTAAAAAAAATCGGAAAATAATATATCCGATTCTTATAAAGCAGTTTTTATTAGCCGACTTTTAATCTTGAACATCAAAATATACGGATGCTCCTACGACCGATTTATTTATTTTTAATCGATTTTTATACTGGAGGTTCACCCTTGCCGAGTTTTACGGGTGAGAACTTTTTAAGCGATTCTTATACTCAAGGATTTCTGTCCGATTTCTATGCTTGAAGTTTATTCCCGATTTTTATATTCTAATATGTTTTAAACGGGTTTTGCGAAGCATGTTCTATCCTTGCGACTTTTATTTTCGGTCGCTCACTTGAACTTAAAATATCCTCAACTCGATTACACAACGGTGCCCCCAGAAGTATAACACGGTATGCAAAAGAAAATTTATTGAAAATGTGCGAGCCGGTCAACTTTGGTCTCGACTTGAAATTTTCGAATGAAAACCTCCCGCACATCAACACTTTCTGAATGAACTATTGCTATCTGAACGAATCAGCTCTCATCCTACCGTACATGGCACAAGAGCTTCCTGCTCGGTCAAGACCGGCCTAGCTTCCAACAAAGAGTGTTGGTCCGCCTGTTTCCTGTAAGCTTTTCCAACATGCACACTATTTGGCAAAGTTCATTCTACGGAAATTTTGAATCAGCACACAACGTGACGGCTCGCTGTAAAATGTGAGGACATATTTCAGCTGTAAATGCAAATTGCTCGATGAAATTGATATTATGTGGTATGTAGTCTAGGGTTCCCAAATGCTCCAGGCTTAGGCCGAAACGGATGCGAACCGCATTCGGCGCATTCTGTCCTGTGTAGAATGCATGCCCAGCCGAGACTTGTACATGAACAAGAGCGATAATTCAGCCGGGTGACATGCCCTTTCCGATTAGGTGGTCCTAGGAAATAAACCTGCGACACTGCACTGTTTACTGTTTTTTTATGCATAAAATGTGTATAAGCTTATTCATGGGGAAAATATGGGCCAATTTTCATCTGATGGAAACGTGAAAAAAAAATAAACTGTTCTCAGCAACGGAAACCGTGTGTGAATTATGTACAAAGTAATTCTGTACGTGAGCCGATAAATTTTGGCAAATTGATTTTGCAATAAAATTTACTGTTGCCATTCAGTGAAACGATCGATTCCAGACAGATGAACCCAACATTCGTGCAAATATAGCGCAACAGGAAGGAAGTGCAATATCTGTTGGTATAACAGTACCAGTACTAACAGACCATGAGTAGTGGTGTTACCAGGGATTTTGGGAGTTAATCTCTAACCATGCTGATGGCATAGTCCTGATTGAGAATTTGCACTGAATAATCGGATGCAATTTGTCCCGAACTTCACCATGACCTAAGACAAAGAACTGATTTGGGACTCGCACCAGACATACGGTACACTTTGAGCGTACAGTAAGCTTTTCGGGAAAACTTGGCTTTCAAACCTAGGATAGCTTATTTATCCTATACGATCATTGCTAACAAAATCCCTACTACCAAGAATATCTAGCAATTATCTGGTTGCAGCATTTTCTTAAACAAAAAGTACTTACCAGTAAGAAAAAATCAAACAAACATGTACTGATTTCATTCATTTTTCACTTTCTTTGCAATTTTTTAGAAATTTTGGGGGAAGCGAATTTACCAAAACTTTTGTACATTATGATGTATCATTTGAAAAAGATTCTGCAATTTGTCTATTATTTTAAATATCAACAAGCGACTCGATAACGAAGCTTTTTGTAGAACGTCTCTGGAAAAAAAAAAAACAATTTGCGGTGTTAACTACTATTCAAAAACTACCTAACTGATTTATTTCAGACTTTGCATACACACTCTACGTAAAAAATAACTAACCCCTACGTTGAGTTTTTGGAGATAATTTTTCAATTGGGAGTTTTTTACTCATTAAGAATAAAAATTGCAATTTTTCGCGAAAAATTCCACCATTTCGCCCCCTCCCCCCTTAAACATTGAACTTTGATTGGATTGCCGTGACTTCTGCACACTTTACTCTGATCTCGTATGCCAGTATTAGTCTAACAATTATTATGTAGATCCACTGAGTATACTTGTGTTTGAATCCCCAATATTTGCAGAAAATTTATCTACATTGGCCGAAGGCCATGCAAGCCTTCTTGATTCTGCAATAGATGTCAGCTCACCAATTTAGCTTTGAGTCAAATATTACCCCAACTTGATCTGCAATAATAATTTCAGTCAAGTCAAAGAACTTCGTTGCATGAGAAGCATTATTGCTATTTTATTTGGTTTGGCTGATAGTCCAACATGAAGACTCCATTGCTCTACAACACATAAGGCTTGCTGGATCAAGTCAAATAGTGTGTTGATGCAAATACATTGATCATTGTATGATAATCATCGGTGAAACCATATTTCGGAAACCCAAGCTCATTAAGTCTCCCCAACAAACCATCAACTACAAGGTTATTGAAATGCCTTCGTGTCGACCGAATGTAGTGGTCGCTTAAACGTTCTACTGATGATTTGAGAAGGAAGGAGTTAAGCTTGATCGGTATAAAGCTCTTTGCCTCCTCATAAGTGACACGACCACCATTGGGAATAAATTTTACAATTATTATCCACCACGCTAATGGGATGTATTCTGTTGTAAGACTACTAGTAAGCAATTTTATCAAAATATGCTTGAAGAATGATCCCATCTTTTCCCGGGGACTTATTCGGGGCAAAACTTTCAATCGCCCATTTGATCGACTTTACCATACTGGGTTAGGATCAATAGCATATCCTTGAGTTTCAGCTCTCTGTATGGAGAACCAAAGATCCGGATACGCAATTGCATTACTGTAGGGCAGTTGCATATCAAACGATATGAAGTTCCGCAGTCGAATTCACAAAAATCACAAGAATAACACTCAGCGCGCTGTATAGTAGCCATGTGATAGTAATAATTGAGTTTACAATTTGATCGATTCGGTTGTCACACTTCTACGATCAAATGCCCAAGAATCAAAACTACCTAAAAAGAACGGTGATGGCTCTGTACAGCCTGGAAAGTGAGTGCTAAAAGACAGTTGAGTATTACATTTTTTTTATTCAAATCGTTTATTTGATAAGGCACGTTGCGTTAGCTTAAAGGTCCCAATTTTGTTTTGTTTTACATTTTAAATTGCTTAAAACTAGGGGATTACATATTGATTTTTTTTTTAAATGAAACTAATGCGATTTTATAGCTATCTTATATATCTATAATTATAATATTATTTTCGTAAGATTAGGGGGGTCATTTAGTTTTTGTGGCAATATGGTTTGACATTTTTATCAGTGAGATTATTGGAGCAAATAATGTTTAACTAAGGGGGACAATTTTTCACAACTATCTTAAAAGTAGGAATAACTAGAGGGCATGATTGAATTTTGTAAAGATTCGTAATTATAGTTATTTTTGTGGGTAGTAGATTTGGGCATTTTCAACGAGATTATATAATATAATAGTTAAAACTAGAAGAGACAAGAAGAGCTAAATACTTCGTGATGATATTGGGGGGGGGGGGGGGGGTAGTAGGGGTGTTACTTCTGGGTATAAGAGTCAGGGGAGGGAGGCTAGACAAAGATGGCAGGGAGAGAAAATTATTTCAGTTTCAGGCATCGTGAGATCAACGGATGGATTACAAACTCGGGTGGCCTTCATCAGGGGAATCATGTACTGGGACGCCGGGTGGTCCTCCTCAAGATGGCAGGGGTTTTTCCAGACGATTTCGTAGTACGGCTCAGATGTGGATCGGCTACATTTCGATTTAAGCGTGTTATGTTCGTGCCGAAGGTCCCGTGTTTGTTGACTCATTCGATACAGATGCTTTGATACAAGTGGAAGAGGGTTCTGAGAATGATAAGGAAAATAAGAAGGGGCAGTTAGACTTGTATATTGATGGTTTTCACAAAGGTGTATATAAGGGACATATAAAGGACATCGCGGCTTGCCAGCACCTCTCGAACCGGGACGTTGGTTGGTCTTCCTCGGGCCCGCAGGGTATCCATTAGCCGAGACCTGGCGGAACTGTACTCGGTGCACGCCCAGACAATGTGCTCGATGTCGTGATAGCCGTCGCCACAAGCGCAGATACCACTATCCACGAGCCCAATACGCCGGAGATGTGCATCCAGCGTGTAATGGTTTGCCATGAGTCGGGACATCACACGAATGAAGTCACGACCCACATCCATCCCCTTGAACCAAGGTTTCGTCGATACCTTAGGGATTATCGAATGTAGCCACCTTCCCAGCTCCCCACTGCTCCACGAAGTTTGCCAACTTTCGAGGGTTCTCTGATGAGTAATACTGAAAAATTCGCTGAAGCAAATTGGTCTTTCGTAAACGTCTCTTTCTAAGGTACCCACCTTAGCTAAGGAGTCTGCCTTCTCATTGCCCGGAATAGAGCAATGAGAAGGGACCCATACCAAGGTAATCTGGAAAGAGTTGTCAGATAAAGCACTCAGTAGCTCCCGTATTTTCCCCAAAAAATACGAGGAGTGCTTTCCATGTTTCATCGAGCGAATAGCGTCAATGGAACTGATGCTATCCGAAACGATGAAGTAATGGCCTGCGGGTAATGTTTCAATGACTCCAAGGGTATACTGAATGACAGCTAGTTCTGCGGTGTAAACTGAAGCAGGGTCACTGAGTTTGCAGAAGGCGGTGAACATTTGATTGAAAATACTGAAGCCAGTGGACCCTTCGAGGTTTGATCCGTCAGTATAAAACATCTTAGAACAGTCGACTTCTCGGAATTTATTATAAAAAATATTTGGAACCACTTGTGGGCGTATGTGGTCCGGAATTCCACTAATCTCGTCTTTCAAGGATGTGTCGAAGAAAACAGTAGATTCAGAAGTATTTATGAAATGCACACGGTTGAGATTGTAAGAAGAAGGCTTAATATTCTGCGCCATGTAGTCAAAGTACAGGGACATGAAACGGGTCTGAGAATTGAGCTCAACAAGCCTTTCGAAATTTTCAATCACTACCGGGTTCAAGATATCGCATCGAATGAGCAATCGATATGAGAGTTCCCAAAATCGATTTTTCAACGGGAGAACGCCCGACAGCACTTCGAGACTCATCGTATGGGTCGACTGCATGCACCCTCAGGCGATACGCAAACAACGATACTGAATTCTTTCGAGTTTGATGAAGTGTATGGTCGCGGCGGAGCGAAAGCAGAAGCATCCGTATTCCATTACCGACAGTATCGTTGTTTGATACAACCTAATTAGGTCTCCTGGGTGGGCACCCCACCATGTTCCGGTTATTGTACGAAGAAAGTTGATCCTTTGCTGGCATTTCTGTTTCAGATACCGAATATGGCATCCCCAAGTACCTTTCGAGTCGAACCAGACCCCTAGATATTTTACTGCGAAGACCTGAGCGATAGTTTGACCCATTAATAGAAGCTGCAGTTGTGCTGGTTCACGCTTCCTTGAAAATACAACTAGCTCAGTTTTCTCTGTGGAGAATTCGATACCCAGCTTAATAGCCCAAGCAGACAAATTGTCCAAGGTATTCTGTAATGGTCCTTGTAGATGGTCCAGCTTTGGATCCCGTAATAGACACCACGGCATCGTCTGCAAGTTGCCTTAACGTGCAGGAATTGTCAAGACATTCATCAATGTCGTTGACATAGAAATTGTATAACAGGGGGCTTAGACATGAGCCCTGGGGCCATGTAGCTAAATCGTGATGTCGATAAGTCACCATGCGAAAAATGCATGTGCTTTTCCGACAACAAGTTTAATAAAAAGTTGTTTAAAGTTGCGGAAAGACCATGCTGGTGCAGCTTCTCTGAAAGAATGTTGATCGAAACTGAATCAAAAGCCCCCTTAATATCTAAGAACATTGATGCCATCTGCTCTTTGCTAGCATAGGCCATTTGAATTTCTGTTGAGAGCAACGCAAGACAATCGTTCGTCCCTTTGCCTTTGCGAAAGCCAAATTGTGTATCTGACAGTAAGCCATTTGCTTCGACCCAATTGTCGAGGCGGGATAGGATCATTTTCTCGAACAACTTCCGGATACAGGATAGCATTGCGATCGGACGGTACGAATTGTGGTCGGAGGCTGGTTTTCCTGGTTTTTGGATGGCCATGACCTTCACTTGTCTCCAATCGAGTGCACAGTGGCACGACTTAGAACAAAAGGTGGACTAATGTCCAAACTTTGCCGAATCGGTTCAAAAAGGACGATTTTATGTAATTTTGGTACGCTGAATTCGTTTTTGATATTAAAACAATTCAAAAATAAGCGTTTACTATTCATTAGGGTGCCTCAAAAATATTTTTTTTCGAGATCGCTCTTAACATTTGTGTATATTCATTTTCGTGTGCTAAATCGTTTTTGATATTAACACATGTAAACAATTTTTTCATTATACGTTAGGGTGGCTCAAAAAAAATGTATTTGTGAAGGTTCAAACATTAAAGATTTTTTTAAAGAAGTTTTTGTGCGTTGAATTTCCATTTTATTTGTAAAAATAGAAATTAACTTTACTACTTATTAGAGTGGCTCAAAAGTAAGTATTTTGTCTTTTATAATGATTTTTTTCAATAGTAATTTTGGAATTTATTTTCCATATTGAAACGAATTAATTGACATCTCATTATGGGGCTTCAGAAATGACTATTTTGTTTTTACGGATCAACTAAGATGTGTTCGACTAATTTTGAAACATTTAATTCATTAGTGGGTAACATTTTCTATCATTTTCAAAACAAACATTTTGAGCGTCTTAGTGGAATGTTTAATTACATTCACTAATCAACAAGATGGTTAACGATTAGGTAGGTGTGTTTTAAGGTATGTAGATTGCTTATTTGATATCTTTAATGAAAATAAATCCAAAACCCTTTTTTCTTGTATATGGTTCATTAAACAATGGTGTTATTTTATTTGGATAATATCGCATACCCTTAAGCTATATCAGTGCTATGCAAATTCGGATCAAACTAGTCTCATCAAATGACTAGAACTCAACTGTGTTCACTCTATTTGACAGTTATTGCGTAAGTTAGCAAGAAATAGTTCCAGAAACATTTTATAATCTATTTCTGATGGTTGAAAATATTTACTGATTTCCAAACATTATCAATACCTCTGCCATCTAAAAAAACATATTTCCCACTCGGCTCGTTACTCTTGATCACTAGTAAAACCCTTGTAGATCATGCTCTCAATGCTATTTGAAAGCTGTGCATGTATTAGTGTCATTATTCTAGCTATAAAGTGATTATTTAAATTCAATAGCAGTAATAACCATGCGTCTCCATTTACAGATTTTGATTGCCTATCGCAAGTTTACGCAAAACTAGCTTATACTCATTTTAAAGAGAAAATTAAAAGCTTTCGAATGAGTATAGTGTGATCGCGGGCATTCACGGGCGTCGTTGTTGTTATCGCATTAGAAGTTCGAATTCCATAAAAAATTATGACAAACAGTTATCTAAACACTAACTAAACCGACTTTACGATGTAATTTTATCACATTTATGCATAAAATCAACCATTTCTTTGAAAAACGAAAATAACCGGATGTAGTTCCTATAGTCAAATTATGCAAAAAACACTAGAATTATGCCCTTAAAAAAGCTGCCAAAAATTCATTTTACGTTCAAATCACTTGAAATCTCGCAAAAATGTCTCCGAAGGCTCAGCTGATAGGACAAAAATACTAGCAAGATTATCGCATAACATTCAGATATGGACTTAAGTCCGGGCTCGTCCCACTGTGGAGTGGGACAATGTTAGCCTCGAGAAACTTATTAAATAAGTTCAACAAGTGTCTCTTGGCAGAGTCAGGCAGATTCTTGAACAAGTTGAATTTGATTCTGTCTGACCCCGGAGCTTTATTGTTACACGACAAGAGAGCAAGTGAGAACTCCACCATCGAAAAAGGTGTTTCGTTCGCGCTATCGTGAGGAGACGCGGCGCGATAAATCTTCTGTGCCGGGGCGGAATCCGGACAAACCTTCTTGGCGAAATCGAATATCCAACGGTTTGAATATTCTGCACTCTCGTTAGTACTGTTTCGGTTTCGCAAACGCCGGGCCGTGCCCAAAGAGTGCTCATCGATGTTTCTCTCGTTAGTCCGTCAACGAACCGGCGCCAGTATCAACGTTTCTTGGCTTTCATCAAACTCTTCATTCGCGTTTCTAACGTCGCATATTGTCGATAGCTAGCGGGTAAACCGTCGCACAGTGGCGGGTCTTCAAACAAAAGTCGGACAAAACCTCAAATGTTACCCAAATTGGCTGAAAATCACAATTTAAGCTAATTTTGAGGTGCTGAGCTCATTTTTGATGTCAAAAGTCGTAAAATATTGAATGCATTTTTCCATACAGTGTCATTGAACCTTTCTTATAACTATGATTCCGTTTTCATGATAGATTTTCCGTTACTGTTCACCAATGTCAGCAATATCATAAAAAATGAAGAACACTACTTTAAATCCATTGTATAACGTGTTGGTTTACTGTAGATTGTCTAACTATTTTACACAAAACACCATGGGCCTCCATATCAGCAACAAAGCTTCAAAATCTCCTTAAAACTTTTTGCGCACCTAGGCGCAGAACGAGATCATGATATTCGAAAAGTAGAGGTTATTTCCCATAGAATATATACTATGTGACCGTTCCGAAATGTTTCCGAAATTTGTACAGAATACATTAGTCAAAAAAGTATTTTTGATCTGACCACCTCAAACATATTTAAACTAAAAAGTCATAGTTCCAAGCAAATTTACCAAATGTATTTTATTCACTAACCAACTACTTTCGTTTCTCTACACAATGACGCTAGTTGTGCTAAAATCGGACCAAAATCAAAAGAGCAACATGCATATGAAGTGAACAGAGCAATGGTGGTTTCGGAAATGAAAATCATTAAAAAATCCGGACTTTGCTACGTTTAAACTCTTGTTAAAAATCTTGTTCTTATCCAATGACCATAAAATTTTGAATATACATCATTCAATACATGAGAAATTTGGGAAAAATATAAAATATAAATATTCCAAAAATAAATTTTTGAGGTTTTGGCCAGCCTCCAGCCACTGTGCGTCGTCCCAGAAGGTCTTATACGCGGCGGCCTTCTCCGCGTACACGTCTGAGCACTCTTTGTCCCACCACGGATTAGGAGAGCGTTTTTGTATGTTCGCGCCGGATACTGGCTTAGTCTGAGCTTGAATCGCGCTGTCGAGAATCAAGCCAGCCAAAAAGCTGTACTCTTCCTCCGGAGGAAGTTCTTGGGTAGATTCGATGTTGTCGGATATCGCGGCAGCATAGCTCTTCCAATCGATATTTCGTGTGAGGTCATACGAAATATTGATTGATTTCAATGGCCTTGAACCGTTATTGATTGAGACTACAATCGGCAGATGGTCGCTGCCGTGGGGATCAGGAATTACCTTCCACGTGCAATTTAACCGCAGCGATGTTGAGCAAAGGGACAAGTCTAAGGCGCTCGTGCGCGCTGGAGGAGCAGGAATCCGTGTCATTTCACCCGTGTTTAAAATTGTCAAATTGAAGTTATCGCAAAGATCCTGATTTAATGAAGACCGGTTATCAACATAGAGGCAACCCCATGCTGTACCGTGAGAGTTAAAGTCTCCTAAAACTAATCGCGGTGCTGGCAGAGATTCTAAGATGTCATGTGGCCGTCGGTGCCCAACCGCGGTGTTGGGGGGAATATATATGGAAGCTATGCAAAGGCTTTTGCCTTTGGTTGTTACTTGACAATCGACAACTTCAATACCTGTTATCGAGGGAAGGTTAATTCTGTAGAAGGAATAGCACTTTTTGATCCCCAAAAGCACTCCTCCATAGGGGGTGTCTCGATCCAGGCGAATAATATTAAAGTCGTGGAAGTTGAGATCTATGTCGGAAGTTAACCAAGTTTCACATAATGCAAATGCATCGCAACTCAAATTATTTATTAAAATTTTGAAGGAATCGATTTTCGGAATGATACTTCTGCAATTCCATTGCAGAACAGTGATCAAATCCGTGACCTCGTTCGATGAGTTAACCATCGAAGGATACAATCGCTGAGAGGAGGGGCCATTTAGCAGTCAACTGCTTCAAAAATGTTCACACTGTAGGGAGAAAAGCTACCATAGGATCAGTAATATTGAAAGTTTTTATTATCCAGTCCACTATGTCCGAGAGTTTTATAATTCCAGTGCTGTGATTACTCTCGAACTGAAGCAAAGGAACACTTGGGATTTTTGATGTTACTGGAAGTGCTGGGAACTCCTTCTCTGAGCTTAATCCTCCGAGAACAGGAGCTAATTGCTTCGGTTTTGTTGCAACACTTCCAATAGATGTCACTTTCGGAGCCCCGTCAAGGGACACCTTCTGGCCTTTACAAGGAACATTACGAGAGGAAATGTTCCTCCTCTTCCTATAACTTCTAGGCCCCCTAGCAGATGTTCCCTCTTGTGGGTTACCAGCCTCGCTCTCGTCAGGAGGCAAGTGAGTATAGATGTTTGCTGAAGATGGTGGCGTAGCATTCTTTAACATTTCTGCGAAAGAATGTTTCGATCGTGGAATGTACGCGGGACATGCCGAGATATCATGCAGACTCTCCGCACAGTAAGGACACTTTTCGGCTTGCTTACTGCACGAATCATCTAGATGATTCTCCCCGCATTTTCCACAGCGGGACTTATTGCTATAATGGGTGGCTGTGTGACCCAGTTGTTTATACTTTGTGCAATTCATGACCCGCGGCACAAACAGACGCACAGGCAGACGAACCTTGTGCAAGAGGACGAAATTTGGCAAAGCGGTACCAGCGAAGGTCACCCGATAAGAGTTTGATTGGGGGTACGTTTTTGAACCATCCCCCGCAACTACTACTGAGTGCAAACGTTTGCACTAAAGTATTTTCACTGGCTGAAGTAAGCGGTCTCTGAAACGGCCAAGCCCGTACTTCAGCAGATCCTCGCACGTCAAACTCTCATCGGTTACGACGCCTTCGGATTGTACTTTTACAGCTGGAATATACACGTTATAATCCCGCGTAAAGTGCTCACAGCAAACAATATCGTTTGCCTGCTTTGAGTTGGCTAGCAACACCCTTATCTTGTCCGAGCGGACCTTTGAAATTTCGGTCACAGCCGAGAACCGTTCCGTCAAGTCTCTAGAAATCTGAAGAAGATTCAGTGATTTAGTCTTGGGCCAAAAGAAGACCACAAATGGACCAGTTGAGAGTTCTGGATAGCATTTGGGCCGGGGGGAGCCTTAAAAGTTAAACCCGATTCAACTTCCATTTGACCATCCGGAGAGGGAACCATAGAAAACGTCAACGCACGGGATCAGCGCCCGCGCAGACGGAAGAAGGAATAAATGTGGTATAAAAGACAAAAACCACTTAGCTTTAAACTGGAGTCCAACGACGAACCAATCCAGCTTATACAGCTGGCTATTGTTTAATCCTCACACGCGAACAAAAGACTGAGGACCGAACCGAACTGGCAAAATAACCTTGAATGCGGATTAACACTATTCTTTATCGCCACACACAGCACTACGGACTAGAAAAAACAACCTCTGTCTCGATGGAGAGCTCGAAAACGAATGAGTACTACATCTTCGTTAGACCAGTAGTCACCATTAGCAGTTCTAATCGAACTGACATGAGATTCTTTCGATTTTGAAAGTAGCTTATTTAATCTACTAATCTTGTTGAGACTTCAGACATTTGTGCAGAGTTTTTTCCGGAGCATCGAAGGGAAAAATTACGTATACTTTGCGAGCCAACTTAAATACCTTCGACCCGTCCCTGCGTCTGAGATTCCAAGCTCTTCTACATAACTTTGTCAGTCATGCAAGTTCGGTATTCCACCAAGGGGTTTCTCTAGAAGTACGCATGACTAGAACCAAACAAGCCTATTGGCATGCTGCTACTATGAGTGAGATTGGCTTATGTACGATCTCATCCGAGTCACTTGGAGATTTAAGAAAATACCCATGAAACCTAGTCGCCAATCCCTCTTCGTACAGGTCCTAGTTCGTCGATTTAGGATTGCGATATGTGACCATATCTAGTGAGATGTTTAAATGATCAAAGATGGCGTTCTTATGATCAGATAACGAGGTGCGAGCTCGTTGGGTACGAACCAGTTTGCCAACTCATGCGTACCATCGCACTATCAGAGCCGATAGGTAACAGCTCTGCAAATTTGTACTACTTAAGTATTCCATAGGAATATTCGATGCCTCTCAAATTAATATCCGATCTGCCCCAAATTATGGGCGAAAGGCTAAAGAATATATGTTACTCCGAAGCTTACAGCATATGCATAAACCACATTATATTGGATTTCAATAAATACGTTCAATTTTGCTCAAACCAACCACTAGTAATTTTAACAATTTTATCCATAAATGGGTAAAAAATTAAACTATAAACTGTAATAGATGATTTTGTAAAATGGTTTTCCCTTTTAATTTAAATGGTTTCCGTTTTGGTTGCAGTATTTCCTGAAAAGTTCGAAAAAATAAGAGAATCGCACCAAGAATAGACTTACAAGCGTTATAATGAAGTCAATGCTGAGGAAATAAACCTACATTAGCTCCTAAGAGCGTATTGAAATAGTGTAAAAAGGAAAACTCCATATCCTAGAACACATGTTCGCCTTGCTTCAAAAAACTATCCATTTTGATTCCATTTTATAGAGCATACAATGTCAATTAGGTAACATCACATTACGCACTAAATGTCGTACGCGAGAACAAAAACTTCACTCTGCATTATACGCCAGTAGCTAGTGCTCGACGTTGAACGACGACGCAAGTTAAAACATTAATATACTACAACAAACCGGTCGTATATTGCTCGCGTAAGCCTTCACCTAAATTCAGCGGAAGGTTCCTCCTTGCATTGTATCCCACCCACACCACACGAGAAGTCCCAGTGACCAGCTGAATTTTTTCGACACTTATAGTTATAGCAACAGGAAACATAAGCAATTTTACTTCAAGGCCATCTGTTGCAACACCGTCCGCAAAGAACTGACGACCACCGTAAAACTTCTTGTGCCGTCATGAGTGACCTGCTAGTTCTGCCGCCAGGATTGGCACCACCAGCTACTAACTCGGTTAAAATTTGTAGTCCATGCTGCCACGGACAAGAAAAAATGTAAGCATCACATCGGCACGAAAAAATGGCTGGCTGAATAATTTACACCACCCCGACGGTACCGGTACACCGAGTACGAATTGGTATATGACTGCGGCAAGACACTGGTACAGGATACAAGTTATGACCACCCCCAGCAGAATAAGCGTTTGCTGCACATGACTTGGAGATTTCGGCACGACTTTTTAGTTGGACGTTTGCAGGCTTATTTCGGTGAAAGGAATATTGGGACTTCAGTTCCGGTTGGCGTTTCGGTAGAAAATAATGATGAACATGGTTAGACACATTGAACAATTAAACAATATTACACATTCTTGAATATTATAAGCATTATATTGTACAATACACACAATAAAACACCAGCAATATTTTCTAAATAATATTTGATTTAGTTCTGTTGAAATTTAATGGTTTAGTTTTTGATATTAGATCTTCATTCCCTGTAAATGCGATTCCTTGGTAAATATTTAGAAGAGCTTAGTTAGAAAAAAAAAACATTAAATGAACATTTTCTAGTGCCAATTGTAGTGTTACAAAATGTTTTCTCAACAGCATCATCAATATGTATTAATAGCGGCATAAATGTAAGATACTTTTTCGCCTTCAATTAGACCGTTTATATTCATCGCCTTTTTAACATGTCAAAAGCAACATGCACAATCCGAAGACCTCCTCCTGCAACCAGGAACAAAATTTGCTTTACATGCATCCAAAATGATTAGCAATATATTTCCAATATTTAGGAAGTCGCTGCCCTTAGGTTATGTACCGTGATATAAACAATAGTGTAATGCAATTTGTTTTCCGAACAATTGGTAAGTGCTAATAAAAAATGGGGGGAAAATATTGCTGGTCGTTATAGATGGTTAGCTGTTAGACATATACATAATTTTTTGTAATGATTCGATGCAAATGTAGCCTTTATAATCTATCTTGAAATCCTCCCAACGCATCATTCCCCGCGTAATAATGAAATCTGGTTGACTGTAAACACTAATACTCCCTTGCCAGGTGATCAAAGTGACCCGATGGAATCACCGGTGGAATCGGTGATGACTACACCGTTAGCAGCTAGACGAAGGCAACCACCGCTCTCATCAAGACTGGCCGAACTGAACGAAGAACTGCGAGCCGAATCACCGAGTACGATAAACCCTTTTAGTGATTTTATTAGATAGCTAAAGTTTTATGCTAAGCCGGCAAACACGAATGTTAGTATCGTGCTCTGCAACTTGCCGCTCGTTGTTATCTAAAACCAATATAGCGTAAACCCAAGCAAACTATCGAGTCCTTAGAATGCTACTAACTAATTGTACAGTAAATGTGTAAAGTATCCAAACTGCAAGACATCAAATCTACACTTTGTTGTACGCACCCCCATATCAACAAGATCGATTCCGATAACAATAAACACTCGCATATACCCCAAATGCTACTAGAACCAAAGGCTGTAAGATAACAATCCCTAGGGGGTTCATGTACAAACTAAAGTTCAGCTTAGATAGGGCTGTCGAATAAGTACATTCAAGGTCTAAATATGTAAACTATTTATATCAGCACAGAGCAACAATCAACTAGACTTCGATGGAAACAGCTTAGTGTTGGATTATTCGTACATTATTGATAAAACTTCTCAGACTTCAGCTAATCTGCCTCTTAGGTTTGGTATGGCTTACTTTGCGGTATTACTGTATGTACGTCAAATAAAGTGATTCAGTGATCCGTTTACAACATGAAGGAGCTTACTTTAATCCCGCACTTTATCCGCCAATCTAGGAAGATAATTGTGCAGAACAATTAATTGTCCAATTGTTTTCAAGCAAAGAGCTTTCGTTTAAAATTACAGCAAGCTGAGGTAACTGAGCGAGTGAGGTTGGTGGTATTGCAGAATGAATATTGCAATTTCAACATAATGTTAGGTTTAACTTTAATTCATGTTCGCAGATTTGTGTCCAAAGTTTTTTCAACCATTGATCAAACTAACTACAGTTGGGTCAGATTTTTGGAGAAATCCGCATCACGAACTTTTTTGAAGCTGTGAGACCATATTCAGATTGTTATTTTATTTCTGCATAAATTCATAAAAAAAAACTATGATTTCGTAAAGTTTACGTTTACGTTTACGAAAATTCGAACCATTCTTCTGAAATAATCAATAATAAATCTCGCATTCATGAAACTATTTGTGCTTCCACTAAACTAATTCCAGTGAAAAAATGCAAGGCTTAACACTCGAATATTTAGTTGGGTTACTGTGATTAAATTCTGAATATCTTTAGTCTTTTTTATGATTGCGTTGCGTTGCGTTGCGTAAGCACGGTATACTTCGTAGATGGCAGACTGACGACTCTCATTTCCAGCCAGACTACTTAAGGAGCATTGTTTGGGAATAACAATTGATCCAGTCCAAGCGAGAGTTTCGCCTGAGAGCCACCATTGCGGACCACAACCATCTTTACCGTAACTTGGAAAGGAAGTGTTGATGTGGTACTTACTTAACGGAAGGCCCCGACTCAGTGACACTCCCATAAGTACCACGGATTGGGTAGTGGTTGGGTTGTTAGTCAGGATTCGCTTCAAGCAAGCGATGCGACTGAGACTATATTTTCGTGCATGTTTGAATAGTTTATTTACTGTAGGATACGTAAATCTTCTAGGCGTTTTAACTCGTTTGTCGAGATTGTTTCATCGAAAACAACTTGAACTCCGGACAGCCGGCTGTCGGGAGTGTTGTTGACAATGTAAAATGGACCGTAAACAATGAGTTTAAAAGTGGTATGGTGGAACATTAAAAAATTATGTCACGCAAAGATTACCCAATACTAACTAACTCTCTGTCATATTACCACGTTATTTTTCCCCCTGCACTTCTATTCCGCTAATCGCAAAAGTGTTCATGTTCTATGGAATTTTCTATATACATGGCGCAATCGTGCGTAAAACGGCCGATTGCGTCAAAGCACATGACGTGCTCCCCTCCCATTTATGTCACAATTAGTCATATCTCTTCCTCCTAATAGCGTGGCAGAATTTATAAATGGTCCTTATTGGTATAATCACAAGCATATTGAAATCCCGTAACTTGAAATTTTCCACCTCGTTCGAGAAAACGTTCCGATATTACAATGAAGACGCGAAACAGAAAAATATAAATGCTGCGTTCCTAAACGATATTAACATCATGAACGAATCAAACATCCCCCGTCTCCAAATAGTACGTACTTATTCTTAGCTCAGTATAATTGACTGATGACCTGAAATGATTTCCGCAAATTGGTAATTGGATTTGAATTGATCTTGCGAATTGCCAATTCTCCACCCTCATACATAATTCAAAAGTCATTCACTCAGACAAGACCATGCGTATTTCCCACCCGCATTAAAGACCCAGTGGATTCGTTTCCTATTTGGTCAAATAAACACTAAACAAACAAATAAATTAGTTTGTTCAGTCTAAAGAAATGTCAGCTCAATTGGCATCAACCGGCGGATATGTGTTCCCTTATAATGCCATCAAATGAAAGTACATTTAAAATTACATACGACAAAATATGTGCAATTCAGAATATAACGAAATGAAGATTGCTTAATTATTTGCATTTAAAAAAAAGATCGTAAAAAATTAGTTGCATAACCAAGGTAGTTCATTTTCAAAGATAGCACTGCTGATGAATCACTGTATACAAATTGGTGGTAAGGGACGCGGACGAAAATAGCCGACCACCGACAATATCTTTAGTTTTTTATGATTATACACTAATTTGTATTAATTATATCGACTAAAAGAGTCGAGAATTAAAAGATGAGCATGATCTCACGAGTTAGTCACGACTTTCGTAATGTCTATGTACATTATCGTGATACTTTATTAATGAGTCCGCGGATTTTTTAGGCCGAGTTTTGTGATTCATGTCCATATAATTTTACTTTTCGTTATCATGATATTTTATTTATATTTTATTCATAAGTTTTCATTTTTTATTGCAAGTGTGTAATCACGATTTTTGTGATTTCTACGTGCGCTATCGTACTATTTTATTCACAAATTTACTATCGAATTAACAACGCGGAGTCATGATATCAGCAGCTTTAACATGATTTTTATAATCTTTTTTCGCATTATCGTGATATTGTTGCTGCTGTGCTATCTTATGACAATCGCCATTTTTGGGTAAACTGAGTTAGATATGAAACATTACTTGTCTCAAAAAACTCTACAAAGTGGCGTTTTCAGAATTTTGAAATTCTGCATGGTTACTGAGATATAGCGAGAAACGCGATGAGAAATAGTGATTTTTTTGCTTCAAATCACTGTATCTTGGGATTTTCTCAAGTTACTTTGAATAGATGTTTTATTGTGTAAAAATGTCTGAGGAACATAATGACATAATAATTTTTGAAGAAGAAAAATACAAGTAGGGGAGAGTGAGGACTCCTGATCCTTGGGGATATTTAAACATAATCTATAAACAAAACGTTATCACAATATAAAAAGAAAATGAAATATTTAGTCGATTATGATCTTTAAAAGCAAACCTAAAAGCAAAAAAAAAAGCTCGGAAAAGTTGTCTATATTTTTTTTTTCAAAATATGTGTTAAAAACGATCGATTTTTTTAACGGTTGGATAAGATCGTCAAACTAATTATATATGAATTAATGTTTCAAAGGTTTTCTTCCATTTAATTCCACTATGTTTTTATACTTAAATGCACTTGCACTTCACTATTTAACAGATACCGGTATTTCGATTACTACTTGTAATCTTCTTCAATATTTGTGTCAGTCTATATATGAATATTTTCAAGTACGATTACTTTCGAAGTGCTTTTGTCTAGAAAAATACGTTTTTAGAATAAAAAGTTTCACAACATATACAAACTTTCAAAATGTAGGGGAACCCGGGGCTATTCGGACCTACCTAAGCAAATCGCCCTTTAAGGAGGATAGATATGAAAAAAAAAAATACCAATCAAGCATCCTAATTGTTAGTTTAAAACCTCAGCCACCTTTGGGTGCTATAAAAGCTTATTTGTACCACTCCATGGCAGCGCTAGGCGACGATTTGCAAAACTCCATGTATTTCCATCCTTTTACAATGCAGGGGTAATTCGGATCTCCCTACGATGCAATTCAAACCGTCATTTTTTACAATGGAATTATGTTTACCTATGAGATATTTATTAGAAAAACTCCTTAAAAAGCAAAAAAATGCGTTACACGAACTTAAACCGGTTAGACACAGAGGTCAATTGGCGCATCATGTATTTCCTTTGCTGTGGCGTGTGCAATGATATGCACAGCCGCAAGCCGCTGAACGGTGATTGATGGAATGAGGAGTCCGAATAGCCCCGTACGCTCACTTCGCACAAAAGTGGAAAGCGTCTTGAAAATGTCAGTGTTTTCATCCAAACAAAAATCATTCCATTAAATAGGAGCCTCAAGCTTTTTGAAACACTTACTTTTTATTTTCTTCACTTTTATTTGTTGCTTTAATCAAGGATTTAACGTTATATTGATTTTTGTTTTGAGGATAGCAAAAAAATGAAACACGTTGCATCTCCGTGTTAGTAGATAGGGAAATGAATCAGGATATATCTTGGTAGATATTGTGATTTAGCTAAGTACTCACGCGCTTTATCTTTTCATTTTAGATCAAAGTTTTGAGGTGTGCAACCTCTTGTAGAAATATGATTTACGTTCGAATACGCATTTTAATAATTGTTCTTCCGCGGGGCGTTACATAAAAGGATAATGCTGCGTGGAATACAAAAGAGGTTTCTATTCATCTATAGACATCTTGGCAATATGTACGAAAGTCACTCGCGATCAATTTCCGAGAATTTGAAAGCGCAATTTAAACTCCGAACATCCGGCCATCGGGAGTATTGCTTCTTATTAACACTTCAATGATAATTTCCAAAGTTTGCAGTAGGGGAATTGTGGGAAAAACCGATACTATGGGTAAAACCGACACCCCATAACTTAACCTAGTAATCAAATTTTTATTCATTTCATAATGACACTTTATTATTAGTACGTTTATGTAGAGCATTTGAAGCAAAATTGGATTTACGTTAGTGCGCCGAATGTCATAAAAATAAACAAAACATACGACAGCAGTGTTCATACTCGTCTGGATGTTGAATTTTGTTGGCAGATTTTAAGATTTTAACCGAGCAAAAGCTTTTAAAATTACCTAATTTTTCAGTACCTATTATTATCGGCTTTTCCTATGATCAACTAGGTGCATTGAAGACGAGTTTGAGAAATTCAATATTTTTAATTGCTTTTATAAAAAAAATGTGCGCTGTTGAGGTAAAACCAACACCCTATGGTTAGGGTAAAACCGACACACTGTTAAGATGGTTGTGTATACTTGCGATTCATTACAAAAAGCTGGGGATCTTTGTGGCACTTCAATTAGACTCTTAGCACACTATAGTAATAGCAGAAATAAACAGAAATACTTTTATTGTGTTTATTTCTTGTAAGTCTCTTTTAAAATTAAAAATTGGTATTTTTGCTTATCTGATTCTATCGAATCTTTTGCTATTTCTGCAAAAAGCTCATCAAACCGAATTTCTAGTATTCTCTTGGTTTGTCACAGACAAACTTTATCACAATGAGACAATGATCTTATGTGTACCCAATAGATCGTTGATGATCAGAGTCCGAAAAATCAAATCTGAAAAAGATAGTTTTACTAAGAAGTGTGTGTGTGTCACTTATAAGTGAATGAATCCGATTAGCAGAACGTAGAACGCTTGCAAATCTTCTCTTACGAAATAAAACGACACTGAAGGTTGCAATGATGTGCGTGAGGATTAAGATTAAGGATTAAGAATTCTCTGGAGAAGAATTCTGCATAAAAATTATAATTTTTTTGGTTTTGTGGCAACTCAGAAAAAGTGTTAAGCTTAAGGTAATTCCCCTACAAAGCAAGCATACAAAAAGTATGAAAGATATCTCAACTGAATGTGAAGAAATTCACTGCGAAATGTTAATGACAAGTTGGCATCTCAACTGTAAGTCAATATCAAATAAATAACTGTATGAAAACATTCACATAGAAATTGATGAAAAATTGCGTTTTCCGTTGGCCTTTAGTAGGTCAGGATCAGGTTTTATGATCATTTGATTTTCTTTTGTACTAGCAATTATTTGAATAGCCATTAAGTAGGATTGGAAATGAAGAAAATTAAAAAAGTCAAGTTATTGGCTATTTATGATGTACATTTTTAGTACTGAAGTATATGGCGTAATACAATTTCGTATACAAGGATTCGTTCTTAAGTTATGAACATACTTTTCTTCGCTATTAATGTTCATAACAGCGAAGAAAAGTAAAGTAAAAATGCTCGAAAACAGTTTTTACGGTCAATATCACATAACTTAAAAACCGTCAGCTTTGGAAGTTTAGTTTTTTAGACGAATTTTGTAACGTAAAAGATTTTCGGTTAAATTGATTTTAGTGAATAATCCTCCTAGATGGATGCATTAATTCTTCAAAATAATTTAGTCTCGAAAAACTTACTACTTTTTTTGAAGAGTTGATTTTCCATGATTATTTCTAGAAGGATTTATCACTAAAATGATTGTATCAGTTTTATATGTTTTTATGTTGGGAAACTTGTTGCTAAACTTTCACTTAAATGTTTCACTTACCAATCAATCTAAGGCCATGTTGTCCTTTGCTGTATCAAGAAGTCGTCTCCAGTTCACTCTGTCCATGGCTGTTTGTCGCCTCGCAGTGCACGAAGACTCCTCATGTCTCCTTCATATTGGCCGATCTCTCCTCCTTGTAGCTATCGGATTAGTTTCTAGAACCATTTTTACCGATTTGTTCATCATTCTGAAAACATGCCCAGCCCACCAAAGCCGCTCAAAATTCGTTGTGCGAACAATGCGTGGTTCTCCAAGCTACTGTTGTAATTCGTTGTTCATACGCCGTCTCCGCATTTCGTCTTTCATATGCATCCCATCGTAGATCGTTCTCAACACGTTTCATTCGAAAATACTAAGAACGCGTTGATCTCCCGCCAGCATGCTCCAGGTTTCTTGGTTGTAGAGAACAACCGGTCTAATGAGCGATTAGTAGAAGATTAACTTCATGCGGTGTCGTACATTCGTCGATCGAAGGGTTTTTCGAAGCCCAAAGTAACAACATTCACCTGCTAGAATACGTTTCTAAATTTCTCTGTTGGTGTCATTATTGGCGGTCATTAGTAAGCCCAAATACAAGAGCTCACCCAGTAAACGAAATGGCGACTAGGCGGGTTAAAACATGCCGGCAAGCGGAAGGCTATTGAAACATTGTTCAAGGCAGCCCAACGTAACTCGCCAACAATCCGCCTTAATTGTGTGGGCATCAACCTCTTACGCTCATGTACTATGTCTTACGCTTTGCTTCTACCGTCAGTCAGATGTACGTTCCCACCATCGTCTCAAGATTGTGTGCCACAATATTGACGTTACCGGCAAAGCTAGCAGACTTCCGGAAAACCGTGTCAATCCTAGCTCTTATTATCACACCGCCCTTTCCGAGTTTCAAAAGGACTCGAAAGAATTTCTAATACTCATCACCAAGGATGCAAAATGCCTACCTTTTCCACGGCTGTAATTTTTCTGCCTACATTCTCATTTCTCTCTCGATGCTGCTGTCATTCGCTAGCGCAGGACGCCCAGCGCTGTACGGCTGCCTGTGTGTAAAGCAGTAACATGACAGAAAACTACTGTCCCCAGTACAGCCACCAGACGCGAGCGGTACAGCTTCGCTTTCCTTATTTTACATTTTTTAATATTTTCAATCTTTTTAATATTTTTATTCAAAAATGACTACAATGAATGCGGCTCATTTACGCCACGGCCGGCATCAACGCTTTCGTGTGCGGGACTCTCCCTTTGACTATGCAGAGAAAAATGTACAAAGCGAGAGAACAAACTTTACTACGCCACACTCTCACCGAGCAGTCGGAGTACAGCAGCAAAACAAAAATGTATTCTACTGCTGTACGGCAAAATGTACTCGGTTTGACTACTGTTCTGGCAAGAGCTGTAGTGATGCGTCGCTGTAGCGGGCTGTACGGCTTGTGCAAATGTAAATATATCGAAAAAAATGTAGTTTATCGGTACCGTTGGCATCCCTGCTCATCACACATTTTCTCAACGAACTCGCTTGCTAACGGTGATTGGCGGCGACAAAGAACTTGGGAGAACACGTTCAGCAATATGATCGCTGGGTAACTATTTGCAGCAATCCCGCTTAACACCCTTTTATAAATGGGATATACTACTTCCTCTATCCAATTCTCCTGTAAAATCTGTTTCTCCCAGATCTTTAAGACCACCCAGTGGAGTGCTCTAACCAACGCCTCTCTTCCGTGTTTCAGCAGCTCACATGACAGTTGATCATTACCAGCGGTTTTATCAGTCCTCAACCCGCCGATCTCCTCGTGAATCTTCGGTAGATCTTGCGCTGGGAATCTGTCGTCGGCTACGCATGTCCCCAGGCTGATTCTTGCGATACTCTCGTCGTCTACTGCTATTCCGATGTTCTTCATAATACACTGAACGATCATCTCACACTTGATCGTGAGAAGGTCTCCATTAGTATCTCTTCATATGTCAACCTGTGACACATAGTTTTTGCTCGAGCAATTTACCTACTCGTAGAATTTTCATAGCTCTGTACAGATGCTCCATCGCCTCGGTATCCCGATCTTCCTGTAAGCGATTTCGAATCTATATGCGCACTGCGGAAGCTGCGCATATTTAAGATGTCGGAGAAAAATTTTCCGTTCATTAGAACGTGGTCGATTTAGTTCTCAGTTTGTTAATCAGGTGATCTCAGGGGTGGCGTTCATGTAGCTGATGAAGAGCTTCACATTCTGCCGCGGACTCCAAATGCGCGTAAAATGCATCTTTCTCGTTCTCGGGTCACGCTTCGCGAGGGCAGTGCACGTTATCGATGCTGTAGTCATAGAAATGGCCTTTGATCCATACACATCCTTTCGCTGATCGTCTGCTACTTGATTACGCGTTGGCGCTTCTTTCCCAGCACTACAAAGCTGATTCCCAACTTGTTTGTTGTGCCGTCGCTCTAGTAGAATGTAACCGCGAGATGCCCGCTTTTCCACATATTCTGTCCTGCCAAGCAAAGTTCCTACAATGCTACGGCTTTGAAGTTCGTTCTAACCCAGGGAAGCAACAAGACTTATAGTTCGATGTTCCAAGTTTCCAATCGTAGTCCTTTTTTCGTTACGTGAACTTTGATCTGATTCTTCGTAACGTGGTGCTTTCCGGGCGGCTTGTTGGGTTTGACCCAACCTCCTGTCTCTTCGGATAACCGCGCGGGGTTTCTTTGCCATCTCACGTATTCAGTTCTGTCTTCGCATCTGCTCATTTCGCTTCCACTGCACAAGACGGTAGTACCCAGTCGATGCCGGGCTACAGATTAAATGTCATCAATAGACGCACAGGGAAGCATGAGACAGGAGGTTGTGAACACTGGGAAGTATTCACCATTTGACGACCCACCTTCGAAGTTGATGGTTTCGAAATTATGTGATGTTGACCGTAAGATATATTCCATTTTAAAAGTGTATATTCTTTGATTTTATAAATGAAAGTTGTCTATGAAGATATGAAAGGTATTCTTTTTTTTCTTATTTGTAGAATGGAATGATAACTCTTTTGTTTCTGAATTTCCAATATTTTATCAAATTTGCATTATATTGAAGCATTTTCGAAAAATAAACGATTTTCGTTAAATCGAGTGTCTTTCATGAAAAGGCTATTATGCGCAGTAGCGACATTCATAGCGACTTTGGTGGGGTACACTTAGGCAAAAAATATAGCGAATTTGATAGGAATATCGTATATTTTTTAGCCGCGAGTAGCGCTTATGGAAATCAAAAGATTATCTTATGAAACTTTATTTATTTTGCCAAATCTGATTTATCATAAGACAATATTATACATTTCTCTTATGTTTCTGAGAATCATAAGAAACTCGTATGAAATTTAAAAGACTGGCATATGCAACACCTTATAAAATATTAAGATAATCAAAAAAGTCGTATGTTTTTTATATTAATCTTCGGAAAACATAGTTTTGTTACTGTTCTCTGCATCATAAGATAAATCATGAATTTCGCTATACATTTTGCCTGAGTGAAGTATCTTGTAATTATGTGACTTCCCCCTGGTTCGGGCACAATGTTGAAGACTTTCGGCGGGGGGTGAGGTACATGGGATGATGAAAGATTGAAAATAACTATACTAAACGGAATCAGTATGAAAAATTTTGACCATCAATTTCAAACACTGAAATTTCTAAAACTCCATATGAGAATGACAAACTAAGCCACCATTACCACCGCTCTCACCGCACCAGCAATAAGAAATTATTAAACAATTTTGAACTTTCATAGACTGATAAATGTTTGGATTGTGTATGATCTTTTTTCAATCTTCTTTTGTTCGTTAATGTAATTTGATTTCAATTCACTCACGTTTCTGTCTTTCTTTGCAAACGTTATCGGAAATATAACTTGTATCACGGTTGATTTTGCTTCGTCAATAAATTTAGTCGTGTCGCCGTGGAAATAAAGTTTATAATGCGGTGTAAAAGGTTTATACGCTGCTCCTTTTGCTTCATCTGAATTTTGGAAACTTATTTGAATATTATACAAAAACAAAACAGAAGATTACATTTTGCACCCACAAAATAGTACCTTTTCTAACTTTTAAATTTATAACTAGTTGAGGCTCACTAAATTTCGGTTAACTACTTTTTGACCGTAAACCAATTTTCGATCAGGTATGATGATTTTTGTTGTTGTAGAAATGAAAGCTACAAACCCAATATACTTGAACTGTTCATTGTGCACAATAAGATCCAAGTCATATTCGGACTTAACTGGTTCGCATCCTTCTAATCAAATCTACGTAAGAGTTTCTAATGCCGTCCAAAATAAAAGCGATAATTTAAATAAAAACGTACATACGCAAGAAGCATACCATCATAAGCCTAATGCATACAGTTATTACCGATCCGACAATGTAACTGTTTCAGTCAATTTTATACGCACACATTTCTATACGAAACGATTGTACTTTAGGTCAATCCGTATACAGCAACGCTTTTTATGCATCTACAACTTTAATAAACAATTGGAAACACACATTTCTAGTCAGAGGTAGGAAACAAAAAAAAACTCAGAAAAACTATTATCTATACTGTTTTAACTTAGCTACGAAAACTCTAAAATCTAGCTTCAGCAGCAAATGAACCAATCAGATATTTGGGAAAAATGTTTTAATCGTACTTAGTTTTCCATCTACAGAAGGAAAAATAACTCCTACATATATCATTCAAAAAGCCACGAATGGGTCCTGATTAGACCCAACACCAGTAGAAAGAACATTGTCCTGCTATCAAATGTTGTTATGTTTAAATAAAAGAAAAATAGTATGACATAGCTCGTCAATAAATTGTACACATTTTTTGGACAAAAAAACTGTTTCCGTGTTGTTTTAGATTGGTAATTCATATTTCTGTTAGTCCCACTAGCATCGCGTAAGAACGATAAAAGCTCGTATTATCCGCGAAAAAAACAATGTGTCCCTTAGCTTGTTAGAATGTAAACATATTCGTTCCATCTGCGTGCTATCAGTTTGTGTGACCTGATGTGAATCTTTTGTTGGTGCTTGTTATTTCTTAGTTCATCTCATCAACAAAAACTATTGCTCGAATCTGTTTCTTTTTATTTAAATGTTTTTTTTTGTGAATGTGTCTAGCAGTGATTTTCTTCTAATATTGCAAGTGGCTTGTTTACGATGAGAAGCACATGCATACGAACACGTTTGTCAGAACATAAACCTGTTGCTATATATAGAGAAGCCAAATAATAGATTTTATAATTTTAATATAAGAAATTACTAACTTATACTAATACAACCAGTAGTGTGTAACTAATGAACCAATAGTATAGATTTATACGTAAGTGGGCGCTATACTACAACAAATAGATTGATACCAACAATACTGTCCCTCGTACATTGAGCTTTTAAACTGATATGTGTCGTGTGTGCGTGTACTTCAAGAAAACCAGGCCAGCAAGTTGTTCAATTGACAATTATTTTCGATTTGATTATTCGTTTATCCTGACACAGGACACAATCTGTCGATAGCGGATGGCAACAGCACAGAGGAAGGTGATTCGGTGAGTGGTGGTCGGAATCCCGCCATGACGGGTTTTGGTTGTTACAAAAACTACAAACATTCCGCTGGATTGAGGAAAAGAGAAAACTCACAGGTATTCCAAATATATCGACCCTTTCTGTAAACGATAAAAAAATCTAAACTCGAATATAACCAATGACATTCTATTAATTTAACCACGCCCAGTCCGATAGTTATCCCCCGAATTCCTCGGAGCCAATGGATCCCGAAGCTGCCCCACCCTACAGCCCGTCGATGCAACACCATAATATGATGCTCGACATAGATGCAACGGAGGAACAGCAGCTGATCATGCAGGATACTCCCCGGCATGAGCCTCCTGTTATGATGGCGACGAGGGCGGTACGTATCAAAACCATTTCCAATCGTGAATCATCACTTCCATTATGACACACAACACCAACAATCATCCAAATCAAATCGGTGCCGGCATCTAGAAACCCTAGTTTATAAACCATCCCATCGGCGTGCATTCCCAAACTCGATGCTTACCTCTAAAACTCACATCTAACCTTCTGAAGCGAAGAAAATATTCTTATGCACACATTAAATGTTCTAGTCTTGTAAATATAATACTTTCAATTTCCATAACCGACTCTCTATAGTATGACAACAATCAGTGGAGCAACGAGGTATTTTTTCCAACTTCCTACTTTTACATACATAACATACAGCAAAAGCGTAAATTATTATTTACCAAATCCTAAGCAGAAATCTTAACATGGAAAATTTGTTCCCATTTTGCAACAACCACCGCTTTCGAAGCTAACACGTTTGGTTTCTGTGTTTTCTATTTAATAAACCACAAGCAGTGTATGATTTTGACGATCGAAATCATGATTGAAAGACATTTCTGCCTCAAAATTCCACTATCTTCATGTTCGAAATTCGACCCTCGAAAGCTTTCGATCATACTTTAAATGTCCGAAAATCAACACATAATGGACAGTTTCGATTGTTTTTGTTTTCGTTCAATTGCAATAAACACGCCTTTCTTTGAAGCTTGCAAAAACTACGCTTGCATTGCTTCGAGTTCAGTTCAAACAATTAAACCCTTTACACTTTAGTAATGAATTATTATTGGCTACAGAATACCGAGTGGAAGTTATAATGTGTGAAGGGTTTGCTATAGCACTTCCAGCGGCATTGCACAAATTAACCGAAAGGACATTGACAAATAAACGGAAAGACTCTGATTAACGCTCTCTCACCATATATTATTAATAACCAACCGCATGCATCCACTATTTGAACAAGATTCTGTTTTATGTTATCTATTTGATCAAGATTTGTTTTATGTTATAACCCTTAAAAACATAGGGTGTTCCGATAATATCGCCAATTGTTTCTACTAACTGATAAAAGATCCGGCGCAGTAAATCAAACCGTGACTCAGAAGCCCTTTTTTAAAAATAAATTTCTTATTTGATTCATATTAACCTCCCGGCAGTCGCGCTACTGTACTGAGTGCACGCTGCTCTGAAAATCTAGCCAAATTGTCTTAGGGCACCAGTGGGTGCTCGTTCAGTGAGCCATTTGCGCGACTTCCGGAGGGTTAAAATATATTCGTAAAGAAAATATAAACAAACAACAAAACCAAATTGAAAGGTATTTTTCAAGGACCAGAATGCACTGAAATGAACCGTAAAAAGTAAAAGAAATAATTTTGAAAGCGAAATCCGTCCACCCCAAAATCGGTTACCTAGGCACTTTTAGGCACTTCCTTTGGATATTCCGATTCGTTATAATTCTTTGAATATTCCGATTCCTTGTAATTCCAAGAAAAGATTACATATTGCATATGAACAGGGATTGTTTGGATAACCATTTACATACGACGGTTTATAACATAAAATGTTTATTTTTTTTAAATTTATATGAAATATAAGTTACAGGTCCGACTCGATTATCCGGGGATTCGATTATCCGGAGATTCGATTATTCGAAAAAAATGATTCGATTATCCGGTTATTACGAAAAAAATATATTTCCCATAGAATGTAATTATAGTGCTAGTTCGATCATTGCAATCAACAGAACTTTTTTCAGGTAATGGGGGAGCTGGGGTTACTCCTCTTAAATTTTGGCCAACCTCAACAAAAAGCTTGTATATCAGAATATTCCGCGCAGGTGTAAATCTTGAATTCTACCTTTATGAATTGGATCCAATTTTAAAGAAATCATTCATCTAAAGCCAATATTTGATAACCCAATTTGTTGAGTCGATTTGACCACCTTTCGGTTCATGAGAAACTCCTAATCTATATCTATCTATCTAACTATCTTCTAACTATCTTCTATCTATCGATCTATCTATCTATTCGTGCCTAACCACTAAAAACATTCCTTACTTTTGACGCCCTTCTTCCCCACGGAACTACGTCATCGTACTACTTCGTGGGGGCGGGGGGTTCGTTGTGCTTCCGTCGCACCTCTTTCTTCTGCTCTATCTCAGAGCCTCGATTGGTTCATGGAGTGGCTCGACCTATGAGCTTTGATTTAACTCTCCACTCTTCTCTTGCTTGTTGTCTCCATCTATCTACGTCGCCGTTTAACTCTCGTCCCCGTGAGCGGTTTAGGTGCTGATTCATTGAGCCATTTAGCCGTGAGTCATTCAGCTCCGGCCTTATCACGATCAACTTGGATAGTCCCCAACGATAAACTCACACTCCTCCGACCGATAGTTCCCCGACGGAGGAATTTCCCCCGACACCGATACCCGCTTCCTTGAGCCATTTAGCTCCCAGCTTTATCGAAATGAACTCGGATATTATCCTACTCCGACTGAGAGTTCCCCGGCAACGGAATTTCTCTCTGTACCGGTGTTTGTCTCGTGAGCCAATTAGCTCCTCTTTTCGTCACGTCTACGGCGGCGAATCTACCCTACCGTGAATTCCCCGGCGGTAGATTGCTCCCGACCCGATGTACCTTTCTGTGAGCCATTTAGCTCCCCGCTTCGTCGACTCGGTCTTGTCCCCGGCGGTGGAGCTAGCCTGCTCAACGGGCCAGCCAGTAGGTGCTGAGATCCATCCAGCGATTCCGGGTGGAGCGTAGCTTCCGGTTCACGGTGCTATATGGAGTACTACTCAACTGGTCTCCGGTGATGGACCTAGTCTACACCGTCGGAGAGTTCCCCGGCGGCGGAATTTCTCCCGAAACCCGATTTGTGGTTTCCCGGCGGCGTTCTAGCCAGTGGTGCTAATTTGTTGGTCCCTTCGCCACTTCCTCTGCAGCTCGGAGAGTATACTCGTAACCACTCTGTTGACAGCGTGCCAGATACGCTCGTCGCGGCACATCTCTTCGACGATATTGTCCACTGTTACACCAGGCATACCCCTTCGGACTTCCTCGAATCTATGGCATTCGAAGACTACATGTTCCGGCGTCTCTTGCACGTTCACACACTCCGGGCAAAGGGGTGACGAAGCGTGTCCAAACCGATGCAGATACTTCCGGAAGCATCCGTGCCCTGACAAAAACTGTGTCAAATGGAAGTTTACCTCTCCATGTTTTCTATGTATCCAAGCAGACACATTTGGGATGAGTCGATGGGTCCACCTTCCTTTCTCCGCGTTGTCCCACTCTTGCTGCCACTTAGCCAACGAGTCCACTCGGACCAATCTCCTTGCATTACGTTCATTTCTCCGCTGGCATCATTCCACGTCCTCAGCCAGAGTGATGCAGATGGGAATCATCCCGGCAATTACACATACCGCCTCCGACGATATCGTTCTATACGCACTCGCGACACGAACAGCCATTAGGCGAAACGTGCTTGTCAACTTCGTCCGGTTCCGCTTTGAGTTCAGCACAGCAGCCCAGGCCGGTACTCATACCTCAGTATTGAGGATGAGACACCCGCCAGGATAGGTCTCGTGCTGCCTCTTACTCCTCCGTGATTCGGCATGATCCTTGCCAATGCGTTAGTTGTCCTCGCAGCCTTCTCACATACATAGTCGACATGGCTGTTGTAATTTAACCGACCGTCGACCATCACACCCAGGTGCTTCAGCGCCCGCATCGATGGGATGGGCTGTCCCCCGACGCTTTTCTTGACACGCTGGATTTTTTTACAGTTGCTGACCAGCACTACCTCAGTCTTGTGATGAGCCAGCTGCAACTTGACTTCAGCCATCCAGGTTTCCACGATGTCAATTGTCTCTGCCGTCAATATCTCCACCTCCTCTCCGGTTATCGTCAGGACAACATCTGCAAAACCGACGATCTCAACACCTCTGGGCAGTTCCAGTGCTAACACTCCGTTGTACATTATATTCCAGAGCGTTGGGCCAAGTATGGAGCCCTAAGGTACTCCCGCCGTGACCCTAATCGACCTCTTCCCGATGTTCGTTTCGTAGACCAGTACTCGGTTCTGGAAGTAACTTTCCAGAATCTTGCACAGATAGTCCGGAACCCGCACTCTGTGCAGCGCATAGCCGCAGCCCCCCAGCTAGCACTGTTGAACGCGTTCTTCACGTCGATCGTGACCACGGCGCAGTAGCGGTTTCCCCTTCTCTTTTGCTTCGACGCTTTCTCCACGCTCTCGATGACTGTGCGGATGGCGTCCACCGTTGATATCCCTTTCCTGAACCCGAACTGCCTCTGCGATAGACCGTTCTCACTTTCAGCGTAGGTCGTCAGCCTGTTGAGGATGACCCTTTCTAGAAGTTTACCAAGAGTATCCAGCAGGCATATAGGCCGATACTATGCTATATCTCCTGGTGGTTTCCCTGGTTTTGGCAGCAACACCAGCTTCTGGAACTTTCATCTATCCGGGAAGTAGCCATCGTCCAGGCATTTCTGTAGGACTATCCTGAACATGTCCGGAAACGCCAGGATCGCAGTCTTCAGTGCCACGTTGGGGATACCATCCAGTCCGGGAGCTTTCTTCGCTTTCAGCCCTTTTGCCGCAATAAGGAGCTCGTCGTTGGAAACTTGATTGTCACCAGAATTTCCACCGGCTGCATCAACGTACGCTGTAGGCGGCCATACGGTTGGGTCGTGCTTCGGGAAAAGACCCACCACGATAATTTTTAGTTTGTCAGCGCACATTTCGGCTGGCGTCATTCGATCCTTGATCCTGGCCATAACGAAACGATATACATTGCCCCAGGGGTTAGCGTCTACTTCTCTGCACAGCTCCTTGTAGCAGGTGGACTTGCTTAGCACTATCTCGCGTTTAAAATCAGCCCTGGCCGCCCGGAATGTTACTTTACACTCTTCTCTAACCGCCTCTAATCTTGCTCTTTGAACGCATCTTCTGGCTTTTAGACAGGCAGCCTGGAGGATGCTGAGCCTTTAGTTCCACCAGTACGCCGGACGCCGGTAGTTCCTCGGCTCCATTTTCCTCGGCATTGTTACATCGCATGCCCTCGCTACTGTTTCCGACAGCGCTGGAGTGACGCTGTCAGCACGAAGTGCTTCCACAAAAAGGTCCTTGTCGAAGTCCTTTATTTTCCACTTCCGCTCGCCAGTCCTCACTCTCCGCCGACCAATGGTGTAGTGGATAGCCTGGTGGTCGCTATGTGTATACTGCTCACTAACTTGCCAATTCGTGTTATCCATCAGCGACGACGCAGAATCTTACGTCTATGATGGATTCCCGGCCGTCTTTGCGGAATGTGCTAGCGGAACCTTCGTTGCACAGCCTTACGTCCAGCTTTGCCAGTGCTTCCAATAGGCTGTAACCTCTTGTGTTGGTTAGCCTGGTACCCCACTCCACGGCCCAAGCGTTAAAGTCTCCTCCTATAACAATCGGTGTTCGTCCGACTAACGAGTCAGTTAGTGCGTCCAGCATCCGATTGTACTGCTCTGGTGTCCACCTTGGGGGAGCGTAGCAGCTGCAGACGAATACGCCGTTGATCCTGGCGATCACGAAGCCTTCGTGTGTGTTATACACCACCTCTTGAACAGGGAAACCGCCCATCACTTGTATGACAGCCATCCCTGCACTATCCACAACCCAGTTGCCGTTATCATGGGGAACACGATACGGCTCTGCAATAATTGCAACGTCGCACTTCGTTTCTGTTGTCGACTGCCACAACAGTTGCTGTGCAATGCCGCAATGATTGAGATTAAGCTGAGTTGTCTCCATCATCATCGTTGGCCTGCCTTCGCCTTTAAGTACGCAGGGCATTTGAAGCCTCCCGTCATGTGGTCGTTTCCGTCTTCCGGTTTGCAGATCAAGCACCTTGGTTGCTTCGTGAAGTCTCTAGCAACGTGCCCCTTTTCTCCGCATTTTCTGCACAATGCACACCTGTCCTGGTCCTTGCAGTTCCTCGCCAGGTGTCCGAGGTCAAAGCATCTGAAGCATCGCTCCATCTGCTTGGAAACTCGCGGAGTGACTCTCAGCGAACACACCGACCATCCTAATTTTTTCTTGCCGGTCTCCGCCAGCTTGCTGGCAGCGGCCACCGGTAGTCGAATCGCCGCCGTTTGCGTTCCTCCATACGATTTCCGGATCGTCGCTGGTACATCCTGTTCGAATTGCTCATCTAGACCTTTGCACTCGACTACGGCTTCCTGCGATAGGGCTCTCACGTTCGCTTCGTATCCCAAGGATTTAGCAACGAGCTCGCGGTATGTCGAGCTCTTGACGGCAGGATCCTTCTTCAGCTCGAAGATTATCTCGCCCTTCTGTGTGCGCCTCGTTCTAACGACGTTCTCTCCCAACTCCTTCAGCTCTGGGTCCTCTCTCACTTTCTTGAGAAGAGCGGTGTAGGACTTCGTATCGTTCGCTTCGACGATCAGTGCATCTCATTTTGGCGCCTTCTGACGGGCCGAAGGTTTTCCTTCCTTCCTTCTGCTCCCTTTTTTGCTCTTCCTTCTTCCTCTGCCGTTTCCCGTGCTTCTCCTTCCGACCTACAACGGTACTCCAGCTTTCTCCCTGTTGAGTGTCGTCTTTTTCTTCGGCAAAAGCCACAGCATCCTCGAGCGTCTGCTTTTTAGGCCCGCCTGGTCTTCCGTCTCCTGGCGAGGATCTTGTCCTCTTTGGAGTCACGGAAACTCGCGTGTTCTCCACACCAATCTGCATCTCCTTACCCTGCTTCGGAGGGGCTAGGACGATAGTAACCTTAGCCGACGCCAATACTCGCTCGGTTACATCAGCCCTCCGCGTTGCCGTGTCGTACTCATTTACGGCAGACAGTAGCACCTTTCGGATTCTGATGACAATTTCTTGAATGTCGTTATGGACATTGTTTCTTGCATCCACAAACTTGTGGAGTTCCTCCACCAAGTGCTTCGCTGCCACTACTTTTGGCTTCTGTGGGGTGTAGTTCATCCCGCTCTGCCCTGGCTGTTGTTGCGGCTGCTGCTGTTGCTGCTTCTCCACCCTCTGCTCTTGCTGAATGAGTTCAGTTGCCGCTGGTGGTGACCTCGCTAACCCGCCCCTGGCGAACGGATTCGCCGTGGCTGCTCCGTTTATGTTAGTTGCTTGTTTGTTCTCCATTTTATTGTGTTCCAACTCCGGGCCGCTATCTCCACTCGCTGCACATCCCATGATTATCTATACTGCCAAAAGGCAGCAGGGAGGTCATGCAAGGGTTGACACTATCCTTCATGGGGAGTAGTGTTCAGAGCCGGATCGGCGTAAATCGGGAATGCTCCAACCGAACCTAGTACCACCAACCCAATGATGACGAGTTTAGAACGTACTCGGAGACCTGCCAGGGTTTTATTGGGATGGAGGCAGCCATGCTGTTAGCACACTCGCCATTTCAGGTCGGTGTCATAATTGCTTATTCAGCGAGTAGAACAGCACGCCTGTCAGCCCAAAGTCGCCGTCCTATTCGAAATCCGTGTCCTGTCCGTTGTCGTTCGCCATGGCCAGTATGCCATAATCAGGATGTTACTGGCGTCGATCCTGATGTGCCGGTTGGGCTAGGGTGCTTTTATTGCTAAGATCTTCGATTATTGGAATCTTAGGATCTTAGTAGAAGCGGCACAGACTCGCTTCGTCGGAGCTCCTTTCGGTATTATGGCTTTTTTTAGAGATTTAGCAGAGCCCAATCTAAACCTCACATATCCTAGCAAAACTCCGCAACTCGTTAAGCCCCTAGACTAGACTCCTGTCCTTCCTGTCCCTGCTGCCCTCCGATCTATCTATCTTCTATATCTATATATCTATCTATCTATCTATCTATTTATCTAACTATCTACCTATCTATATATATAAAAGTCAAAGTTTGTATGTATATGATTTATAGACTCCCAAACGGCCTAACCGATTGCCGTCAAAATTTGTACATAATAGGCATTTATTATGGAGCGTGTTTGTGTGCTATTGGTTGGGGATTGTCTGCCCGCCAGATGGCGCTTCGGAACAAATAGAGTTTTCCTCCTATTTCGTTAAAAGTCGCAGCAACGCGCAATGGTCAATAGCTAGTTTTAAATAAAAATGGTTAAAAAATTGATAATATATCTGGTACTGTTTGCAAAAGAATCGATACGCGAGATGTTTTCTGAAGGAAATTGTCCAAGGAATCTAAAAAATACTGGTTTTTAGAGGCAGTTGTTGCCAAATATGTAACTTTGTCAGTTTACAATTAAGGGGACCTTCTCCTGGATTCGGTGGAAAATCAATGCAATATTTGATTTTTTTTTGCGGAAAATTTTAAAGACATACGGACTCGGCAAAAACAGGGTTTAATTGATCTGATTTCCTTTATTCAAAAAATGTTTGGAAGTTATATACTTTTTGTATGACTTATACCTAACATCGACATAAAAAATTATTGATTTGTAATTTTTAAACGAGATTACAGTAAGAAAAAAAACCAAATTTCATTTTTTTCTTTAACGTCTGTAATATTTTTTTTCATCTTAATTTATTGAAATTAAGTATGTCATAAGAAAATTTCATCTATTTTTAAAAGAATTAAAATAATTTCTCATTTCGGTTAACTACGAGACGCCCTGCACTTGACGAAGTAGGTCGATGTTTTGCGCGCAGAGGCCGACGAGATACGTCATTTTGAGTTCTCGAAAAAAGACAATTTTTAATCTTCTTTAGGTGTAGGGGTCAATATGACCCAAAATGAACTTTCAGAATGCTATATCTATTTAAGTTTTACATCTAGAAGTTTGAAATTTCTTGACTTTTCCTATTTTATGGACAGCAACGATTTTCAATCAAGTTTAAAATTTTGTGACATTCTTGAAGGGCACTACAAAAAAGTTATGAATTATGTATTAGCAGGTCATATTGACCCCGATTTCGAACCCAATTTTAAGACACATTTTCAGTCAAATCTATATGAACCTGTACCCAAATTGTGTGTTAGAGTTTCAATTTTTTTTGACCAGGTTGGCTAGTGGGAATCGGTGCCGAATGGGGTCATGTTTGGCATGCATAGATGTATGCAGAACCGTAATCATAAATCACAAGTTTATTAACAGAATACTAATAATAAGCACAACCAAAACAATAATAAGAATGTACTTAAAGGGCGGACACGAAATTATTGCGACACCGAAAATGTCATGCCAATTTTCTTATAATGTTTAAAATCAAACCAAAATTTTAGGGTAGTTTTATACATATATTTACTTCAAAAATCAAAAGAAAAGTTAATCGATGGAGCCTTGAGTGTAAAATTGAACGCATTTTCGCTTGATGCCCTCCATCAAAGTCTTTACAGTGTCATCCGGTACCAGTTTCTCAGTTTTTTTTCCATTTTTTTAACATGTCCTACTCGTCTTAGACTGTCTTCTTGCTCTTCCGAAGTTCCCGCTTCATCATTGCCCAGTACTGCTCCACCGGGCGCAGCTCCGGACAGTTTGGCGGATTCATGTCCTTTGGAACAAAATGGACAGAATTGGCCTCACACCACTCCAGGACACTTTTAGAATAGTGGCATGATGCCAAATCGGGCTAAAATAGCGGAGCTTCGTCATGCTGCTGCAAGAACGGCAAAAGGCGCTTCTCGAGGCACTCAGATTTGTAGATCTTGCCATTTACTGTGCTCTTTGTCACGAAAGGCTCACTCCTCAGTCCGCAAGAGCAGATGGCCTGCCAAATGAGATATTTGGAAGCGAACTTCGACATTTTCTTCTGCTTAAATTTGTCGTCCACATATAACTTGTTCTTGCCGGTGAAAAACTCCAACCCCGGAATTTGCTTAAAATCGGCTTTTATATACGTTTCGTCGTCCATCACACAGCAGCCATATTTTGTCAGCATCTTCTCGTAGAGCTTCCGCGCCCGAGTTTTAGCCGTCGATTGTTGCCGCTCATCGCGGTTTGGGAAGTTCTGTACCTTGTATGTATGTAGTCCAGCTCTCTTCTTTGCATTCTGGACGTAGCTCTGCGACATGCCGATCTTTTTAGCCAAATCACGGCTTGAGACGTTGGGATTTGCTTTAATCATCCGCTTCTGCATCACCTTTCCCTCCGTCTTTTTATTCTCCGGTCCCGGTTTTCTTCCAGCTCCTTTGCCGTGGTCCAACGTCAACCGCTCCTGGAACCGCTTCAACACTCTGGAGACGGTTGAATGGTGAATGTTCAACATTTTTCCCAACTGCCGGTGCGACAGGTCAGGAAATTCCAGGTGCTTGGAAAGAATTTGTTCTCTCGACTCGCGTTGGTTCACCTCCATTTGAATCGAAAAACACGACTTCGAGTTTGACAGCATGTAAACAATACACATCAATGAGAAAGTGTGCAAAATTTAGTTGATTTTTACCCAATGGTAAAAAAGTTATGCCCTGTTGAATGTGTCGCAATCATTTCGTGTTCGCCCTTTATCAGTTTTGCACACAATTGGACCGATCTTGGATGTTCCGCATTATGCTTCCGATGCTGAATCCGGCGGTACCATAGTATTTCTCATAATACTGTGACAACTGACAACTGATCCCAAAATTTTGTAATAAGCTTGAAAGCTTACATAAAATCCCATCTAAAATGATATTACTTTGATACAAATACTGGATTCTACGTGAAAATCTACCGGAAAATGATCATCCGAAAAAATCTGTAACATTCGCTGAACTGATCGATTCATAAAACTAGTCATATAACCATGTGTTTTCAGTGTTTCTTGAATTCTCATTTAAACGAGTTCGTACTTATAACCTACACATGTTTTTTTTGACTACATACATGGAAATATATGAAAGATTTTTTTAGAAATATTATTGCGAGGAAATTGTATTTGTGACCGGAACAAAGACCCTACTTGTGAACTGGCCAATTCTACACCAGATCATCCGAAAGGTCAATGGGTCTCTGTCCCAGCCACAGGTACGAATTTTTGCGAATCATATACCATTATATGTTTTCGAAAATATCTCAGAGCTCTAGGACAAGGTTCATTAATTAACTAGCTGCTTAGATGTTCCAGATCTTCCGGAAAGTAATTTTGTGGCCAATTTTCCAGTTATCAATACGAATTTATGCCAATGCAATAAATATTTTCGAAAAAACTTCAGAGCTCGAGATCTAGATTCGTGTCAATTCACGTGGACCATTATGTAGATGTTTCGGATCTTCCGAATGATTTTCACGCAGAACTCAGGGTCAATTGTTGAGTCACAATGTTAATATCATTTTAGACGAGAATTTATATAAACTTTCAAGCTTATTACAAATTTTTGGGATCAGTTTCATTGATTGATTACATTGTCACTTGTTCAATATTGTGAGATATGCAATTATTCCGCCAGAATCGGCATTGGAATTGAAATCCGGAACGTCCAACGTCGGTCGTATAATGTACAAATTTGGTATATACGTTCTTATTTTTGTTTTGTTTGTGTTTATTATTAGTATTAGTATTTATTAAACCAGTTATTTATGATGACTGATCTGCAAACATCTATGTATCATCCATTCGGCACCGATTCCAACTATCCAACCTGGTCAAAAACAGTAATATTTTCCAGAAACAGAAAATTGAAACTTTAACACACAATTTGTGTACAGATTCATGTAGATTTGACTGAAAATGTGCCTAAAAACTGAGTTTATGATCGGGGTCAATATTACCCGCTAATACCTTATTCTGTCAACAGTTTTTTCGGCATTTAATTAGCAAGGGACTGGAAGGTGAAGTATATTTTTCAATATTTAGAGCCATAGTACTCAAGGGAGAGCAAGGTGTTGAAAGGAGAAAGTTTAGAAAAGCGTGGAAGGATCATATATGCAAGCTTAGAGCTCACCGGCGACTTAACCCTTTGTCTGCTACCGTAGCGGTAGCAGACAAAGGGTTAAGTCGCCGGTGAGCTCTAAGCTTGCATATATGATCCTTCCACGCTTTTCTAAACTTTCTCCTTTCAACACCTTGCTCTCCCTTGAGTACTATGGCTCTAAATATTGAAAAATATACTTCACCTTCCAGTCCCTTGCTAATTAAATGCCGAAAAAACTGTTGACAAATTAACTCAATAGGTCGTTAACAAAAATGGTTAACAAAAAAATGGTAAAAATAATACCTTATTCGTTACAAAAATTTAACACCTAAAGAAGGTTAATAACGAACAACTTTGGTGAAAGTTGCATAATGATTGGAGGTTACTGGACAAAGCTATTTAACTTTGAAGATCAAAAGAGTTTCTGAAAATGTCCTATTCTAAGCATGTGCGAGAAAGAGAGACAGCATATAACATTATATTAGAATATCTTTTTACCACAAAGTCGGATCAATTTGTAGTCTTCTTCAGTATTGATCCTTTCATCTTCAGCTATACATTTGAGGATTTTAGGATACATAAGATGATGCTGGCATTTATTACTGAATTTATGGTTTCCATTGGCGATATTTCATATATTATTACATACAAGCTTAAAAATTCTTGTGAGTAAACGAGAAGCATCGAAACAAGTTTGTATTTGTAATGGGGCTTCTGGAGCAAATTACCAGTCAATTGAGTGGTACTCAAAAAAAGTCAATTTTTATGCCGGTCCAATGACCATTCAAGATATCATTATGAAAGCATTTGTGATCAGAGAACTTACAACATTTACAACAGACAATTAAGAGAAAAAAATTCGCCCATCATCTCCAAATACTGTGGAAATATCAGTGTAGTGAACAATCCAAGGCGTACATTGCCGGAACATCGCACAGTTTTGGTTTATACTCTATTAATCATCAACCAAGATTCATTATTAATTGCACGTCAGAAAAGACCATCAATTTCATGCAATTTTCTTCTCTCTATCCAATTTCTTTGTCTTCCATTCCGTCTTACCTATACTTTCCCTAACGAATGGTAAATCCTTTTTACTCCTCTGCACCAAACAACATCGTCATGACACCTAAATGACTCCGCCACCCACATCTCTAAATGTCCCAACGTTTCTCATAATCACCGCCCTTTGGTCTTTCCGGTATACTTTTTTCTCTCTTCCGTTTCGTTTCTTTCAAAATAACTACCCCCACCTCGTTCTAGGAAGTAGAAGAACTACGACGACAGGTTGCTTTAGAAACTTCTTCCAACAGTAAACGGGACAAATCCGATACTGAACTGCCATCCGAGTATGAGTGTTGTTTTTGCACGTCAAAGGTACATTTCATCTTCTCACACTACTTGCCGTATCAACTTGTACTAGTATTTTTTACAAGTCATTTTATCGTCTTATACTTTTCCCTTCTACGAAACATAAGTTAGTGAATATTCTTTTTTTTGTATGTAAATGTAGCTATAGCAAATAATCCCCCGTTTGCTCCTGCTCCGTTGACGGATAAGAAGCTCTCAAGAAACATTACAGCTAATGATAAATGTTCGCGACTTATCATTTCTATCATTTGGTTATGTCATTTTAACGCGCCACACGAAAAGGAAAATTTGTAGCAGATTCCTTCTTAATTTGCCGTTCCGCCCCATTTTTTTTCGTTCATAACAAAACCCCACTAATAAGGCACATTAGCGGGAATGGCTTGAATCACTTCCTTCCCGATTTAATGACACTGCCGACGACTATACTATCCTAAACTGCCCGGTTTTTTTTCAACCAAGACATCCGGCTTCCGAAGAATCCCGTCCACTCATAAACATCGTGCTAGCTGGCATCCGGATGCTAAATGTGTATTTTGCCCCGTGACCTGCAGGACATTTTAACATACAACACACTTCGCTTATAGTTAGTTACCCATTCCCAAGATAACCGCTCCCCGCTGTAACGAATTGCGAGGGCAAGGAAGATAACAATAAATAAGCAAACTCAACCGAATTATCGCGCTATTAACATAAATTGACATTATTTCTCGCTCTGAATAATCGTGGCTTTTAAAACACGCTTCTCCTGGCACATGGTGGCTGGCATTAATTTTGCATCTTTTCGCTTTAGTATTTAGTTTGCTTGAAACAGTATAGACCATTGTTTAGAGTGGCATCTGTCAAGGTATTGGGAAGGCACTATAACTCAAAATCTACTGGACGAATCGTCCCGAAAGTTCACAAAGATCTACAGAAGTATTTCACTAAATATTTAAAAAATTTATTTTAACCATAACATGTCAACCGATTTTTTTTTTTGCAAAAAGCTGGCTTCAAAGTTACAGAACAAGCTAGTAAAAATTCTAAAATCAAATGAAATAACTGTGCAAAATTTCAAATCGTTTGGTCCAGTAGATTCTGAGTACATCGCAAAACAAATTTTCGACGATGCGCCTCCGGAGATGTCACTCACTAATTTTGCAGTGCTTTGCCATAAAAATTTGAGAAAATATTATTGAATTGTGGTATTATTCTATAGGAATTGAATGAATATAGTAACACACTCTGTATCGTCACGAGTTTTTAAAAAAATGTCTTATTTACAGAATTAACCTTGACACCCCCGCCGTTTTTTTTTTCAAATGGTCGTGCGAGAATTGGGGCATTCGATTCGAGTTTTCATTGCTCCCAAAAAGAAATATTTCACTATTCTAAGGCTACTTTGGTTAATTGGTTCTAAGGAGCGAAGCAAAGATGGTGATGACAATTTATATGCAGTTATATGGAATAGAAGGGCACCTACCCTAATACTGCCAAAATGGGCGCTTTACCGTACTAATACCGTTACTGAACTTTTCATACTTTTTCCGTAAACTTCATAGGTATTCTATATTGAAATATAGACTAATTTTAGGCTAAACCGTATTTATAGTTGGCAGCACCCTCTCAGATTTTAAAAAAACTTAAAGACTTTTGAAAAAAAATCAGTATGGTTAAAAAGGTTTTTTTTAAATAACTTTTTATTCTTAAAAGTGCCCAACTTGTATTTTTGACGGTAGGTAGGAAACATATTTACCTATCTTGAAACAAAATTTCATCCAAATCAAAGATGGGGTTTTTTGTGCATCGACTTTAAATTTTTAAAATCGTTTTTTTTTTTCACTGTAGGAGTCGATGATGATTTTGTTCAATATTTTTATTAACAAATTTGACAAATTTTGTGAAAATCACTCCTACAACATTTTTTGTAGGATTTGTCATTTTTAGACTATAGCCATTTGAAAAAAAAAAGGTAAAGAAAAGTTTATTCCTTTTCAAAAGACAGTCTAGATCATTTTTGGAAAAACAAAGTATGCAAAGTGGATTTTGTGACAAAGCTCTCATGTACAGAAAGTTTCATTAAAATCTGACAGGGTGCTGCCAACATTTGTTCGAGTTGGCGCGAAATACGTCTATACTCGAAGCCTTTCAATTTCTGTACTGACTGACAATAGGAAAATGCGTTCGGGAGTGTTGATTTTTTCTTCCGGATGACGTTGATACTCACTTGTCTAAAATCGTGTTGGGCAATGTTACACGCAAGTAATTTATTTAAAAAAATAAAGCGTGCTTTGACCGTCTGGCCGATTCTTCAACAAGTTGAACTGGATTCCGTGCCCTGGAGCTTCATTGGTAAATTATAAGAGAGCAAATAGTAACTCCACCTTCCAAAACTGCCTTGAGGGAACGCGGCGCGGTAGATCTTCTGCTCTGATATAGAATCTGAACAAACAAACTTCTTGGCGATATAAAATATCCAAATATGTATATGAAGCTGGCGCGTCACATCTTAACATAAGCTAGTTTTTGAGTACACTCTAAACAGGAAACATCTATTTGCATTTTTCATGCCGAGCATTGACATTAGTATCACCCATTTTTAATTTTAATCGTTAATCAGCTATTTTGTGGTTTTTGCGCTGGTTCCAGAATCGACAATTGTTACCATGTCGAGCAGCAAAAAGCTCGAACCGAAAAAGAACTCAATTCCGAAGACTTTCTCTTCAAACCATTAAAGCCTTCGAACTTGAAAATAAGTCCCAGGGAGCTGCGACATTATTTTGACTTGTAGGGGAATTATGGTTAAAACCGACACCTTAAGCTCAACACTTTTTCTGGGTTACCACAAAACCAATAAAATTATAATTTCTTCGCAGAATTCTACTTCAGAAACTCCTTAACAAGGCTTAGTTTTGTCAGCGCTAAAAAAAATAATTTTCATTGAAAATTATTTGTTGCAAAACTTGGAGAACAAAGTGGCTTCTTATATGCACTGCGGGTAAAACCGACACCCCATAGGGGTAAGATTTAATTTATTTTCTTTTTAATTTATTAAAATCTTTTTTTATTATTAAAAATGTTATATATGTCTGAGTAATAAAGTGTGAATATGTATGATGCAAATATGTGCTTTTTGTAGCTTCATCGTGTAGTGAGAGAAAGAGAGTTCGAAAGCGTAGTGTTATAAACAAGAGTATTTTATGCTACAGGATTATTTCTTGATAAGGATATTTTCAAATAATCCTTACGTACATCATTGCAACCTTCAGTGTCATTTTATTTCGTAAGAGAAGATTTGCAAGTGTTCTACTTTCTGCTAATAGGATTCATTCACATATAAGTGACACATACTTTTTAGTTCAGAATTTGATTTTTCGGGACTCTGATCATCAATGATCTACCAAGGTATACAAAACTTTGTCTCACTGTGATAAAGTTCATCTATGACAAACCAAGAGAACACTAGAAATTCGGTTTGATGAGCTTTTTGCAGAATTAGAAAAAGCTTCGATAGAATTTGATAAACAAAAATTCCAATTTATGATTTTTAAAGAGACTTATAAACAATAAACACAATAAAAGTATTTCTGTGTATTTCTGCTATTACTATAGTGTGCTAATAGTGTAAGTGAAGTGTCACAAAGATTCCCAACTTTTTGTAATGAATCGCAAATAAATAAATTTCTAGGGAAAGTAGTGGGGTGTCGGTTTTACCCATAATTCCCCTACCAGAAAGATTGCCGATTTGAAGCCGTTAGTGGCAAGGGGGCAAGGGGGGTGGTAGAAAACGCAAATTCAAAATCCCCAAAACGAACGCCAAAAATATCAACCATATCAACGGTAAAAAAGTAATAAAAATAGCCGTCTTTGAAAAGCTAGAAAGGATTTGATTTGCTGGATCAAATGTCACAGTTCGAAAAACAATTCCATCGCCTGTACACCTGAAAGTACTTAGTGCATTTGAAATGTGCAGTATGTAGTTATTTCATACATTTATTCAAATTTCTGCTTATTCAAAGCTCAGAATTTTTATATTGGTTCTTAAGCCGTAAAATTGTATAAGTTTTACTTCATACTTTTGCATTTTTAGAGGAATTTCATAGGAGGCCCAATAACGGGGACAAAAAGTTTGTTCGCAAAGGGCCCTTACAAAGGCAATCTAGAGGAAGAAATATTTCTGCTCTTCCGGGACACTTGAATAACAGGTGGTTCCTCTAGTAGGTCATCAGAATCAAGCTCGTTAGTTTGCAAGCGAGCATAAGTATTTTCTAAAAGAACACGAGGCGGAGCATTTTTCAATATTACTGTAAAAGAACGCTTTAGGCGTTCCTTAAGAAAGCCCTTGTACACGATATTTCCTCATGGTATTGTTAGTATTTGCCACACCGTAGTTTATTGTTATGGTAATCGGTCATATGACCCAGAGCTGTTTGCATTTGAGGCAGTTCATGACTTGCAGTACAAACAAGCGGACAGATTAACGAAATTTTCCCATCGTGGAAGAGCTGATCTAGTGAAGGTTACGCGAAACGAGTTCCACACATCCTAGTCCATTTTGCCATCCTTTGATACGGCACTTACTTGCACCCCTGAAGCAAATAGGTCTTAATGCGACCTACTTCATTCCTCAGCACGTCCTCACAAGTGATACCCGTCTCTGCAACGACGCCATTTATCTCTACGTCACGAACTGAGACATAGACCCAATGATCCGATGTAAAGCGACCATCGCATGTAAACTCACTTGCTTGCTTCAGGCAACTAACCACAATGCGTGACCTACTAGATCGTACCTTACAGATATCTGTTACGGCTGAATAATCTGCCGACAGGTCTCGAGAAATACGAATAATGTCAAGCGTCTTTTCTTCGGGCCGAAAGAACACCATCCATGATTGTAATAGAATGCCTAACATGAATAAATTAAATTTTTAAAGATTTTATATGCACCGCGTCAGATTTACAACCCGAATTTTAATTCCTTCCAAAAAAAATTATTGCATTCTTTAGCTAAAAATAATTGACACGTATTTTATATTAATTTCAAGTTAATAGTTTTTGAACTTTTGAAGATTAAAAAATTGAACATTTTTCAATCACTGATAACTCGGAAATGATTCGATATATTGAAAAAAATTAAATAATAAAGGTTCCGTTGCGTTGTTTTTTTTCTATATATCGAATCGTTTCCGAGTTATCAATGAATGTTCAAAATGTTCAATTTTATAAACTTCGAAAATTCAAAAACTAATAACCTGAAAAAAATATGATATTCAACCAAAACAAAAAATACGTCTCAATTATTTATAGCTAAAGAATGCAAGAAATTATTTTGGAAGGAATTAAAATTTTGGTTGTAAATCTGGCTTAAATGTTCTTAAATGCTATTTACTTTCGGCAGAGTTGTTTAGAATAATGACATAAGCATTTTTTAAAGTATGAGTCCCCAAAGCTTGCAAAGGAAGCATTGTAACCTCAATTTTCTTGGGAAAGTGCGATATACTAGCCAAATTATTAGATAAGAGGATATAGATTACGTGAAATTAACCTGGCAATGTAATGCAATTATTTGTGTTTGTTCTTTTTATCCGTATTTTTGTTTGTTTGGTAATTGGTGACCATATGTCCATTTTATCCAAAATTGGGGCTACTTTAAGCCAAGCTTTACTTAGGTCTATATTGCACAATCTGCAGATTTGATCTAAAATTTACTCTTATTTTAGGATTTGATTATAATTCAAAGCAGATTTTTATTTGCGTACTAGTTTGACTGTTTTGAAAAATAACAGTAATCGATAATTTGCAAGTTGAGTAGTGTAATTGCAATGGCGCAAACATAAAAAAACACTATCGTTTCTAGAAGTATTTAAACTATGTCTATTGAAGCAATTTGTTGTGGAATGACAGAAAAAGCAGCGGAAAATAGTTCTGCAGTGAGGCGAATGATCGTATGGTTAAAACAATGCTAAACGAAAAGGTCCTCACTATATTGGAAATGGGTATCTCATTAAAGATGTATGAACTCACATGACCATTAAAAATAACTGTACTATTCGCGTTTCTGATGCACTCCGGAACACAATCAAAACAACTTTTAGGAAAATACTAAAACAAGGTCTAATTCATAAACTTTTTGGTGTAATGTAGCCCCTGTGATGCCTGTGGGGACGACATACGCCAATTTTTAGTCCTTTATATCTCATATTCAATCTAAAACATCAAACAGTTTCGAATTTGAAGTTGCGTGATCGTAGTTATTGAGTGTAATGTACAAAACGTTCTATTTTGGCGTAAAGTAACCCCCGATGACTGTATATTAAAAAAATGTTTTTATTTTAGTGGATTTGACAAAACTTGTAAATATCTTTTTTTATCTTAATATGCTGCATACATAGAGCTTTTTGTTCTCAACTAAGTTTTTTGTAATAGCATTCCCGACATTTTTGTTGAAGTCAACAAATCTCTAACTAAATTTGTTAAGAGTAAATTTTCCATAATAACTTTGAGGAGATTATTTATCAAAATAATTTTATCAGAAAATATTTTATTTATAAAATTTCAAAATTATGTGATCTTAATCTTAATTAAATTTAAAACTATTATTTATCCAACTTTGTTCCACCGTTCAAAGGGATTAAAAACTATTTTAGCTGTTGGGGTCATTAAACGCGAAAAACCAGTTTTGATCAAGATATGAGGTTCATTTGCAGTGCTACAAGCCTCAATTAATAAATTCCTCCTAGACTATTTACAATACTCCAATTGTATTAAAAAGATAGTCGAAGACAGTCTAAATTGATATGCTTTATCAGTTTTTAAAAACATTGCAAGGCAACGAAGTTATATCAACACTTAATTTTTTTTACCTTTAACCGAAACTTTTCTTGACACTGCTTCAGAGAAAATCAATCAATTGAATTGCAATAATTTCCGATCTACTGATTATACTGACAATTGTGAGTGCTCAAACGAAAGAAAAGAAAAAATCAAGCTCACTTGTTTTTGTAAACAAATCTTGTGAAAACGAAGAGTAACAGCTTTTTAAGAATAAGATGCTCTACGGCACCATAAACGGGAAAAGAGTGAAGTGCATAGCTGTTTTCTTTTATATTTTCCAACCAACTTGGTGGCGATTTATCTTATACGATAATTTAATAAATCTTGAAAAACCCATACAAACCTGTCTTGACCTGCTAAAGGGCACTGGATACGCAATTTTTCACCATTTTCCTCCTACTATCCGAAAATCAAAATGCTGTCTTGGCACACTCAAGTTGTTTTTCTCTTGGCGAAAAGCCATTATTCTACAAGAAATACTCGTTCGACGAAAACATGTTAGCACTTTTCGAAGATTTTTTCTCAATATATTCTACATATCTAGTCATTCGTGTTATATATTTTTGAACTGCAATGATATGGGTCGTATTTGTAACATTTGATTAAAGATTTTATTAAAATCAATACACAGGTCTTAACAAAACATACGATTTTAGACTTATGTTTACATAACGTCATACATTTTTCAACTTTATTGATATGAAAATTAAATTAAATTTTCAATTAATAAAAGGGGAATTTTTAATATTTAGAATAAGCATATCATTTGTTGATAAGAGTCGTATACATTTGTGAAAAGATTGAATATTATATTTATTTCTATGCTCCAAAGAGCATAAACATAAATGTAAAATTAAGCAATAATTTTAACTATGTAAGTCTTTTAACTTTGCTATACATTGTTCTAAACAATTTGAGGAAAATGCAACTGATATCTTAAAATTTCATTGTTTCAAACAAAACAAATCCGTAGCATAGATTTGTAGATTTGTTTCCACCGGCAAATGGAAACTGTGCATTATTATTTCCACGCAATGAAATCATCACGACTGACACTTACACATCTTTCACATTAAATGCTTTACACATACACGTACCGGTGTGTCTATCATTAGATTTCTGTTCTCACTTGTTTATCGCTTACGTTGACACAATTATTTTAATTATTTTAATTATTTTATATTTTCCACACAAAAATCAACTCACCAATCAAAAAACACCTACACCAAATTCAACAACACACATTGTCCTCGTTTGTCCACAGAACAAATTTTCCAGCCCTTTTCGATCGGCAATACACATACAATACTCCAGTGCCTCCCCGAACACGATTTCCACTTTCCAGACTCCACCTCGGCAGGACTCCAACGACGAGTGCATTCCACTGCGCTCCAAAAGCGTATGACACATGCTGAAACGGTTCAAACCAAACGGCGAAAGTGACCGTGGCTACCACCACGGGTCAGGTGGGACAAGTTTTCCCTGCGAGGAGAGCGAATTTATTGATTAGTGAAGGGTATTGCAGCAGTTGTGCAGGAAAGCTGATCGATTAAATACATATCATTAGGATTAAGGCAACCGGCCACCGATAAAATGTTTCGTATGATGAAAAATATACTAAGCCAAGCGATGGCTTTCGAACTATACCCTAGCGCTTTGTTTCTGTCGGCAGATATTTTTCTAATTGCATTTGCGAATAGATGACCGCTTTTCATGAAGTGTCAACAGCGACTTGCTCTATCCAAAGGTGAGTCAAATATGTTCTGAGTTGATTATTCTCGTGACTCTGAAAAATTGGTTGAGCGATCAGACTAATTTTCATCCAGCTATTCGGAATTGGTTCTACACTGTTTCAAAATATTCAAAATTTTCGTGAAAATGTATCTAAAATAATTGCTTTTGTAAATGATACGTCATCCCGTTCCGTGCGTCTCTGCGTGTCTATGTGCTCGTTGTTTAATGCGTCCTTTTCTGTGTGTGTGATTCGTGGTTGACCAACTTTATTGCTTTCATAAAATAGGCCGATCCCAACCTAATTAAAAACTTTCTCTTTTCAATTTAGTAATGTGTGAAACTAATATCCCAACAGATGTATTTACTGCACTGTGTGTACCGCGCGCTTTTCCCTCTCATTGCTTAATCGCTTAGTCTCGAATACACAATTAGCAACATGTCGGTGGATTTTGTGGCTCTTGATTAAACAAACTCGAATAAAAAAGAACCATATTTTTCGCTGTAACAGTACGGAAACATTACAATATATTACAAAAAAAAATCTGTATGCAACAGTGGTCGTGTCACTTTGAAAACATCATTGTGTGCTAGGCATCTTTTACAGTTACTAACATTTAAAAATGATACGCTCTTCTCAACACACCAAAAAAATAATGAAATTTAAACGACATGTAAATCAATACGAATGTAAACATACAAAGCTTGAATCGCAAATTTGACTGAAAATTAAGTTGAATTCGATGCACTCAATGGGAGCATCAAAAAGCATGTGATTTTACACTTTTGTTCGTGTGATATTACATGTCATTTATTTTAGAGCAATATTGGATTAAAAATATATTAAAGTGCATTGGTATCCCGTTTAATGGAGCTGTAAAATTATAGCAAAATTCGTTGAATAAAGCACGACAAGTTGTGTGTATTTGTGGTGGAGCTTAATTTTACATTTATATTCATGCTCCAAATATGTGCATGAAAATAAATTTAAAATTACAAAATATTTTTTCTGTGAACATTAAGATTGAATGTCAATACACAGTAGGTAAAGAAATGCTGAACGATGTGCTAGTGCCAAAATGTATATAAGAAAAAATGCGAGGCCGATATGTAAATTTTATACAACTTAGAGCATTTAGCATCCCCGAAGTTGAGAACATTCAGAACTTTCTACCCTCATTTTCGATCCTAGGTAAGGAGCTAGGTACAAGGCAGTCGACTTGCCAGCTACGCTGTGCTCACCCCTCGTACGCACCTTTGTTATTAATGCGGATAGAGATTAAACTTTTGAATTTTCGGCCACAACTGCACATGGCCTGTCAAATCAAGTATTTTTGGGAAATTTGATCAACCTAATTACCTGGTGTTACTCAGTAGTGGTGTTTTATTGCATTACAGTATAAAAAGTCAGACATAGAAGCTGATAGAAATCTTTGAATGCATGGGTTTCGTAGTCTATTGTTGTATAAGATTTTTATTTTGCAAAACCCTGAAAGAAGAACTTGTGTTTTCAACTAAATTTGTTCACAATATTGCAGCCGGATGGTACAATAGACATTCCAATATTTCAAAAAGTTAGAATCTGTTGGACTTCAGCTTCCATCAGAGCATTTTTGGCTGATCCAGCTCTCATCAAGAGCGCCTTCTGTTCGCGTTCTGCAGCTTTTACGGCCGATTTAATACTCGTTACTAGATGCTTTACCTGGATGTACACATTGTGCTTGACCTTCACGAACTCATAGAGCTCGTCGATCTTTTTCCTCACCTACATCAAGTACGAGTTCCAGACTTGTGTGTCATTCTGATTGGTGCTACTACCTGATCTCGGGATCAACTTACCACTCGCTCTCTGCAGCTTACCGCTCCTTGCAAACGCCATCCCAATCGTGTCTCCATGCTGATGGATCCCAACTCCGAGCCACTAGCTCCACTCGTTGTACCTAGTCGCCTCTTATGATCCTATGGTTGTCTATGTGATTGACACTATCCTTCATGGGGAGTAGTGTTCAGAGCCGGATCGGCGTAAAATCGGGCTTGATCCAACCAAACCTAGTACCACCAGCTAAATGGTGACGAGTTTTAAACGTAGCCTCAGACCTGCCAAGGTTTTGACAGCACGGAGGCAGCCGTGCTGTTAACCCACTCGCCATTTCTAGTCGGTCGCCCTCCAATTCGTGATCCGCGTCATGTCCGTTGATGTTCGCCATGGCCACTATGCCGCAATCAGGATGTTACTGGTGTCGGTCCTGATGTACCGGTTGGCACTTCCGTTGGTCTAGAGTGCTTTTATTGCTAAGATCTTTGATTACTGAAATCTTAGGAGCTTAGCAGAAGCGGCACAGATTCACTTCGTCAGAGCTGCTTTCGGAGTCATGGTTTTTTTTAAGAGGTTTAGTAGAGCCCAATCCAAACCCCACCATATCCTAGCAAGATTCGTCAAGCCCATGAGTTCCTGTCCCTGCTGTCCTCTCGATAAATGGCTGTGTGTACGTGCATATCTGTGTGTGTATGTATGTGACCAACAATTGCACATCGGTCCGATGTGATGGCTGAACCAATTTTTTAACTTAATCCTAAGTGAAAGGTACAACGCACAGTGGGACCAATCCAAAAAAGGTGGGACAGAACCTATTTGAGGCCTTAGATGTCATTTTAGAACCGGCATTTCTTCGTATGATATGTTCAAATCATTATTCTGCAACTTTTTAAATAGAATATTTTGTTGTTGGACTAAAGTAGAGTACCTGAGCAAAAAAAATTTTCAAAAAAATTTTTTAGAGGGTCGATGTCCTCGACAAAGTTGTAGAATATTATGTTTTGAATAACTTCTTCTAAGATACCACAGACATCAGACCTCAAATTTCAGGCAAAATTGTTGTTTTTTGAAAATATGATAAAAAAATCAGTTTTTCGATATTTCCATGTTAAAAACCTTAATTGATTAATTTAATATGTTCTACAAACTTGCAGAAAACACTAAAATACAACTTTTTGTTGAAGGAACTAATAACCTAAAATCAATATTTTGGCTTCTAAAACTATTTTTCATATAAATTTACTCTATTTTCATCAAAGATTTCTGTTTTTAGGTGCACTTTTGTGCAGCCAAACTTTGGCTATTCCGATACCCTATTATTCGTAGAATAAAACTAATACTACATAGAAACAGGATATAGTTGGACGCATTGTTTGGGTGACCATTCATGTACGACGGTTTATAACATAAAATGTGTCTATATTATTTTTAATGTATATACATTATTTGCTATTAACAAAATCTTACATTTTGTACGCACTTACAAGCATATAGAACATATTGAGTTGATCAATTACGGTTACAATATGAAAAAGTGAAAAAAACGATATAAATTTTGAATTTTAACTGCCAAAGAACAACGATTTCGGCTCAAAAAATAAATAAATGGTATTTTCAACAGAATTGTTCCAAATACAATATTTAACAATTTTGCTGAAGACCTCAACCATTTAAACAAAATTTGATTTATTTAATTCGGAATTTCTACTTTAGTTTAACCAATAATATTAGTTCTACAAATTAATAAAAGTAGAATAATATCTATTATTATCCTTAGATATATAGAACCTAAGTGTGTGGAAAAATATTCAGAATATAATTGATTTCTATTTTTCAAGATGGTTGAGGACTTCAGCAAAGTTGTATAATATTCAATTTCGAACATTTTTGTTGAAACTACCTTATACATACTGTAGATTTATTTTTTAATCCGAAATCGTTGTTCTTTGGCAGTTTAAATTTAAATTTTATATTATTTTTTCACATTTCCATATTGAAACCTTAATTGATCAACTCAATATGTTCTACATGCTTATAAGTGCGTACAAAATATAAAACATTGTTAATAGCTAATAATGTATATAAATTAAAAATAATATAAGCACATTTTATGTTATAAACCGTCGTACATGAATGGTCACCCAAACAACGCGTCCAACGATATCCTGTTTCTATGTAGTATTAATTTTATTCTACGAATAATAGAGTATCGGAATAGCCAAAGTTTGGCTGCACAAAAGTGCACCTAAAAACAGAAATCTTTGATGAAAATAGAGTAAATTTATATGAAAAATAGTTTTAGAAGCCAAAATATTGATTTTAGGTTATTAGTTCCTTCAACAAAAAGTTGTATTTTAGTGTTTTCTGCAAGTTTGTAGAACATATTAAATTAATCAATTAAGGTTTTTAACATGGAAATATCGAAAAACTGATTTTTTTATCATATTTTCAAAAAACAACAATTTTGCCTGAAATTTGAGGTCTGATGTCTGTGGTATCTTAGTAGAAGTTATTCAAAACATAATATTCTACAACTTTGTCGAGGACATCGACCCTCTAAAAATTTTTTTTGAAATTTTTTTTTTACTCGGGTACTCTACTTTAGTCCAACAACAAAATATTCTATTTAAAAAGTTGCAGAATAATGATTTGCACATATCATACGAAGAAATGCCGGTTCTAAAATGACATCTAAGACCTCAAATAGGTTTTGTCCCACCTTTTTGCCTTTCTCAATAGAAAGGTATTGCAATTGCTCTGAAAACCGACTTTTTAACGGAGGCCCGGAGGGCCGAGTGACATATACCATTCGATTCAGTTCGTCGAGTTCGGCAAATGTCTGTGTGTGTATGTATGTGTGTATGTATGTATGTGTGTGTGTATGTGTGTGTGTATGTGACCAAAAATGTCACTCATTTTTCTCAGAGATGGCTGAACCGATTTTGACAAACTTAGTCTCAAATGAAAGGTGCAACGTTCCCATAGGCTGCTATTGAATTTCTAATGGATCCGACTTCCGGTTCCGAATTTACAGGGTGATAAGTACGAACACGCAGAAAATGTCGATTTTAATAAATTCTGCAATGAATGTATAAAGGTGAAAATTTTTCCAAAATATGACCACAACTGCTTCGATTTGTAGTATTAGGTCACTAACATCCATTCAAAGTCTATTTGGCCACATTGGCCACCATCCTCGGTTCCGGAAGCCCCGGCGGAAGTATCTAAATTCAGAATAACAGTCACATCGGTTTCTCGGAGATGGCTAGACCGATTCGACTAAACTTGGCCTCAAATGAAAGGTATTGCGTCCCCGTAAATGGCTATTTAATTTCATCCCGATACGACTTCCGGTTCCGGAGTTACAGGTTGTGGCGTGCGATCACATAGCAAATTGTGATTCAAACCGATACTCCGATGAAAGCAAAAAAGGTAAAAATTTCGCTAAAATGTCTCTCAAACAACTTAAATTTGCTGTTCTAGGTCACCGACGGCCAACCAAACTTTCGTTGACTACATTGACCACCATAAACGGTTCCGGAAGTGCCCGGGAAAAGCGGCCATCTTTCAAAATTTACGAACTCACATCAGTTTCCCGGAAATGGTTGGGCCGATTTTCACAAACTTAGTCCCAAATGATAGCTATAATATCCCCATAGATGTCTATAAAATTTCGTACGGATCGCTTATATGGTTCCGGAAATATAGACTAAACCGTCCGGTCACATATGAAATTCCCATATAAGCCGGAACTCAAATTTTTTTTTTCAAAGGGGGGACCTCATGAAATTTCAGAAATCGAATTCGTATTTTTGATGCCAAACATCTTTAAAATGCATGAAACGTCGAGATTTTATGTTATCTCGAAAAAATTTTTTTTATAAAAATCGACTTTTTGGGACTTTGCCGATTTTGCACCTTTTTGCCTTTCTCAATAGAAAGGTATTGCAATTGCTCTGAAAACCGACTTTTTAACGGAGGCCCGGAGGGCCGAGTGACATATACCATTCGATTCAGTTCGTCGAGTTCGGCAAATGTCTGTGTGTGTGTATGTATGTGTGTGTGTATGTGCGTCTGTGTGTGTGTACGCGAACACAATCTCACTCACTTTTCTCAGAGATGGATGAACCGATTTTTACAAACTTAGTCCCAAATGAAAGGTGCAACGTTCCCATAGGCTGCTATTGAATTTCTAATGGATCCGACTTCCGGTTCCGGAATTACAGGGTGATAAGTACGAACACGCAGAAAATGTCGATTTTAATAAATTCTGCAATGAATGTATAAAGGTGAAAAATTTTCCAAAATATGACCACAACTGCTTCGATTTGTAGTATTAGGTCACTAACATCCATTCAAAGTCTATTTGGCCACATTGGCCACCATCCTCGGTTCCGGAAGCCCCGGCGGAAGTATCTAAATTCAGAATAACAGTCACATCGGTTTCTCGGAGATGGCTAGACCGATTCGACTAAACTTGGCCTAAAATGAAAGGTATTGCGTCCCCGTAAATGGCTATTTAATTTCATCCCGATCCGACTTCCGGTTCCGGAGTTGCAGGTTGTGGCGTGCGATCACATAGCAAATTGTGATTCAAACCGATACTCCGATGAAAGCAAAAAAGGTAAAAATTTCGCTAAAATGTCTCTCAAACAACTTAAATTTGCTGTTCTAGGTCACCGACGGCCAACCAAACTTTCGTTGACTACATTAACCACCATAGACGGTTCCGGAAGTGCCCGGGAAAAGCGGCCATCTTTCATAACTAGCAAACTCATATCAGTTTCTCGGAAATGGTTAGGTCGATTTTCACAAACTTAGTCCCAAATGATAGCTATATTATCCCCACAGATGTCTATAAAATTTCGCACGGATCGCTTATATGGTTCCGGAAATATAGACTGAACGGTCCGGTCACACATGAAATTCCCATATAAGCCTGAACTCATATTTTTTTTCAAAGGGGGGACCCCATGAAATTTCAGAAATCGAATTCGTATTTTTGATGCCAAACATCTTTAAAATGCATGAAACGTCGAGATTTTATGTTATCTCGAAAAACATTTTTTTTTATAAAAATCGACTTTTTGGGACTTTGCCGATTTCGCACCTTTTTGCCTTTCTCAATAGAAAGGTATTGCAATTGCTCTGAAAACCGACTTTTTAACGGAGGCCCGGAGGGTCGAGTGACATATACCATTCGATTCAGTTCGTCGAGTTCGACAAATGTCTGTGTGTGTGTATGTATGTGTGTATGTATGTATGTGTGTGTGTATGTGTGTGTGTATGTGACCAAAAATGTCACTCATTTTTCTCAGAGATGGCTGAACCGATTTTGACAAACTTAGTCTCAAATGAAAGGTGCAACGTTCCCATAGGCTGCTATTGAATTTCTAATGGATCCGACTTCCGGTTCCGGATTTACAGGGTGATAAGTACGAACACGCAGAAAATGTCGATTTTAATAAATTCTGCAATGAATGTATAAAGGTGAAAATTTTTCCAAAATACGACCACAACTGCTTCGATTTGTAGTATTAGGTCACTAACATCCATTCAAAGTCTATTTGGCCACATTGGCCACCATCCTCGGTTCCGGAAGCCCCGGCGGAAGTATCTAAATTCAGAATAACAGTCACATCGGTTTCTCGGAGATGGCTAGACCGATTCGACTAAACTTGGCCTCAAATGAAAGGTATTGCGTCCCCGTAAATGGCTATTTAATTTCATCCCGATACGACTTCCGGTTCCGGAGTTACAGGTTGTGGCGTGCGATCACATAGCAAATTGTGATTCAAACCGATACTCCGATGAAAGCAAAAAAGGTAAAAATTTCGCTAAAATGTCTCTCAAACAACTTAAATTTGCTGTTCTAGGTCACCGACGGCCAACCAAACTTTCGTTGACTACATTGACCACCATAAACGGTTCCGGAAGTGCCCGGGAAAAGCGGCCATCTTTCAAAATTTACGAACTCACATCAGTTTCCCGGAAATGGTTGGGCCGATTTTCACAAACTTAGTCCCAAATGATAGCTATAATATCCCCATAGATGTCTATAAAATTTCGTACGGATCGCTTATATGGTTCCGGAAATATAGACTAAACCGTCCGGTCACATATGAAATTCCCATATAAGCCGGAACTCAAATTTTTTTTTTCAAAGGGGGGACCTCATGAAATTTCAGAAATCGAATTCGTATTTTTGATGCCAAACATCTTTAAAATGCATGAAACGTCGAGATTTTATGTTATCTCGAAATTTTTTTTTTATAAAAATCGACTTTTTGGGACTTTGCCGATTTTGCACCTTTTTGCCTTTCTCAATAGAAAGGTATTGCAATTGCTCTGAAAACCGACTTTTTAACGGAGGCCCGGAGGGCCGAGTGACATATACCATTCGATTCAGTTCGTCGAGTTCGGCAAATGTCTGTGTGTGTATGTATGTGTGTGTATGTATGTGTGTGTGTATGTGCGTCTGTGTGTGTACGCGAACACAATCTCACTCACTTTTCTCAGAGATGGATGAACCGATTTTTACAAACTTAGTCCCAAATGAAAGGTGCAACGTTCCCATAGGCTGCTATTGAATTTCTAATGGATCCGACTTCCGGTTCCGGAATTACAGGGTGATAAGTACGAACACGCAGAAAATGTCGATTTTAATAAATTCTGCAATGAATGTATAAAGGTGAAAAATTTTCCAAAATATGACCACAACTGCTTCGATTTGTAGTATTAGGTCACTAACATCCATTCAAAGTCTATTTGGCCACATTGGCCACCATCCTCGGTTCCGGAAGCCCCGGCGGAAGTATCTAAATTCAGAATAACAGTCACATCGGTTTCTCGGAGATGGCTAGACCGATTCGACTAAACTTGGCCTCAAATGAAAGGTATTGCGTCCCCGTAAATGGCTATTTAATTTCATCCCGATCCGACTTCCGGTTCCGGAGTTGCAGGTTGTGGCGTGCGATCACATAGCAAATTGTGATTCAAACCGATACTCCGATGAAAGCAAAAAAGGTAAAAATTTCGCTAAAATGTCTCTCAAACAACTTAAATTTGCTGTTCTAGGTCACCGACGGCCAACCAAACTTTCGTTGACTACATTAACCACCATAGACGGTTCCGGAAGTGCCCGGGAAAAGCGGCCATCTTTCATAACTAGCAAGCTCATATCAGTTTCTCGGAAATGGTTGGGTCGATTTTCACAAACTTAGTCCCAAATGATAGCTATATTATCCCCACAGATGTCTATAGAATTTCGCACGGATCGCTTGTATGGTTCCGGAAATATAGACTGAACGGTCCGGTCACACATGAAATTCCCATATAAGCCTGAACTGATATTTTTTTTCAAAGGGGGGACCCCATGAAATTTCAGAAATCGAATTCGTATTTTTGATGCCAAACATCTTTAAAATGCATGAAACGTCGAGATTTTATGTTATCTCGAAAAACATTTTTTTTATAAAAATCGACTTTTTGGGACTGCCGATTTTGCACCTTTTTGCCTTTCTCAATAGAAAGGTATTGCAATTGCTCTGAAAACCGACTTTTTAACGGAGGCCCGGAGGGCCGAGTGACATATACCATTCGATTCAGTTCGTCGAGTTCGGCAAATGTCTGTGTGTGTGTATGTATGTGTGTATGTATGTGTGTGTGTGTATGTGTGTGTGTATGTGACCAAAAATGTCACTCATTTTTCTCAGAGATGGCTGAACCGATTTTGACAAACTTAGTCTCAAATGAAAGGTGCAACGTTCCCATAGGCTGCTATTGAATTTCTAATGGATCCGACTTCCGGTTCCGGATTTACAGGGTGATAAGTACGAACACGCAGAAAATGTCGATTTTAATAAATTCTGCAATGAATGTATAAAGGTGAAAATTTTACCAAAATTTCGACCACAACTGCTTCGATTTGTAGTATTAGGTCACTAACATCCATTCAAAGTCTATTTGGCCACATTGGCCACCATCCTCGGTTCCGGAAGCCCCGGCGGAAGTATCTAAATTCAGAATAACAGTCACATCGGTTTCTCGGAGATGGCTAGACCGATTCGACTAAACTTGGCCTCAAATGAAAGGTATTGCGTCCCCGTAAATGGCTATTTAATTTCATCCCGATACGACTTCCGGTTCCGGAGTTACAGGTTGTGGCGTGCGATCACATAGCAAATTGTGATTCAAACCGATACTCCGATGAAAGCAAAAAAGGTAAAAATTTCGCTAAAATGTCTCTCAAACAACTTAAATTTGCTGCTCTAGGTCACCGACGACCAACCAAACTTTCGTTGACTACATTGACCACCATAAACGGTTCCGGAAGTGCCCGGGAAAAGCGGCCATCTTTCAAAATTTACGAACTCACATCAGTTTCCCGGAAATGGTTGGGCCGATTTTCACAAACTTAGTCCCAAATGATAGCTATAATATCCCCATAGATGTCTATAAAATTTCGTACGGATCGCTTGTATGGTTCCGGAAATATAGACTAAACCGTCCGGTCACATATGAAATTCCCATATAAGCCGGAACTCAAATTTTTTTTTTCAAAGGGGGGACCTCATGAAATTTCAGAAATCGAATTCGTATTTTTGATGCCAAACATCTTTAAAATGCATGAAACGTCGAGATTTTATGTTATCTCGAAATTTTTTTTTATAAAGATCGACTTTTTGGGACTTTGCCGATTTCGCACCTTTTTGCCTTTCTCAATAGAAAGGTATTGCAATTGCTCTGAAAACCGACTTTTTAACGGAGGCCCGGAGGGCCGAGTGACATATACCATTCGATTCAGTTCGTCGAGTTCGGCAAATGTCTGTGTGTGTATGTATGTATGTGTGTGTGTATGTGTGTGTGTATGTGACCAAAAATGTCACTCATTTTTCTCAGAGATGGCTGAACCGATTTTGACAAACTTAGTCTCAAATGAAAGGTGCAACGTTCCCATAGGCTGCTATTGAATTTCTAATGGATCCGACTTCCGGTTCCGGATTTACAGGGTGATAAGTACGAACACGCAGAAAATGTCGATATTAATAAATTCTGCAATGAATGTATAAAGGTGAAAATTTTTCCAAAATACGACCACAACTGCTTCGATTTGTAGTATTAGGTCACTAACATCCATTCAAAGTCTATTTGGCCACATTGGCCACCATCCTCGGTTCCGGAAGCCCCGGCGGAAGTATCTAAATTCAGAATAACAGTCACATCGGTTTCTCGGAGATGGCTAGACCGATTCGACTAAACTTGGCCTCAAATGAAAGGTATTGCGTCCCCGTAAATGGCTATTTAATTTCATCCCGATACGACTTCCGGTTCCGGAGTTACAGGTTGTGGCGTGCGATCACATAGCAAATTGTGATTCAAACCGATACTCCGATGAAAGCAAAAAAGGTAAAAATTTCGCTAAAATGTCTCTCAAACAACTTAAATTTGCTGTTCTAGGTCACCGACGGCCAACCAAACTTTCGTTGACTACATTGACCACCATAAACGGTTCCGGAAGTGCCCGGGAAAAGCGGCCATCTTTCAAAATTTACGAACTCACATCAGTTTCCCGGAAATGGTTGGGCCGATTTTCACAAACTTAGTCCCAAATGATAGCTATAATATCCCCATAGATGTCTATAAAATTTCGTACGGATCGCTTGTATGGTTCCGGAAATATAGACTAAACCGTCCGGTCACATATGAAATTCCCATATAAGCCGGAACTCAAATTTTTTTTTTCAAAGGGGGGACCTCATGAAATTTCAGAAATCGAATTCGTATTTTTGATGCCAAACATCTTTAAAATGCATGAAACGTCGAGATTTTATGTTATCTCGAAAAATTTTTTTTATAAAGATCGACTTTTTGGGACTTTGCCGATTTTGCACCTTTTTGCCTTTCTCAATAGAAAGGTATTGCAATTGCTCTGAAAACCGACTTTTTAACGGAGGCCCGGAGGGCCGAGTGACATATACCATTCGATTCAGTTCGTCGAGTTCGGCAAATGTCTGTGTGTGTGTATGTATGTGTGTATGTATGTGTGTGTGTGTATGTGTGTGTGTATGTGACCAAAAATGTCACTCATTTTTCTCAGAGATGGCTGAACCGATTTTGACAAACTTAGTCTCAAATGAAAGGTGCAACGTTCCCATAGGCTGCTATTGAATTTCTAATGGATCCGACTTCCGGTTCCGGATTTACAGGGTGATAAGTACGAACACGCAGAAAATGTCGATTTTAATAAATTCTGCAATGAATGTATAAAGGTGAAAATTTTTCCAAAATACGACCACAACTGCTTCGATTTGTAGTATTAGGTCACTAACATCCATTCAAAGTCTATTTGGCCACATTGGCCACCATCCTCGGTTCCGGAAGCCCCGGCGGAAGTATCTAAATTCAGAATAACAGTCACATCGGTTTCTCGGAGATGGCTAGACCGATTCGACTAAACTTGGCCTCAAATGAAAGGTATTGCGTCCCCGTAAATGGCTATTTAATTTCATCCCGATACGACTTCCGGTTCCGGAGTTACAGGTTGTGGCGTGCGATCACATAGCAAATTGTGATTCAAACCGATACTCCGATGAAAGCAAAAAAGGTAAAAATTTCGCTAAAATGTCTCTCAAACAACTTAAATTTGCTGTTCTAGGTCACCGACGGCCAACCATACTTTCGTTGACTACATTGACCACCATAAACGGTTCCGGAAGTGCCCGGGAAAAGCGGCCATCTTTCAAAATTTACGAACTCACATCAGTTTCCCGGAAATGGTTGGGCCGATTTTCACAAACTTAGTCCCAAATGATAGCTATAATATCCCCATAGATGTCTATAAAATTTCGTACGGATCGCTTATATGGTTCCGGAAATATAGACTAAACCGTCCGGTCACATATGAAATTCCCATATAAGCCGGAACTCAAATTTTTTTTTTCAAAGGGGGGACCTCATGAAATTTCAGAAATCGAATTCGTATTTTTGATGCCAAACATCTTTAAAATGCATGAAACGTCGAGATTTTATGTTATCTCGAAATTTTTTTTTATAAAAATCGACTTTTTGGGACTTTGCCGATTTTGCACCTTTTTGCCTTTCTCAATAGAAAGGTATTGCAATTGCTCTGAAAACCGACTTTTTAACGGAGGCCCGGAGGGCCGAGTGACATATACCATTCGATTCAGTTCGTCGAGTTCGGCAAATGTCTGTGTGTGTATGTATGTATGTGTGTGTGTATGTGTGTGTGTATGTGACCAAAAATGTCACTCATTTTTCTCAGAGATGGCTGAACCGATTTTGACAAACTTAGTCTCAAATGAAAGGTGCAACGTTCCCATAGGCTGCTATTGAATTTCTAATGGATCCGACTTCCGGTTCCGGAATTACAGGGTGATAAGTACGAACACGCAGAAAATGTCGATTTTAATAAATTCTGCAATGAATGTATAAAGGTGAAAAATTTTCCAAAATACGACCACAACTGCTTCGATTTGTAGTATTAGGTCACTAACATCCATTCAAAGTCTATTTGGCCACATTGGCCACCATCCTCGGTTCCGGAAGCCCCGGCGGAAGTATCTAAATTCAGAATAACAGTCACATCGGTTTCTCGGAGATGGCTAGACCGATTCGACTAAACTTGGCCTCAAATGAAAGGTATTGCGTCCCCGTAAATGGCTATTTAATTTCATCCCGATACGACTTCCGGTTCCGGAGTTACAGGTTGTGGCGTGCGATCACATAGCAAATTGTGATTCAAACCGATACTCCGATGAAAGCAAAAAAGGTAAAAATTTCGCTAAAATGTCTCTCAAACAACTTAAATTTGCTGTTCTAGGTCACCGACGGCCAACCAAACTTTCGTTGACTACATTGACCACCATAAACGGTTCCGGAAGTGCCCGGGAAAAGCGGCCATCTTTCAAAATTTACGAACTCACATCAGTTTCCCGGAAATGGTTGGGCCGATTTTCACAAACTTAGTCCCAAATGATAGCTATAATATCCCCATAGATGTCTATAAAATTTCGTACGGATCGCTTATATGGTTCCGGAAATATAGACTAAACCGTCCGGTCACATATGAAATTCCCATATAAGCCGGAACTCAAATTTTTTTTTTTCAAAGGGGGGACCTCATGAAATTTCAGAAATCGAATTCGTATTTTTGATGCCAAACATCTTTAAAATGCATGAAACGTCGAGATTTTATGTTATCTCGAAATTTTTTTTTTATAAAAATCGACTTTTTGGGACTTTGCCGATTTTGCACCTTTTTGCCTTTCTCAATAGAAAGGTATTGCAATTGCTCTGAAAACCGACTTTTTAACGGAGGCCCGGAGGGCCGAGTGACATATACCATTCGATTCAGTTCGTCGAGTTCGGCAAATGTCTGTGTGTGTGTATGTATGTGTGTGTGTATGTATGTGTGTGTGTATGTGCGTCTGTGTGTGTGTAGGCGAACACAATCTCACTCACTTTTCTCAGAGATGGATGAACCGATTTTTACAAACTTAGTCCCAAATGAAAGGTGCAACGTTCCCATAGGCTGCTGTTGAATTTCTAATGGATCCGACTTCCGGTTCCGGAATTACAGGGTGATAAGTACGAACACGCAGAAAATGTCGATTTTAATAAATTCTGCAATGAATGTATAAAGGTGAAAAATTTTCCTAAATATGACCACAACTGCTTCGATTTGTAGTATTAGGTCACTAACATCCATTCAAAGTCTATTTGGCCACATTGGCCACCATCCTCGGTTCCGGAAGCCCCGGCGGAAGTATCTAAATTCAGAATAACAGTCACATCGGTTTCTCGGAGATGGCTAGACCGATTCGACTAAACTTGGCCTAAAATGAAAGGTATTGCGTCCCCGTAAATGGCTATTTAATTTCATCCCGATCCGACTTCCGGTTCCGGAGTTGCAGGTTGTGGCGTGCGATCACATAGCAAATTGTGATTCAAACCGATACTCCGATGAAAGCAAAAAAGGTAAAAATTTCGCTAAAATGTCTCTCAAACAACTTAAATTTGCTGTTCTAGGTCACCGACGGCCAACCAAACTTTCGTTGACTACATTAACCACCATAGACGGTTCCGGAAGTGCCCGGGAAAAGCGGCCATCTTTCATAACTAGCAAACTCATATCAGTTTCTCGGAAATGGTTGGGTCGATTTTCACAAACTTAGTCCCAAATGATAGCTATATTATCCCCACAGATGTCTATAAAATTTCGCACGGATCGCTTGTATGGTTCCGGAAATATAGACTGAACGGTCCGGTCACACATGAAATTCCCATATAAGCCTGAACTCATATTTTTTTTCAAAGGGGGGACCCCATGAAATTTCAGAAATCGAATTCGTATTTTTGATGCCAAACATCTTTAAAATGCATGAAACGTCTAGATTTTATGTTATCTCGAAAAACATTTTTTTTTATAAAAATCGACTTTTGGGGACTTTGCCGATTTCGCACCTTTTTTCAGTTCAATATTACCGTGGCTGTTTTTTCTTTTTCAAAATTTTAGAACTCGAATAATGATTTATTTTCCTGTATATAGTTGTCATGTGAGGTATAATAATAAAATGTAATATATGCATTTAAAAGTTTTTAATGAATATAAACAACGCACACATTCTCGTGATTCATGATTGAGAAAGGCACAATTGCACCGCTAGGTGGATTAAAATAGGTTTTTAGATTGGTCCCACTGTGCAGCGTTCCCATAGGCTGCTATTGAGTTTCATTTAATTCCGACTTCCGGTGCCGGAGTTAAGGGTTAAAGAGTGTGATCAGTGACCACCGGTCACGCATGGTATTCCCATATAAATCAGTATCCGCATATTCTCTAAAGATTCAAAATTTCATAAAATGTGCTCTAAATTGCTGTGATTTATAGTTTCAGCTCACTGACGCCCAATCTAACCCACATTGATCACTTTGGACACCTTCGGCAAAACTGGAAGCTTTGACAAAGTAGCGCAGTTCCTGAACTGACATCTGTTTCTTTCTCAAATGAAAGCTTAAGCATCCCTATTGACTGCTAATCAATTCCATTGAAATCGGTGTTCTGGTTCTTGTGTTACGAAGGATCGCATACATGCGACATTCCCATACAAACCGGTATAATCACTATATCTAAATGATGCAAAATAAATTGAAATTAATTTTAAATTGCTTGAAATTTTTGACCACTAATTGCAAATCATAGGCTCTTTGGCCACATTAAGAGCCGCTCAGAATTCCGGAAGATCCGAAGAAATCAGCAAATTCCGAAATTTGATTCACATCTGCTTCTTATACATTGCTGACTCGATTCTCGCAATCTTATGGCGATTTCGCTTGAACCCGAAAGTGAGTCAGGGTCTAACCTCAACCGCTGTCAGTTCATACATTTTGACAGCAGTTGGGGTTAGAAACTGACTCAGCTTCGCTTCAAACGAAAAACACATTAGTCTTAAATGAAGGGTAGGGTGAATGCACTTTATTTCGCCAGCCTAGAAAAGCGTTTGCCCAAAAATCGTTACAACTTTAAAAGATTTTATTTATTTGCAGTGCCTTGATCACTTCGCGCGGAATGACCCATATATAAAAATTGACACAACATTTCGAGTATTAATTCTCTTTTGGATACACATAGTTTGCTGATCAAAGCTACTCTGAAAACAATAATAATAAAAATTTACTACCAAGTTATTTTATTTTGAAATTGACGTTTTTAATCTATGTTTACCAGTACATGTTTTAAAAATGCAAACAGTTCAATTTTCTTGAATTGAAGGAAGTTATTCGAAAAACTTGAAAAATTGATTATTGTTTGCTCGTTTGACGGTACTCTGAAAATTGTCAACCTAACCCAAGCATTTTTTTTGACTTGAAGGCAGGGATACCAAGTATATTTTCCAAATGTCTTCACATTTCATAAAAAATGCCTTCATTTGTCTTCAACGACCAGGATTTGGAAACGGTTATTGATTTTGAGCCAGAATTCTGCCAGAGATCAGTCAGACAACCGAAAGAATTTGTCTTCAAAATGAAAAACACGTCTTCACAACATTTCAAATGTCTTCCAAATGAAGACATGTCTTCACATCTGGCATCAGTGCTTAAAATATATTATGGATTTTATAAGGAGTGTGTGGCGGGGGGGAGGGGAGTTACTTCCCCACTTAATGTACAACCATCACCTCGCATATCAAAATAAGCTGCTGGTGGTGGCTCTAGATTGCGGGTCTTTCTTCCCCTTACACACGCACCTCCGCCAGCCAAAATATGTTTGCAAGAAGGCACCCTTGAACTAATTCTGTTTAAACTAATTAAGTATGATATTTTTTGTTTCGAGTGTTTCAGCGTCGACACGTAGCTCTTCAAGTTCGTGAATGACGAGCCATTGTATATAGGTGTTCAAAGAATGTAATAGACATTTCCACAATTATATTGGATATAACCAACCATAGAATCATAGTTTGGAGAAATGAGAAAGGCACAATTGCACCACTAAGTGGATTAAAACAGGTTTTTGGATATCAAATAGTACATCTGTTTTTGCCCGTTTAGAGTTGACCTTGAAAAATGAGCTATTAAATCACGAATACCATAAATAACTACAAAAATTCAAGCACTAGTAATTAAACTACTTATGCCGAGCTGTCTATTTCAGTAGTTTGCAAAACTTTCTAGAGCATAAAAAACCGTTTAAAGCTTCACAAAAGACCTTTAGTGAAAAAAAACTGTTTCAAGAAATCTATCATAACAATGCCCTATATCTCAAAAACCAAAACAGACACAATATTTATGTGTTCGACATAAATATTTGAAAATTTGTTGTGGTGGGACAGAGGGTTCCGGTATATTCATGAAATTTCCATACCATAGTACCACATTGAATAATGAACAATGCTTCCTTAAAATTTCATCTCTGGAGGCGCCTTTACTGTACCAATCATTTTGAAATATTACACAGTTCTTCTTCCCAACGTTCCCCATGTAACCACAGAAGTTTTTAGTTTATGCTCGATGTTTGATGTTTTTTCTCAGCACATCGAAGCTAAAAGTTCTATGTTTACTAAAAAAAAGTCGGTTATCATGTTATTGACGCATTTCGCGCCAAATCGTATTCAGAGTACCCTCTCAGATTTTAATGAAACTTTCTGTACATGAAGACTTTGTCACAAAAAACCACTTTGCATATTTTGCTTTTTTCAAAAATGAGATAGACTGTCTTTTGAAAAGGTTCAAACTTTTTTTACCATTTTTTTTCAAATGGCTATAGTCTAAAACTGACAAATCCTACAAAAAATGTTGTAGGAGTAATTTTTACAAAATTAGTCAAATTTTTGACTAAAAATATTGAAAAAATTCTTCATTGACTCCTACACTGAAAAAATCGATTTTAAAAATGTAAAGTCGCTTTACAAAAAAACCCATTTTTGATTTGGATGAAATTTTGTTCCAAGATAGGTAATTATGTTCCCTACCTACCGTCAAAAATTCAAGTTGGGCACTTTCAAGGAAAAAAAGTTTTTTGAAAAAAAAACTTTTCCTTGTCCAAACTGAATTTTTTTCTTCAGTGTATTTTTATCGAAAACTAAACCAATGAAAGTCATAGGGTGGATGTACCAATAGTCGCATGGTTAAGGAAATTTTTTGATAAAAAATCGATTAATAGACCTATGGGCAATGTTAATACATTAAACGAAAGCTTTCAGTCCCTACTTCATAGGAAAAATATAAAGATGGCTTAATAACCAATTTATGTATTCAAAACCGTATGTACCACTATAGGAACACATGTACCAATAGTGGTGCAATCGCTAATTTCGGTTCCTATTGTTGCAAATCCCATTGCTTTCTTATGGGACTTGCAACTATAGGTACACTACATCAACTATAGGTGCAAGGGAGCTCAAAATTCTAAGAAAATCATTTTTTTTTTCAATAGTTATTTAAGCAAATTTCAAGGATAACAGTTTTATTGTCGCATAATTTTAGTGCGTTGAATCGATAAAAAAAAATTTGTTGATGGTTGGTACCTTAGTTAGGCGCATAACCCACTACTGCAACTATTGGTACACCTCAACTATAGGAGCACCCACCCTAATCATCTCAGAATCCATTTTCCCAACTGACAGTTTCCTGATACATGTAACAAACTAAAATGAAGACTGGAAGCCTTGAAGACTGCAGTTCATTTGTTCATCTCAAAAATGATAAATTTCATGAAACAATTGACAAACTTTTCTAAAATTTATTTTATGTCTGATGAAATTTTGCAAAAAGCTCCCGCGGCTAGTTGAGCAACTATGCAAATAAGAACTTTCCAAAATTTCAGAACGATTGGTCCAGATTTTGAGTTGTAGTGTACCGTATACACCACATATCTTCGAAGCGCCCCTTGAAGATTTATTGTCACTCCCAATTTTCAATTCTTTGCAATGAAATTTTTTGCAAATATTGTTCAAATGTTGCATTATTGTATGAGGATGACTGAATAGACTAACACTCTCTGTATCGCCATAATTATTTTTTTCAAAACGATATTGTTTCTCGCCAAAAATAACACCCCTTCTCCATTAAACTACACAAATACTAATTATAGAATCTCGCGCTTAGTCAAGTTTCTCTAGGTTCCCCTATCTGTTTTCATAGATTCATGAAACGGACGTTCATTTGAATTTACTTGCTTTTTAAACATTTCACTGGAACCTGAACATTCAAGAAATACGTATAATCTATACATATTGAAGAGTGAAAATTGGATATGTATAGCTTTCATCTTATGCCACCAGATGCCTCATAACTTACAAGTAATTTTGCGACATTTGTTTACTTGCAATCTCTTACAGATAATCCATCTATTTCTATATAAAATATGCATGTGCCTAATTCTGCTAAATAAGCGAGATCTGCATTTCCTTTGTTTCGTCCTAAATGCTACAAGTTTTCCACCGCCTCATATGCACTGTATATTCCATGTGTACTACATCATCGAACATGATATACATAACTACAACAAAATTGCGTAATCCCTTCTTTCGTGTGATGATTATTAAAACATTATTGATATGTTTTTATAATTTAATGGTTTATGCTTTTACGCAGCATGTTCGCGATCTGATGATATTCACTATACCTTATATTATTTATATTTATATAAATATATTCGTTTCAACTTAATAAATTATGTACGAGCACATGCAAAATAGCTAATATAAAAATATCGGCTTATAATAAAAACGTAATTCATTAATATTGGAGGAAATGTTATGACCTATTTAAGGTCAAAAATAAAAATCAAAACCATGGCAACTTACATACAGTACGTAAAAAAATAAATGATATACCTACATATTTGTTTATTCAATATTTCAGTTTTTTATCGCTTTTATGTCAAGGAAACTTGTTCTCTTTTCAAAACAAATTGTTGTCAAAATAAGGAAACAATGATAATAATATAGGTAGTTTTTATCTGGACTAAAATAAAACATACATATATTGAAGTGGCGTTCCAATCTCTTAGTATTCAGCCTGAAGTCATGATATCCTTCGCTGGGATAAGCATTCATTTCAGGCCAAAAATACTTATCAGGTACCCTTTAAATTGATAGATCTACCTTGCTTGCGGTGCAAATCTCCTCCCTGTTCTTTTGGGGCTAGTTTCGTCCCACCAGTTCAATAACGTCGTCGTTGATAAGTTTTCCGAGTTTTCAGAGTGTATCCAGCAGAACTATGGCCTATATGTGAAGGGATCGCCCGGTGATTCCCTGGGTTTAGTAGCATCAGAAGAAAAAGCTGGTACCTTCCACATTTCGAAGAAATCATCTAAACATTTCTCCAGCACCATCCTGAACATGTACGGATACACCAGTATCCCAGCTTTCAGCGTTTGGTATTCCATTCGGACCCGGGGCTGGACGCCGTCTACTACGTGGCTCCAGTTTTCGCGGCATTGTGGCATCATAAGCCGTCACAATCCTTCTTGTTGATGCGCATAAACGTTATCGGTCACGCTGTCCGGCCGAAGTGCCTCCAGAAGAAGTCTTCCATTTTCGCTCACTGGTCGTCCTTCTCCCTGCTTCAGCAGGGTTCCCTGCCCGATGTAGTAGCGAGTTGACTGGTGTTCGCTATGCGTATACTTGTCGCACACTCTCCAGTCCACGTTCGCCGTCAGTGAAGGACTCCAGAATGTAACGTAGATGCAAATAGACTCCTTCCCGTCTTTCCGAAATGTGCTAATGGAACCTTCATTGCACAATCGTACTTCTAACTTCATTGGGCCTCCTGAACGATACATCCTCTTGTGTTGGTTGCTCTACTGCCCAATTCACAGCCCAGGCATTGAAGTCACCACCAATGACTACCGGGTTTCGGCCGATCAACTGCTCGGTTAACTAACATTAGGCTGAACTGTTCCACTGTTCACCTTGTAGGTGCACACCAGATGTATACGAAGTCGCCAATCACGAAGCCTTTTGCTCACGATTTTTTCTGACGTTAGCACGGAGCCTCGCTTGATCAATGAAATCGATTGATCGAAAAGAAACTTAGAGAATTCGAGTTTTTAGACAAACTTTTGTTGAACAAGTTAAATTTTTAAAATTTCAATGAAATATTTTATTTTGCCCCATATTTTTTGTGTATGATTTATTTTATCACGTACTGTAGTCTGACAAACATTGATCCCCATTCGTATATCTGATTAACATGGTGTACCATAGCTTTTTTGCCGTTTTATTGTATGATAGAGCTATTGATAGGTTAGCATTACAACTAAATCAATTTGTAACAACATTTACACTAATCCTGATCTATTTATATCATCTACTACCCTCAATCCCATGGTGTTAATCACTTGGACGCTACAACTACTATCACTACTACCCGTCACCATCCGGCTAGGAGTACAAAGAGTTTATCGATGCTGAAGGTTTAATGCCACTTCCCACTTCCGACTTCCACACGACGGTCTGCCTAGAGATGCGTATGCTAAAGAACAGCATGAACAATAACTGTATAGTCCCACCAGCACAATTTGGTCCAAGTACAATATCATATCCATATCCGTATATGGATACACCAATCAAACATTCTAATAACTGTAATAATAATAATGGTAATAGTAATGTCAACGGTACCAGTAACAACAATTATGCTAGCGTTAGTAATAACAATATTAATAGTAACAACGGTGATTTAGCTAGTGTCGATAGCTCCGATACCTACGCTAGTTGTCAAACGCATCCATTCCTGTCACAAGGTGATCTAACATCCGATATTCTAGATATGTCATTCGACTTAGACGCGCTAGACACGAACAATCTGTACATAAATCCACTGGAGAAAGATACTCAGCAACAACGTTCTATAGGTAGAGCCCAGGTCAAGAAAAGTATATCCGGAGACACTGGCCTGAAGAGTTTGGGCGCCAGCCCGATGGACGACGAGTACAAACATTTCCAATCCCCTTTCGAGGCGGCCGACCGGGGCAGTCGAGTGAGCCTGAACGAAACCCCGGTTCCAAAACATCGAAAGACCCGCTTCCAACAGGGTGCCGCCTCGGCAACTCTTACCGCTGCTACTAAGCCCAAAACCCGCTTCGAAAATCTGAAATCATCCATCGAAAGCCTCGAGGACGCAGGAACGGCGGGTGCCACATCCACCAGTAACAGTACGACCAAAAAAACACGGCGATCTTCCTTCATGCCAGCCAAAAGTATAGCTACTGCGACCAAACTCATCAACCAGCATCTGTTTGGCAACCAAAATCCTTCGCCCAGAGGTAAGCCGATAAACGTTTAACGACGTCAAGTCATCCATTTATCACGAACACGTTATTCTGACCGCTTTACACACATTAACATGTCACATGTAACACATTCGGATCGAGTATTTTGGTTAAAAAACATACAAGCTTTCGTTGTTTAATCAAGACCAGCAGTTATAAAAAATCTCATGCTAATCTTCTGTACCTCAAAGCTTCCAGCTCACTAAAACACACTTCAACTCACACATCCACACATAAATATATGGCGGTGCTACTATCAATATTCACAATGATAACTCATCTTGAAAACGTTTGATTTATTTATGACACTACACACTAATGTCACGTTTGATGTTTTTAATGTTATTTTTTCACGAACACAATTCCAGATTTATTTTAGGATCTAGCATTATTTTACACAAGATCAATGTTTATTGTGTTTAAGTGTGAATACAAAGGTTGTTAGTAAGAAGAAAACAAGATTACAAATATGATTGTTTCGGAAATAATTTGATTAGTTTGAGGACGTGAAATAGTTTCTAGTTTTTAATGAATTTCTGTACAAGTAATAAGATTGCTTCATGTTTCATATAATGGTAATACACATGGATCATTCGCAAACATCAAAGTAGAAAACATTAGCTGCTGCTCCTTTGATAAAACCTCCATAGCAGCTGTGTTGACGCATAACCGGATCCTTCGCTAGCGACGAATAACCGGATCCTCCTTCGCTCTGAGTTCTGCGTGTTTCAGTCTTCTTTTCCTGTTAGCTTATACTCCACAGCGTAAGTGACTGGTGCTCTTGTATTCCTTGTGGTTAGCCGAATAAGCGAAATTCTATACCAAACTAAACCGTTCACTAAAGCATTAACATCTTAATTATGAGCAACGGCGAGATAAAACAACGGGAGATGGTGTTCATGAAGAGACCTACTGAACATGTTCGGAGTGGTCAATATGTGCGATCATAACATCCAACAGGCAAAGTAAAAAGAATAGCGGACAAACTTGTACTTTCAGCACGTTATACAAAATTATTTTGCTATATGGGTTTTCATTTGTAGTTTTCGTTTAGATTGACGAAGAGATTCGAAAGATTTGAACGACAAATCAGCAATAAACTTAGAATGGAAATCTAGATTGCCAGGCAGGAACCCGCCGTTATTATATCTCTTTGGAATCACCAAGTCAATTGAAGACGAATTTCTTCTTAGACAATGTGACTACTTATTTGTCTTTATTATCTCTCACAGTTGTCTTCTCAAAATGGTCTTCCCTGGAAAACTGGTCGTTAATATTCATTCGTGGATCGACGTTATGAGTCCACTTGAAGAGCTATTCGGAACTCGTCCAGGTACGATGTAAACAAAAACATTACTCCACAAGGCAGACCCCTCAGATATCTTCAATTAGCATTACTTCAACAAAATTGTGTACTGTTCCTATAACGACATCAACTGCAACAGATTCGTAGAATTTCAGATCCGTCATTAGGTTAGCTCTCGCCAAAATCCACTAGTCGACATTAGTACAATACTAAATGGTTATGCCGAACTCTGACAATCTCGCAACGGCGCTCGCACGAACTGATTTGGAGCCAATTTTTTTGACTGCTAGATATGACGACAACGGCACCGTGGCATAACGTCTGAGGTCATAAAATCCAAAGGGTGGTGCGTTACAACCTTCGAGACATAACAAAACATCCCAAAATAATACTGCGTCAAAAGCTCCGAAATCATTCAGATGTCACAACATCAAAACAGTGCTGCGTCATGATGTCCGGGATCTTTTGATGCACACTGACATTGGAATATTACGACGCAGAGGTATTGCGTCATAACTTCCGGGATTATAGGGCGCACTCATGATTTTCAGATATTTTGACGAATAGGCACTTCGTCATAGCGTCCTAGGTCATAAGGTCCCAAAAGAGGGCGATTCATAAAGTCTGGGACATTATGACGTACAAGTGGTGCGTCATAGAATCCTAACATGAGTGCGCGTCATAAAGTCTGGAACCATATAATGTACATTCGTTTTCGGATGATATGACGCACTCTTTATGCGTCATAATGTCCCGGTTATAACGCACTGTCGTTTCCGGATTTTATGTCGTAATGGGCATCTTGGAAACAGTGACACATTCATAGTGTCGGATATTAACGTCCCACAACAGTTGAGGAGTGTGTCGTAAGACCCAAAAGAAAGAATGCATCAAAAGATCCGAAGTCATACTTGTGATTCATAATATCCCGGACGTTATGACGCACATAATTCAGAAACTATAAGTGCGCCACAGTGTCCAGGATAACGACTGCAACATAACATTAGGATAACGACCCGAGCAACACCGTTTGTTGACTAACAGTTTCTACAACATAATTCGTTGACAAGAAACGTATGTCAACCATTATTCAACTAATTCAGCAACCAAAAAAGCGCACCAGCAAAACTGAATGGTTATGCAACAAACGGCGGCCATTAAATGTTGCAAGTGTTGCTTGGGGACTGCAAAATAACATCAAAATAATATCCCCGACATTATAACGCACAAGGGGTGCGCCGTGAGATCTAAAATAAATGTCCGGGATATTATGACGCACGACCTTTGGACGTTATGACCTCGGACGTTATGGCACAGCGCCGACGACAACTCGTCGAACATCATGTTCTTGAAAACTCAATGCCGAGAGCACTGATCCAATAATTGGTTACATTTTCTGTGCTTCTGCCGCAGTAAATTGTATGCTTAACTATTCGAGAATCTGTCCTTTACCGTTATCGGCTCGAAAGACTAAAATTTTCGCGAAGGATCAGAATATTTCATTCACTGCATATTCCGCGAATTTTAAAAATGCATGTGATGATCTTCTTCGTGGCTTCTCTTTTGTCGGTTCTCATGGTAAAGAAGGACAGATCTTTCTTTGCCAGGAGACATGTTGGTAGAGTTGAGTGTTTCATAGTTATGCTGTTTAAGCTCGTAGAGCTTAAAGAGTAGCCCGTAAGATTTTAAGCCTGTTGCTAATTACCCTGCCACATCTAGTTTGCCGATCTGTATATTTCACATCCTTGCTCTCACTTGAGTACTTGGACTGTGAACTGCGAACTGTCGACTTTGGATTGTGAACTGTTAACTTAGGACTGTGGATTGTGGACTGTGGACTGTGGATTGTGTACTGTGGACTGTGGACTGTGTACTGTGGACTGTGAACTGTGGACTGTGGACTGTGGACTGTGGACTGTAGACTGTGGATTGTGGACTGTCGACTATGGATTGTCGACTGTGGACTGTGAACTGTTGTTTATTGGAACTGCATGGATCTCCTATTTATTATGTACGGTCTGAAGTCGTACGGTCGAGCTGAATGAGACTGAATCCGAAATACCTTTTCTTTGAGGAAAAACTATCGCACTCCAAGGATTTCGATCGAGACTGTCGAGACAAAATGTCTGCTTCCTCTCCCAACTCGCTCAACCAGTAATAACAAATGAAATTAAAAAAATATGGCATGCCTCTAGCCATTGTCCAAACATAGTTGGAGCTGATGTATAGTTCGCGATTAACCCTTAGATACCATCTATGAAATGTCGATTTTATGTGGAATCATCGTGGAGTAAAGCGTATGAAGCAATGGCATTGACACCAGTCACCACTAAATGGATCAGATTAGAAGATTTACTCTCTATAACCGAGAACTGATCAATTACCTATATTTACATGAAAACCGAAAACTAAAGTTGACAAAAGTTCTTAAGAGAGCCCTACGTTTTTAAAAAAAGAAAAAAGCTAGGTCAATAAAAATCTTAAATTACAACAACCAAAAACCAGCAAGCACTAAATAGAAGGAAAACTAATCCTGCAAGGAATATAAAACTAATAAAACAACACTTCAAATAATGGTGACTATCTACTCTGTATATGTACATATAAATTTTGTTCTAATTTTACTCGTAAATTCTCAAAAAAACACGATATTTGTAACACTACGTACACAGCATACATTCAATCCAATGTGGTAATAAGTAATTCACTCTTCACATAGCAAGAAAACGATCCGAATTATTAGAAACAAATTTATGTTCCTGAACTTCGCAATCATTAATATGTTGTCTCCCTTTTCACTTCTCTCTTTTTCGCATTCCGTCAAAAACCGTCAAAATCATCAACCAAAACAATTGAATTTTGTTTCCAAATCGATCGCTAATATTTTCTTCTGCAACTCATTTACCATCGCCATAAAAAAACACTCCATGTTGAAATCAATCTGCCCAGGTAAAGAGGATACTAAAAAGTTATCGTTGTCCATAGATTCGATAGAAACATCACCTCAGTTAGAAACACATCGGCGGTCAAAATCGATCCTTAAAAATAAATCAGAAGCGTCGAGACTTTTATCCGATCCAGAAAGCGAAAGACTATTGGCTGACAATATGTCTGGATCCGGGGTCTCAGATAACGGTGCTACGATGGTAAATTTGATTTTTGATTGTCGTTTGAATGAGTATAAACTATAGCCCTGTATAGAAAACACACCCTTTTTGAGTTTTGCTACTTTCTGAAAATTTGTGCCATTTCTTAGTTCGAGGTTACGTAATTTCCGTTTTGTGTACATGCTGCGATATTTCCGGTTTATATATTTAGATTTTTCGGCTAACAAAGATATTATTTCTGAGCGTTTCAGTCAACAACCGGTTGGACGTTTGTGTGATTCCAAAAGTATCATAGATTTTTTGCTGTGTTTTTACATTTGTATGATATTCTTAAATGTTATCTCTTTACCATAAGCTTACTCAAAGATCTGTATAATATTTGTGTGTTTAGTCAATTTGTCCCATTTCTTGTTTCATTGCACGGCTATTGATTGTTTAATAATAATTCCCACCGGATGGCTAACACCTTCCTGCCATCTAGAAGGAACTTCTGACCGTAACTAGCTCCGCAATCTTGCTGTTTGTTAAAAAATCACCATAATTAAATGCACCTGGACACGACCAAGCTAATACATTGTTGTTTTCCTCGTACCATCCTTTTCTGCACCAGGGGAGCGACTCAAATACTGACTATTCCGGTTGTACAATGATCGCCACCTCGATCACCCCGACAGCGCAACGGCATCGGCTAGTACACCAGCGTTCGACGCCGGCTTCATTGGGCAGCAAAGCAATGGCCAAGTTCCAGCTGCCTCGCTTCTCGCAGGAGGAAGTCGCACGGCAGAGCAAACCGCAGCTACTCAGGGGCGTAGGCATTGGCACATATGTCGATCATCTCACCGGTGACCGCCGGCTCGAACCGGGCACCAGAGACAGCAGCACAGGTTAGTAAATAAACAAGTTGATCTGTGTGTATCTATATCCTGATAAAGACTTTCTGTCGCATACTATGAAACCAGAATCGGAAACAGCATTTTCAACATATCTTGCAGCTAGTAATAACAATAATAGGGATAAAACTTCGTTCGCTGGGAGTAGCCTGACGTCGAGTGATGAAAGTAAAATCACGACCAGTAGGGGAAACTCGGTAGAAAACCACGGCGGAAGTAGCGGCTACGGAGCATCATCATCGTAGCAGGTAAATCAGATACTTAGTTATCAACCATTGTAGTGTAGATTGCGTAATCGTAGAAGACAACCAATCCAAAGAGCGATCTATAGATGGTTATATTCGTACTTGATTGATAGAAATATGGGGCCCTATTCTCACAGTCACGTCACCTAGTGACTAGAAGGAAATTTTGTTCTAGTCACTAAGTGACGTGACTGTGAGCCCATGATTCAAAGTTAAAATACGATTTCCTTCCAGGAAAAATTTCTAAAGTTCACTTCTGATGTCGTCGGTAGTCATCAGTTAGCCAAATTACACAACCTCTTCGACCAGTATTAATTTTACACCGAAGTAATTTTTAGGAAATGTTTAGATTGTTGATAATTTGTTTCAAGTCACTACATAAGTAGCAAGTAAAGAGTGTTACGATCAAAAATTATTATTTTTTCATCGTGCATTAAAAAAGCCTGCAAACTCCTCCTATAAAAAATGTATGTCATGACATTTGCTCTTCAGTTTTGAGAATAGCATTGAAGCAAAAGAAGTTACAGAAGAAAGGTTATGAGGTGGTATGCAGCGAACAACGTCCCAGAGCTCCGATCAATTGAATACTTTACACTGACGTCACAAATGAACTGAGTGTTCATTTTTGACAGTTCGCTTGTACTGTTTACATGGACTTATAAAAATTCTTTACGATTTTCTTCGAGCGAATCTAGTCGTCCACAAATTTTTCTAAATCCATGTAAACAGTACAAGCGAACTGTCAAGAAAAGTGAGGGTTACTGTGCCAGTAAAGAACCTAATAGAAAAATATTGGGCAATCGTCAAGCGGAACTTCAAGAAGACGCGAAGGACAGTTGTCAGCGAGATGCAGTTCAAGGCAAACTGGCCTTCTGCGGGTGAGGAAAGTGACCAATGAGGCTGTGCAAAACATTATGCAAGGAGTCAACTGAAAGGCCCGGTAATTTGCATTCGCACCCTGCTAGTGAAAGTAAAAAATAGGTGGACTTCGACAAGGACTTTTTTATAGCTGCACTTCGTGCTGACAGCCTTGTTCGAATTCCGAATGCCAATAACCTGTCGAAAAAATTAGTGAGGGCGTCTGGTGTAACAATGGTGAGGAAAATAGAGTGGAGGAACTGCCGATGCCTGACGTATTGGTGTAACGAAAGGCTCAGCATTCTCCGTGCAGCCTGTCTAAAATCAGGGAGATGCGTTAAGAGAGCGAGATCGGAGACAGTCAGAGAAAAGTAAAAGGTGACATTCCAGGCGCCTAGAGCTGCTTTTAAACGCGAGATAGTGCTTAGTAAGTCTACCTGCTATAAGGAGCTGTGAGGAGAAGTACACACTGAACTCTGGGACAAAGCTTACCGTATGATGGCTAAAATCAAGGGTAAAACGACACCAGCTGAAATGTGTGCTGACAAATTGAATATTATCGAGGAGGATTTTTCCTGAAGCACGACCCAATCGCATGGCCACCTATACCGGCATGTTAAGGATAGCTCTACAGAAATGCCCGGACGAAGGCTACTTCCCGGATAGATGGAAGGTCCAGAAGCTGGTGTTGCTGCCAAAATCAGAGAAATCACCAGGAAATCCAGCATCGTATCGTTCTATATGGCTGCTGGATACACTTGGTAAGCTTCTGGAAAGAGTCATACTCACCAGGCTGACGGACTACGCTGAAGGTGAGACTGGACTATCGCATAGGCAGTTCGGATTTTGAAAAGGGATCTCGACAGTGGACGCCATCGCTACTGCGCCATGATTTAGATCGACGTGAAGAACGCGTTCAAGCTGGATAGCTATCGCCGTAGCGCGGTACAGAAAGCGGGTTCCGGACTGTTTGTGCAAGGTTCTGAAAAGTTACTTTCAGAACCGAGTACTGGGCAGAGCCGATAATAGGGTCACGGCGTGTGTACCACAGGGCTCCATACTCCATATGACGTTGTCCTAACGATAACCGGCAAGACCCTCGAGGAAATGGAGAGACAATACGCTTTGTGGAAACCTGGCTGGCTAATGTCAAGTTGCAGCCGGCTTGCCACCACACGAATGCTTTCGGGAGTATCTGCATCGTTTTGGACATGCTTCGTCACCTCCTTGCCCGGAACTCTCCGGCTGAGTAGACAAAATCCAACGCCGGGGACCAGTAGAGTAGTACGCGACGCAGCACCAGGCTCGGGTCACCGGAGCGCCAGCGAACCAAACCCCAGACTGGCCCGGAATCCTCGAACCAACCTCGATTCCCTACCGGGTAGCTCGTGAGTAGGCTAGATCCACCACTGGGGTCTAAATCGAGTAGATCGCATCGAACAGTCAGCAGTGGGTCGCTGGGTGCAAGTGAACCGGAAGCTACGCTCCACCTGGAATCACTGCACACACCTCGGCAGCTACTGGGTATCCCGCTGTGTAGGCCGATCTACTCGATCTAGCTCACTGCCGTGGACTAGATCGAGTAGATCGGGAAAGATTTTAGTACGAAGCGGGGACCTAAAAAGCTCACGAAAACAAGTATCGGGATCGGGATAAATCCACCGCCGAGGAATGAACAGTAGGGTGAATTCTCAATTTTGTCTGAAAAAACAGACAACGGTAACGAGAGAAATTCCGCCACCAGGGAACTCTCAATCGGAATAGGGTAGTTTCACCGCCGGATAATATCCGAGTAGATCTCGGAAAAAAACTAGGAGTTAAATGGCACAAGAAAGCGGGTATCGGTGTAGGGAGAAATTCCTCCGTCGGGGAACTCTCAGTCGGAGTAGTATGAGTTAACCGCCGGAGACTATCCGAGTAGATCGTGATAAGGCTGGGGAGCTGACTCACGGAAACAAGAGCTACATAGCTCATGAAATCAATAGCTGAACAGCTCACTGAGACGGGAAATCAATAGTTGCGTAATAGATGGAGAAAAAAATTAGGTTGGCGAGTTTCAGAGTTATTGCATAACTCTTCCTTTATTCATATGGACAAATTTCTGTGTGGTCGCACTCTTAAACCCATAACTCCGAAACAGGATTTCAGATCGGTACAAAATTCAATAGCATCCAATGGGAGTTCATTTCAAACTAAGCTTGGGCGAATCGGTTCAGCCATTTTGACACATACGCACATATATACGGGCACACACATACAGATTTTTTCCGATCTCGACGAACTGATACGAATGGTATACGACACTCGGCCCTCCGGGCCGGGATTAGGTTTTCGATTTTCAGAGTGATTGCATAACCTTTCTATATGAGAAAAGATGCAAAATCTCTAGCAGGCGACATTTGAAAAAAAATTATTTTGACATTTCTTAAGATCTAATCGTTTTATGCATGTTGGAGATATTTGGCATCGAAAGTACGAATTCGAATTCTAAAATTTCATGTGGTCTCAATAAGAAAAAAAATGTTCCGGCTTATGTGGGAATTTCATATGTGACCGGACGACTCAGCCTATTTTTCTTGATTCATATAACCAATCGGTACGAAATTGTATAAACATCTATGGCGATTATATACCTTTCATTTGAGACTTAGTTCGTGAAAATCTTCCCAACCATCCCCGATCAACTGATGTGAGTTTGTTGATTTCAACTTTTCCGGAGCGCTAAGTTTTCGAAATATTTTATTTTTGTAGAAAGATTTTTTGAGACAGCATAAGGCAAATAAACTCAATTTAACGAAAATCTTACATAAAGTGATAGTTTTCGAGATAATTTGATTTTTTTTCAACAAAAACAATAAATTCGCGAAATTATGCCCTTTTTATAAGTAATTCGCATTTCTCCGTCATGGACTATCAAAAATCAAATGTTTATCATTTTAAACACAAAAACGATTGTTTTTAGTGTATTTGAATCGTGAAGAAAGTATCAATAACAAAGTATTCTTAACAATAACTTTTAACATAATTTTATAATTCATATTATTTGCAATGCCAATACTAGTTTTATCGAATACGAGTTTAAATCAAAATGCTCACGAATACGAATTTCAAATAAAAATGCTCATAACAAAATATTTGTACATTTTGTAGTAGTTTTCGAGATATTTTAAATCCTGTTTCGACAAAGTTTTGTTATGACATTTTCATAAACTATTTTGTAAACCATTTGTAAGCTACATGAAAGTAATAAATATAAGATTCAAAATTACATGAAATGTTAATGCATGTCTTATCACAAGGTGTCACATAATTTTTTTCACTTTCTAATATTTTCTTGTTTTAGGAAGTCATCAAACCCAACCTCAACGAAAAATACTGAAGCTAGCTAATAAAACAAATCTGTAAATACGCCACTCTACTCTACAACGCACTCAAAATTGAAAGCAACAATCCAAAGAAAACTTTCAAAATGCAATCAACAATTAAAGTATGTGCCGACGAAAACAGAAACCAAAAAACGCAGTGTTAATATTTAAGAAATAAAATCATATAGTTGAGACACAACGTAAGTTAAGACCTTTTAAAGACATTCGTACTAGGAAATAAATAATTTCGCCAGGAACCTACTTTAACACAGTAAAAAGCAGTGATTACTGAAAACACACGAAAACGAAGCAAATCGATCATTATATCACATCAGAACTTAAGAACATTAATGTTTACCAGCGTAAGAGAAAAAAAAAAGATATTAGTCGCTACACTCTGAACGTCAAATGCATCGATTATATCCTCAATCGCACTTGAATCTGCGTAGAAAATTAAATAATAAAAGCACACTAACGGAGGTAATCCGCAAATAAAAATCCGATTGCAATCACAGTGGCAACAAGCCCAGGAACAGCGATCCGTACTCTATGTGCTTCAGCGAATTTTCAGTGCTTTCGTATTGTTGTTCAAGCAGTTTCCGAAGAATCGCCATCAGCAGCAGCAGCAGCAGAAGGCAACGACAGTCCCGCCCGGCTTATCTACAACATGTCTGGTCACATGTGGTTGAAATGTGTTTCTAATGCTCTAGCGGTTTTGTAAACATTCGTTTTACTATAAAAATCTAGAAAGAAGCGAATCTTTCTTGTAAGGATTCGATTTACAAAAAAAAACAAACGATGGAAAAAAGACTCGAAGATGATTTTAAGCCATGTTTTTATTACAAGCATAGATTGCTGACTGTGAATGTTAAAGATTTATTTGAGAAAGAAAATATGCGATAAGTGATATTATTTTTTAAAAAGAAAAAAAAATCGATTGTATGTTTCATACTGTAATCCACTAATTGCTAGGAATGGTAATAATATAGCCCATATCGCGATATTTGGGAAGGATGATTGTGTGTCAGCTGATCTGTACAGATTATTAAATTGAACTGCTAAACTGGAATTGTTCTGATACTGGAATTTGTTTTAAATTGCGTATTTTATTTGATGCTACTTCCTGTCTAATAAATAAACTATGTTAAAATTTTGCAAGCATTTTTGGGCTAATCTGAAAATAAAAGTAGTTACATTAACTATTTGTCCACGGTGTACAGTTTGGGACTTGAAGAACGGTATAAATTTTTAGTACTATCCACGGATCCAAATTGCGACATAGATTCTCTAAACCAACTTTTTTTAAAATAGCTGACAGATCGTATAGTCATGCTACGAAATAATTATAGTGCTTGTACACATCTTAGGTTTTTAGGTCTTTTGTAAACAACTTTTTTCCGCTTAGTGAAGTTTACCGAGATTTTTAAACAAAAGCTGTTTCAAAATCTTTGCATGACGAAACTGGGTAAGCATGACTCGCAGTATGGATCAGCATAAAACGTTTGAAGGACATTTTTTTGCGATAAAATGCATTTTTTTGCAAATGAGATATAAATTCGCAGTGTCTGATGAAATGTTCCTGTTTATTACAACCACCAAGAACAAAAATATAAGCTTGAACAATTTTTTCGACAAACTAAACTGTAAACATTTAAATTATAATATATTGAAAATCACCATAGCACACAGGATCGCAAGCCTTAATCACTACTTTATCCAAGTTTGCACACAAGGCTCGCTTAAAGATTGCTGACCGATCGTTGCGTTGGCTAGTGACATGTTGCTACTTACTGATGGCAATTGAAAACGACAGTTTTGTTTCCTGCACACATTGAAAACTTTACTTAGATGCCCACGAAAAGCTACATTCAAAACGGATAATCGGGAGCTTAAATGTATCTGTTTTTTTTCGCTTTCGAACTTCTAACGAAAAACTCCCAAATGATTCGTTGGTGTTCAACCAACCTGCATACCTAGGCAATAAAACATCGAATCCCATCGTTGTTGGCTGCACAACACAGATATAACTTGAATAACACATACCAACGTGTCCATGCTGTCCCATTTGTGATCACTGCTGCAATGAGAAGTTTATATAGCTCGTTCGAAGAGCAAGTAATTATATGTCGTTATGGCCTAGGATGTAAATAGGCGTTTTTAACGAGTAAATGTTTGTCGGTCCTAGTCCTGACGCTACTCGCTACGTCGTCCACAACATAATTTCACAGGTACAGAGGAGTACTACAAGCTAACATCCTAAAAATATTTTTTTATTCTCTACAAATTTCAAAAAGCATGAACATTTTATAACTATGTAATTTAGTTATAAAATGTTTATGCTTTTTAAAATTGCCATACACAAAAAAGTTTTTTTTCTCGCTTTCCTCAAATTTTCAACTTTCAACGTTTAATGTATTCAACAAGTGATTTTAACATGCAAACAATGTATTTGTATGATTAATGGGAATGTTGTGAAGAGGTTTTCATAGTGATGACAACATACAATCGTGTTTTGAATATTCTATGGCGATTATTCCATAACCCGCCAAAAGGCGGGGTTGGGCAGCAGAGGGTTAAATTCAAAAAAATAATTTTGTTACAGTAATTTATCACTCCGCAATAATCTTGAATGAAAACTAAAAGAATTCATTACATTGTTTTAATTCGGAATTTTCGCAAAAATATTTTTGGGTGACGAATTCCTGGAAAATCGTTGCGTTTTCAAGATAATTAAGGGAGCTTTTAATTCATACAATGGCAGTAATTTTCTTGAAAAACAGCAATTCCGCCATTTTATTAGTAAAAAATCCCCTTAATTGAAAAATTATTGCAAAAGCTCAACGTAGGGTTTAGATAACTTTTACATATAAGGTGCATGCAAAGTTTGAAATAAATCGGTTAAGTAGTTCTTGAATGGCCATTAACACCGCAAATCATGTATTTCCAGAGACGTTTCACAAAAAGCTTCGTCACCGAGTCGCTTGTAGATATTTCTGCATGAAAAAATTGCAGAAGGTTACTGAAATGATGTAGTATAATGTCTAAAAGTTTCGATCGATTCGCTTTACCGATCTATCTAAAAAAAATTGACATAAAACTGATTTTTTTACGCTGAAACCCTCCCTCCTTAAAGGCTTGTGGTTGAAATTATGAGCTAATTCAAAATTTCCTAGGTTACATCAGTTTTATGTTATTATGATGAATCTTTAAAACGTAAATATAAAAGGTCATATTGTCGTTCAGAAGGTATTTCCATAGAAATTTCACAAAAAACTAAAGAAGTGTATGATATTCTGTGGTTGAAGTATGAACAATTTTCGTTGTCCTTCTTCACCATAGCAGTATAATACACAATTTTTGAAAATTACCCGTAAAGAAAATTGGAAAGTCCAAGTGGACATCGTAGGGTACAGGAATTGTTCACGCTTGTCCACGGAGGGGGAGGAGTTTTTTTTGTCCACGTGGTATAGGGACCGTTCCCCTAAGAGCATAAATTGATTCATTTTTTTAGTATTTGGTAAAAGTTTTATTGAGATATCTCGTTTCTGAACAAAGTTGCGGCCAACGATAAAAAATGGAACCGCACTATTTCTAGTTAAAGGAAAAAACATTACATTTTAGGTTATGCATATTTTTCTCTAATTCGAAGGGTAATCCAAATGCCAGTCGCCATATGCTCGAACCTCATGTCACGTGACACAATACTACCTCACAAGTTGGCGGAAAATAATCAAAAAGATGGTGGAAGCAAACGGGATTGTTTTCAACCAAGAAACTGAAATAGTGTTGGCGAGACCGGCCGAAAAGAGCTTAAAAGCGGTCGGTAAAATTTTGATAGCTTTTCCACAAACTCTGGCTTTAATTACCAAATATAATGTTGGCATTAAGTTCGTTCCAGTACACGGAAGATACTCCGGAGCAAACTAGAGCTGAAGCAAACCTATTGTTTATGTTTAAAGGTGAAGCCAGATCTACACAAAAAAAGTTTCGGTTGAAATTACTATTTTAGAGGGTTAAATTAATTACATTGTACCTGGAATTTTCAGCTGATAATATTATGATTTCGCTGCAACCACGTAAACAATAATTTCTACCATATTAATATTACTTTGGTTTCTGAAATTTTCACTATGTTTGTAGTATATTCATCTCACCGTATGGTATTCATTTTTACTATGAAAGTATTCAAGTTGAGAACTAATATTCTCCCGTGATGATTTAGGTTCATAGTAAATTTTACCATACACGATATACTTTTTACTGTAAGATTTTGCTATATACCTAAAAAAATATAATGTCACAAATAAGTGCGTCGTTCTGCTAATAGTTATGAATGCATTGAGGGGTCTAGTTTTTTAGAAAATATACTTTATTTGCGAGTACTTACGGATGACTATGATGAAGCTTGAGCTCAAATTCCAGACAGAATTCAACTAGTCTGGTTTATTGTCATCCTAAAAGAATCAATTACATCGACAGTTTGTCATACCACTACTAAAATTTAATTTTAAACTTACCACTAGACTTTCCAGCAATGTTTTCCGGACATGTGATTGTGGATGTTAAAATATATATTTTTGTAGAACAATAAAATAACCAATACAAATAAACTTGTTGCGACGAAACACAAAAACAAGTTAATTGGGTCGAAATGGCGCACGTCAACATTCCCTTGACACATAGAAATACTATGTTTCTAATACATTTAAATGGAAATCATAGTCAGCTGAAATTTGTCGGTACATTACATTTAATTTTACCATAATCATGGTAAAATTTGACATTATAACATGAAAATGACGGGACGATAACAACACGCATAATAAATACTACCGGAAATTAAGTGAATTTTTACACAAAAGTATAGTTGGTTTAAATAATTAAAATAGTCAGCAACACCATAGAATTTCAATTGATGCACAGTCCTTTTTCCTATTAAGTGTTTGTGTTGACTTTATTTTCCATTATTTTTACCATTTGATCCATAGTAAATTTGAACACAGATTTATTGTAATGATTACAAGAATATTATTTTCTGTGTACCTATTCGCCATCTAAAGCTGGATATAGTTGGCAAGATGACACGAAAATGCGATGATGATTTTTTTATTTTCATCTGTTAAAACGCATCAAAAATTAAATTTTGATTTTTATAAACTCAATCAATATTATAATTAAATGTTATTTCTTCTAATAAAAAGTAATGTTTCCTATCTCTGAAAAATATCTAGATGGTAAATTTCTTGTTATATCACTAAGAATTCGTTCTTCCGGTTTCAGTTTATATAAAATGAAATTCATAGATTCAAATCTCGATTAAAAAACCCGATAGTGAGCGAAAATCACTGGATTAAAGAGTGCAAATATTGAGAGTTGAGGTTATCCACTGAATTCAAAATTCAATTTCTGGGAAAACATTTTCCGTATCTAAAACAACCAACCTAACCTCAACAATACAGAAAAAATTCCGGATCTCAAAAATTTGCATTAAAATATCCAGTTAAACTGAATGTTTTGGTGTTAAACAAAAGAACGAGTGTTTTCTAATCACCTGTAATTAAACTTTTTGTGAAACTATATGATGTATATCTTAAAACAATTAAAGTAGAACAACCATCCCATATCCCATGTATTGAAAACAATCCCAATTGCTTTTGCCGTCTTTGTTTATTATTTTCCACCAATTAGTGATGTAGTATTTGTGTAATGCGATGTGTACGTACATAGAGGACTTTACAATCTGTAACTGTATTAGTGTGTTTAACGATTTGTGTTTCTTCCACCTGTAATACGTGTAGGAAAACAAATCTAAAATAGTTTTTTGGTCGAATTATTTTCATTATGGAACCTGACCAACCGGTATTGTGCAGTTCAACATTATTATAAATACTTCCGGCAAGCAATTTCAATTTCAAGTGTGCGTGAAATGATTTTCTTAGAACCACAGACTAACAGACATAACACTATGAAGGAATTCCCACAAAAAAAATCGATCCGGCAATTTTCCCAGAACACTAGCTCCACCTTTTATTCACAGTCCCAAACACTCATTTGCTGATGGGTTACCCCTCAGGTTTGGGAATAATTTTTTCCTAGTAGTTTATCCCCCATCTGCTTGTTCATATGTCAGTGGTGCCATAATTTCAAATGTGACCACAGTCCCAAATATATTATATATATATTTAAAATGACCGTTAAAGCGGACGAAGCATTGTTTTCGAGTGTTATGTCTGTTAGTCTGTGATAGAACTCTATAAGCCGTAGAAAAGTCTGCAAAAAATACTTTCGTCATCATTAGACTGGTACCAATAATGAAATCTAGTTGGCGCCTAGTGCGGATAAGTTTTACGTTTGAGAGCCAATCGAAAATGCAGTGGCTACCTATTATCATGGCAAAATATTTCAATTGACTTCATTTATGTTATTATACTCTTTTGTAGCTACGTACAATAATTTACATGGAAGAGAGTTATGAATAAAGCGATGTAGGCTACGAAACAGTAAGTTTTCAATTTACTCCGTATGAATTTATTGTGTTTCGGTTGAAGTCACTCAAAGTTACAGCCAAAACTGTGGTTACCAGAAACGAAAAGGTAGTCATCATTGTATCCAGTGTTGCGCATACCTCTGTACAGGACATGATACACAGACTCTAATCTAAACCGAAACGGGAAATACTTTGATTCGTTAAATTCGTTGTTGCACGTTCACTGGATTTTCATTCAATCAACTTCCTATATATTGTACCTCTGCTTATGTTTAGCTTATTGAAGGTACAATAAATCTTTTTAGTTTTAAACAAAGTTCGTGGGAATCGTACATTCTTTTCCAAATCTCATATGTGTGATGTTGCAAAGAGAGAAAAAAACACCATCAAATAAATCGTTGACCATAGGACTGAACTGTTGTTACAAATAACAAGCACAAGCTACATTTATATTGTTTGAAATTAGAGACATGATGGATGCGATATTATTGATGAACAATTCCAGTTAGCTCTACTTTCCTATAAATTCTCACACACTTCTATTTCCTGACATCATTCAACCTATAATGTTTCGGACAATCAATCTTTTACAGCAGCGAAACCGGTGTGAAAACAATGTGAAAACATAAAACATTGACGATAGTTGAAATCAACCGAATTTCACTAACAATTTCTGACCCATTTATAGGTAGGATTATCGAATAGCAAAAGTAATCTAAAAAGAACGTAAATCAATAAATCAATCACCCATACGTATTTCGATCTCTCGCTATACAGTGCACACTCCATTTCCGTCTCCTATAAATAAATATTGAAAACGCCGAACAAATCGATAAATCCAGCAAAACAATGGGAAGGAAATACATCAATCGAAAGCAATACAATCTTTAATGTAATTGAAGTCTTGTTTCGAATTTAAAAGAAGGGATGTAGTGAGAAGTGAAAAACAAAAATCATTTTACACATCACTTTCAACCGGCTATTGCTTGTGATACAAATTTCATAAACAAAACTACAACCGTTCTGTCGTTTACTAACGCAGCTGCTTTCATACACAGTAATCTTAGAGAAAGTGTTAGCCCATTTCATTTACGTATAGTTACCAGCTAAGCGTACATACATAAACAAACTAAGGTGAAACTCTAGTCTAGACGAAAAAAATACGGGGTTGTATAATATTAAGTCGATTCGAGGAATTAAGTACGTATCGTTTAGCCGCAGTTACAAAAATATCGTGGTTGCAAGATTTTCTCTGACAGCGAATCAAAACGATATGGATATAATGAAGAGAAAAAATAATGAAAATGATGGCTTATATCTGTGATTTAATTAAACAAAAAATAAAAGTTGAACAATGTTAGCAAAACAGTGTGGATTGAAAAGTAAATTTAAAACTATGTTAACACTGAAATATGACAAAAATGTGCTTTTAAATATTTTCGATATGAAGACATTATATATACAAAGCGCGACAAGGACAAAATCGATACAAATCTACGATGAAGCAGAAATCAACGTCTGGACCGCAACTAACCAGAAAATAAATAAGAACAACAAAAAAAGGGAAAATAATTCTAATTTAATATCTTATATATGTGCAAAACAGCTAAAATTAAGCATAGAAACGCAAAACGATGCATAAAGTACATAAAGTTAAGTAGCTAAAGTAACATCTAATTATTCACAATGCAATCGACTATTTAAATGAAAATCTGTTGACAAAATAGGTTTTTTTTTCTCACTACGTTAGACACGATTGTTTCGAAATAGGTAAGCGGTTCTTTTCGGTGTTAGTAGAAAGGATGTTCCGTTGGCTCGTTTCCTAGAAACTACCATTTGCTGAAAGTCAGCACAGAGACCACAACCGTAGCTTTATGTAATACAGGTATTAAACATTAGGTTCGTTGTTTCGGACATGGATTACAATAGTTACGGACGTTTCGATGTTATTTGAAAAAATCAATAATTTATCAAGACGCTACTGTTATTTTATTTTCAGTTTGATTTCAAATACTTGTCTTCGGTCTGCTACTACCACACTATAATGATATTAGTTTTGAAGGATCTCGATATGCCTGTCGTTGAGTTGTCGTTTTATTTTATTAATTGAATGATTGATAAATTCCATGCGATACGATTGGGGGCCGCTCGAATACCGCGAGTACATAAAACGTGTCATTTTAGACTCAGATAATCACACAAGGAATTTGCAGTGAAATAAATCCAGAAAATCTGCCATACCACTCTTCAGAGTTTTTTTCAAATTTCATTAGTTTTTATTAGTATTTTCATGCAGGTCAAAGTAGACCTATAACACAGCTCATACGTTTCATATAGTTTCTTTCATGACATTTTAAACGCAACCATTATAGTACGAAAAATTAAATCAAAACACGAAACATTTGCTTTCAAAAATTTAACTTCTAACGTAGTTGGTTTTTGGTAGGACCTTAGAGGCTATAGTTGTTGTTCAGAAGTAAATTTTCCCAAACTTTTTTACTTTGCAAAAAACAGTTAAATATTCGGAATAATATTGGCTTATAAGATGAATGATGTCTTATGAAAAAAAACGTTCGCATCAATCGTAGTCTGCGCACGAATGTTTTTTTCTATCTCTGCAAAATTTTCAGTTTTTCCGTGCTTAAGTTGTCGATTTTTAATAGGTAATATGTCGGTAAACATGTGATTGTTTCGATAAGAGGCCCTAATACAATACCAGTATTAAAATTGCCATTACTAAGTAATAACATTTATGGAAATGTATGGGAATTTCGTTATTACTCGCGTAATACGATCATCAAAGCTATACGTACACGAGGCGACAGGACAAGTGCTACAAAAGATACGGGTTTTGTTCTAGGTATTCCAACGCGGAAAGAGCAACACCTCGTGGGTGAACAACTTAAAAGTAACATTCACAAAAATCAACCGAAAAATAAGCTGGAATTCTTACTGCTTCTAGGTTTGGATAATGTTTATTTACTTTGCTCGATTAGTCTGCTCAATGAAATATTTTTGTCTTCATTCGAATTTTTTTACGCCATTCAGTTAAACATTTTTAGCTAAATAAAAAAGTTGGTGGCATTTGACTTCTGAACTACTAACGCTCAGGCCCTGTGCGAAACTAAATCCGACATAACTTATATAGAAGTTTACTAGTCTCCGGACGATTTCAGATCGATTAGCAGCCATCCACAAAGTTGAAGCCAACAACCATTCAGGCGGTGCTTTGTTGTCTAAACTAAAGTCCCATCTAGTATCAAATTGTAAATGTGTGATGACTAGATTAAAAATTTCCATTGATTCGGTTCAAAAACAAAATGCATATGGTGAAGAAAATTTATTGATTAAATCTCGCTCAGGACTCTGTGAAAATGATCATGTTTTGAAAGCCAAATGGGTTTGAAACGAACCCGGATTAAAAACATATTTAGAGGAAGATGGGGTAAAACGCACCTCCGGGGCAAAATGCACCCCTTGCTTATATCTAAAACTTATGAAACTTGCTAGATAAGGGTAACACCAGTCGAAAGTCCGCCATAGTAAACATACTTTGTCAAAGTTTGATAACCGTACATCAATAGCAGCTCGAGAAATAAACAAAAGACAATAACGTGCTCTCCTCATGTAATTATCATGGCTCGTGCAACAAGGATTTTCAGATCTTATAAATGCAATTTTTACTATTATATCAGTGCATTCCAGTTCTATTTATACCGTTGTTCATTATTCTGTTGCACTATATATGAGAAATCAACTAAATAATTCACTTTTTGCTAAATTTATATCTCTGCTCCATCGGGGGCAAAATGCCCTCTTCTTCGATTTTGCTGAATTTTTTTAATCGAAAACAGAAAAAATGTTCTGAAAACCTACTAATTGCATAACCTAAGGCTATTTAATGACACACTTTTTTGTGAAATTCCGTCAGAAAATAACACTGCTTGCTTGTTCACCGAGCATTCTGCCCCGTTATTGTAATGCTTTATGCGCCGATGTTGTGGTGCATTTTGCCCCGGACAGATGCGTTTTGATCCGCTCATTTTTCAAAAGGTTTTTCATGTTTTCGATTATTTTGCAAAGCGTTATGATTGTGATTACAGAGGAAAATGTTGGCTAAACGATATCTTTAGTTAAATTTTCCCAATTGATCTTCTATAGCTGAGTTATTATCATATTTCCTTAAGGGGTGCGTTTTACGCTATCTTCCTCTAAAAATCGACTCAATACTGGGTCGGTGGCGGTGGTTTCGTCATGTCGCTCTAAAGTACATATTTTCCTGTTATAAAAATATCTGGAGTACATCACATATGTCGATTAAACTTCGTTATATTTTTCATAAAGATTTTGTTTTTTTTATAATGAAAAGACTACGAGGAGATATACCATACCTCACTGTCCCTTCCAAAGCCCCTTGGCTGTTGGCTTTTGATTATGTTTTCGATTAAATTATTATCTAGTTGCCTTTGTCCATTTAACCCTAGAACGTTACACTTGCGTTTTCCACCTTAGAACGTTGCACTGGGGTAAAAATATACCCCACGCATTTTAATCGCAATTTTCGCAGGCAAAATTACAAACAAAGGAAATGTATAATACATCATTTTCTTCGTTTTTTAATTGCAAAAACAGCAGTGTAAGTGAAAAAAAGGAATTTATTGAATCAATGATACATAAATTGATTTGAACAAAATAAAAACTGAATAAATCGCGGTTTTGACTTTTTTCATAAACATTACAACTTTGCGAATTTTCAATCGATTTGAAAAAAATCAAATGCTTCTAAAAGTTGAAAGAATGGTCTAGAAACGTAATTAAATGAAATTTTGATATTTTTAAAAAAGTGCAATTATTTGGAAGAATGAAAGTTAAAAAATCGGGTTTTGGAAAATACCACGAAATGGGGTGAAATTGAAATGAAAAAAAATATTTCTGGCCAGTAATACATTGGTAAAACGCAACGTTACTGTTACAGCAGTAAATGTGCGCAAATTATACTTGCGAACCATTGCTTTGAAAAACTATAAAAAATAAACAACACAACAGTAAAAATCAGCAAAAATGAGAACAATTTTTTCTTCCGCTTCAAAATTAAATTAACTGAATAAATTATTAAAAACGATTATATAATGCTAATTGTTACTTACGTAGTAAAGCAACCAATATTTAAACTGGTATTGTCACGAATCACATATCCACCGACAGCACGAAACCTGACGAAACACTAACGGCAACTGTGCACTGGGGTACAAATGTACCCCACGCCAGGCTATAAGCAAACTGGCTATATCACCTTTTCCTACTCTTACTAGGAACTCTAAATTGAGTTTTGGTTAGGGTCCCAGGTCGGAAAATGCTAAATTCTCGTCTTTACATGGCTTCAAAGAAGGCGTGGGGTACATTTTTACCCCAGTGCAACGTTGTAGGGTTAATAATAAAAGTGATTTGACATATTTCTAATATCGTAGAGCTGATGATAATTATCGGTCTGGACTGATACTATAATTTCGCTTCTTCCTGATTGTACACAATTAGAAAAATGCGCACTTATGCGAAGTTCTAATTGAGTTACATTATAAAATTCTTCTCTCCGCTCATTTTTGAGGAGCATGTGCCGATCATACTTCACATTACTTACAAGCACTGTTGAAGATGTGTTTCAGGCCTAATCTTAGTAATATTTCTCATGCTTCTTATTTTCATAAATACTCAAATACTTGAAGTGAATGAGACTGACATGAATTACAATCTCGTCAAATACAAATGTTAAGTACTAGTACTGGCCCTATCTTAAGTACCATACCAAAAGGCCGAAGACACCTATTTTGTGTAACTTATACCAATGGATTTCTAATGTAAATTAAATTTAATATCCAGTTCTCACGCATTATTCTACTGTATTATGTTGTTATAACCAGGTATTTGCGAAAAACCGAAGACAAAGCATATTTCATCAATCAGGCAAGGTCACGTCGAAGGCAGTTTGATATATTTTCGATACTTAGTTTTCACCTAACACACTGACTCGGACAAATGGTGACCAATTAAACAAAGCAGCATATAGGAATCAATGAACACTAACAACATAACGAGCGCGGTTTAATAATGTCCTAATTTTCAAAATAAACAAAAGAAAATCTTAGAAGTTTATCATTGAAAAAAATTCTCGGCAAACAAAAAGATACTCTAGGAAATTTTTGAATCTCACAAAATTCAACAAACTCAAGAGATGTAATAAGGCATGTATAAATAAAACAAAAGTATAAACGTTTAGGCACATGTTATGCATTCCAAATTCTGATCCAAATGTTGTTACAACAAATCGTTCTGTGTTCAGTTTGTATTAAGAATTCCATCTGCAAAAAATAATTGAACCGAATTCATTGTGCTACAATCGACAGGGACTAGAAACATTAACAATTGATAAAACGGAAACATACGTTCACTTATCAATTGTTGACCACTAGTTTAATTTTATTATAGTTTTACGAAGCAAAACTCAACTAATTTTGGAGATCATCCAACAAGGACTTGACTTAAAAGCACCATAGGTCATAAACTTCATGCAGGCGTGTTTGTGATTCGTGTAAATGAATCGTATTGTTTATAAAATAATTGTTATATACTGATGAAAATTGAGAGATGTTATTTTAAAATGAATGAACGAGTTTATCATGTAGAGTGTATATGAAGATTATCTAATTTTACGGCTCGCATTCAAATGTAATGTTAAACAAAACGAATAGTCAAAGATGCAATTTTGCCAGTTTTCAACAACAATAAGCAAATATCAAAGCACCTATCCATCAACCTAATAAAATTATGTTATGTCGTTCGTTAGTCAAAAATAAAAATACAAAATTTAGTCAAAATCCTTTTTTCCCACCCGTATAGCGTAAACCAAGTGACAAAAGTGTTTAGGATTCGCGTTATCATCCCCGCCAAATGTAATATAATAAAAGAAAAAATATCGGTGTCTTTTGATTTGTAGTAGGCAAGTGACAAAATGAAACTATGTATCCAACAACAAGAGCAGAATTTTAACACGTAACGGCTGTCAAAAAATGATCGGTTGAAAAAGAAAACCAACTCACATTATATTTACCGAAACAAAAATCCAACAAATATTAAGCCGCACTTTGTCTTTTTAAATGACAAACTAAAAAAGTCAGAAAAGTGTAACATATTTGCATCAGACTCATAGGTTATCTTTAATTTTTACTGCAATTTTAATCAAGAAACGACAAAAAAGAAATCTGTGAAAAATCTATACAAAATTTAGATGAAAAAAGAACAAAACATTTTTATTGATAAATATTATATGATTTTAAAATCTAAAACTCATCCGAAAGCCTGTAACCGAAACGTACTATTTGAGTCACTGTATAATGATTTTTCTCTCTGTGTACATTTTGAATACTGAGTTCTTGTCGACCGTAGAGTTTGTGGTATTATTGCTTGTGGCACTAAAAACTGGATTCCAACCGCACTGCGCACTTACCATTCTTCTTTTAAATTCTTCTCAGGGGCCATTCATAAACCACGTGGACAAACAAAACCTTCATTTTTGACCCCCTCCTCCCCCTTCGTGGACAAACGCGGACAATTCTTCTACCCCTACCCCCCCCCCCCCCTCCATACGATATCCACGTGGACTTTCCAAAAGAAAGAGATCGGGTAATTTCATAAAAATGGGTTTTCAGAAAATTTTCCAATGAATAAGACTACTATGATGCAGAAGGACTGAAATTCGTTCAAACTTTAACTACAAAATGTCATTCAAATTTCTTTACTCTTTTGTGAAATTTCCACGAAAATATCTCATTTCTAAATGACATTATGATCTTTTATATTTATACGTCATTGGTAACCGAACGCTCTTTCGTTACAGTCGAGTTTGTTGTTGTAACATTACCTTGAGTTAGGCGATATCGGTGAAGGTGTTTATCCCATAGAGTATGGAGCTGGAGTATAAACATTATAAACATTATAAAAATTAAATTGTGTCAGGCAGTGCAGTGTAGTGCGGTGCTAAACAGTTTTCTTACCTAAAAGACGGCTTTGTTTAGACGAGGTATACCAGCTCTCTACTGTGTGAAACACGGATACGAAAAATTACCAAAAATTGAGCTCTTTTGACTCAATCTCGGGGTATCGTGGAATAGGGTAAAATTAGGTAAACCGTGTTGAAGGTAGTTTCCCTTTAACCACGGCAAACATCACAACTCATTGACAGGTTTTTATACTCAACCTTGAGTTAAATATGCTTAAATTTAAGTTGAATCTAGCTAATTTTGAGTATACCTGAAACAACTCAAAAGTACCTTATTGTTTAATTTTTCCGTGAAGGTCAGGGCATGTTCACGAGTTTTTCAGTTTTAGATTCATAATTTTGACAGTTCTATAATATAAAACTGACAATTTTAAAACTGAAACTTTCTGTCCCCAGCAGTTTTAGCGGGTGTTCTATTCAGTTTAAAATTCATGTCACGCCACGCCTTCAGCGTTACTGCATTCAAATTTATTTTTCCCCGGTCTATCGGGTCTAAGTGTCTATGCTGAATACTTTCCATGAATTTAAAGCACAGCTCTAAACGTGATTCAAAATCAGCAACAAATAGAACGGCGTCGTATAACAGTTTTAAATTTTAAAACAAAACTGTTTGAAATTATAAAACAAAACGTTCTGCTGGGGATGTGAATGTTTCAGTTTCAATTCTACTTTGAAACTCCTATACAAAATAAAACGCTCCTAAACATGCCCTCACGCGGGTGACGGATAAAAGAAACGGAGGATCAATTCACCTACCAGCTCGTCAGGAACCAACTGGTGAAGTGTTTCGTTTTTTTTTACTTTTCTTATTTTTTTTTATTTTTTATTCTTTTTAAAGTTTTTGATTTTTTTAAATAAGTTAAATCACTGATACAAATAAAGTTTTCAACTTGTGTAAGAAATAAAACTGTCGCTTTGAAATGACAACAGCAGGTAGCTACTTGCCACTGCACAGTGGGACGAGCCCGGACTTAAGTCCATATATGAAGGTTATGCAATATTCTCACTAGTATTTTTCTCGTAACAGCTAAGCCATCAGAGACATTTTCACGAGATTTTAGGTGATTTGAATGCAAAATGAATTTTTGACAGCTTTTTGAAGGGCATAACTCAAGTGTTTTTTGCATTATTTGACCATAGGAACTACATACGGTTATTCTCGTTTTTCAAAGAAACGGTTGATTATATGAATTGCATTATTTCACCAAAATTATCCGTGTGATAAAATTACATCGTAAAATCGCCAAAAATAAGTCACTAGTTGGTTTAGTTAGTGTTTAGATAACTGTTTGTCATGAATTTTTATAGAATTCGAACTTCTAAAGCGAAAACAACAACGACGCCCGTGAATGCCCGCGATCACACCATGCTCATTCGAAAGCTTTTCATTTTCTCTTTAATATGAACCTATGCTAGTTTTGCGAAAACTTGCGATAAGCAGTCAAAATTTAAAAAAAACTGTGGATGGAGACTCATGGTTATTAATAATATTTAATTTGAATATTCACTTTATAACTAGAATAATGAAACTAATTTATGCACTACTTTCAAATAGCATTTAGAGCATGATCTACAAAGGTTTTACTAGTGATCAAGAGTGAGGAGCCGAGTGGGAAGTATGGTTTTTAAGTGGTAAAGGAATTAAGAATGTTTAACCGTTGTGTGTCCGACGCGGTACCTGGGTATTTTTATATGTTTCAATTAATGAAATTCCTATGTTTATCCATAACTGGAAATTGAAACTTTGTGACATCTTAGAACTTCACTAAGTCAAGCTTTTGGGTTAATAATATTGTTGATATAGTAAGGGTGGGAGTGAGGAGGGGCTCCTGATTTTTTTACTACGTAACAGGCCGACGTGGGTACCCACAAAACTAAAATGCCCATAACTAAGGTAATATCCAACCGATTTCGATACTTTTGGCTGTTTTGGATTCAAGAACTCATCCATATTTGGACTTGGTAAAAATGAGTCGGGTTACTTAATTCGGTTCCCGGGAATCCGGGTTTCCGGAAGCAGGTTCCTGTGCAGGAGTACTATTTGCGAACTTCAATGAAATACTAGCAATATGGGTATCAAAAGTCTTGGAATTGCATCAGTAGGCTGTATCTCGTGCTTTTGGAACCATTTGGTGATATGAACTTGTAACGGACATTCCGGAGCAGGTTCCCGTGGGGCCGTGAATGGCCATTCCATTCCAATTCCATTTTTCAAATTGTCATAGGGTCCCGTAACAATAAAAACAGACTTCCGAGACAATTTGAAGCGTTTTGATACTCATATTACTAGGACATTATTAAAATTTACAAATCATATCCTAGTACTGGAACATTACTCCGGAAAATCCGGATTACCAAAAACCAGGTCCATTATTCCGGTTCTATTGTACAGAATCTAAAATTGGACGAGTTTCTGAATCCAAAACATTTAAAAGTGTCCAAATCGGTTAAAGGAATCCATAGTTATGAGCATTTCAATTTGTGGGTACCCGGGTACCCTCGTTGGCCTGTTAAAGGTGTTTTTTTGTTGGACACATAACTATTAAAAATCAGTAAATATTTTCAACCATTGAAATGTGTCACAAAATGTTTCATGAACTATTTTTGCTAACTTACGCAATAACTGTCAAATTGAGTGAACACAGTTGAGTTCTAGTCATTTGGTGAGACTATTTTATCCGAGTTTGCATAGCACTGATATAGCTTAAGGGTGTGCGATATTATCCAAATAAAATAAGACCATTTTTAAATGAACCATATACGCGAAAAAAGGATTTTGGATTTATTTTTATTTAAGGTATGAAATAAGCAATCTAAGTAACTTAAAACACACCTGCGAAAACAAAATCGTTAACCATCTTGTTGATTAGTGAATGTTAATCAATATTCCACTAAGACGCTCAAAATGTTTGTTTTGAAAATGAAAGAAAATGTAGTTTTCATACCAAGTAACCCACTAATGAATTAAACGTTCCAAAATTAGTCGATCACATCTTATTTGATCCTTAAAATAATATAATCATTTCTGAAGCCCCATAATGAGATGTCAATCAATTCGTTTCAATACGGAAAATAAATTCCAAAATTACAATTGAAAGAAATCATTATTAAAGACAAAATATTTACTTTTGAGCCTCTTTAATAAGTAGTAAAGTTAATTTCTATTTTTATAACCAACATAGGAATTCAGCGCACAAAAATGTCTTTAAAAAATTTTTGAACCTTCACAACAAAATAATTATTTTTGAGCCACCCTAATGTATGATGATTTTTTTTACAAGTGTTAATATCAAAAACGATTTAGCACACGAAAATTAATATACACAAATTTTAAGGACGATTTAGAAAAGAAAATATTTTTGAGACACCCTAATGAACAGTAAATGTTTATTTTTGAGATGTTTTAATATCAAAAACGAATTCAGCGTACCAAAATTACATAAAAACGTCCTATATGAACCGCTACGGAAAAGTTTGGACTTTAGTCCACATTTTGTTCTAAGTCGTGCCACTGTGCACTGGCTGGCGCTTCGATCGGCCAGCAATCGCTATACGGGACTTGTGTGCGAATTTGGATACAATGGTGACTCACGCATACGAACCTGCATGCGATTGTGATTTTCAACGTATTTTTATTTAAATGTTTACACAGGTTTTTCGGGAAATTTTGATCTAGCTTATATGTCTGTTCTCTGTGGTTAAATAGTGCGGTCGAGCGTGTTGCTCCCGCAACAAAATGGAACAAACAGAAGGATCACCCTCCGAAGACGAATCTTATGGGAAAGAGGAACGTGTATCTGATTCGGAGACAGATGATGTTATGGACGATCCACATCTTAGCCGCCATCCAGTCTTGTTCCGTTGGTGCAGCAAATTTTCTTCCGAGAATTGCTGCGCTATTTGCAATATCCGGACGAGCCACAACAGATAGATATAATATGCTTCCAACGACACTTCTGTATTTAGAAACATCTTTCAGTAGTTCACTGTTGTCCTCAGATTTAATGTATTTCGGGTCCATCGGCGACTTGTTCGGTTTGGCTTCACTCATACTTTGATCCTCGAGCAGCTTGTTGATATAGCTCTGAAGACGAATCGTATACGTATCATTGTCACGGCGAACTTCCATGCCAAGGAAGTGGCGCACATCCCCAAGACGCGTCAGCTCAAATTCACGACTCAGACCATTCGTAATTTCTTCCAGCTCGGTGACACATGTCGAAGCGATTAGCATGTCGTCGACGTACACAACTAAAAACACTTGAGTAGATCCGGAACCTCTTATATACAGACAAGCATCAACTGATGATTGCTTAAATTGTAGTTTTGTTAAAACCTCGTGCAATTTTTTATGCCAGCAACGTGCTGACTGACGCAGGCCGTAGATGCTCTTCAGCAGCCTGCACACATAGCTTTCTTTGCCTGGCACTTCGTATCCCGGCGGCTGGCACATGAAGACCTCTTCTTCCAACAAACCGTAAAGATACGCTGTCTTAATGTCCAAATGAGTCACCGTCATATTTCGCTTAGACGCCACAGCCAACAATGTGCGGAAAGTTGCATGTCTCGTCACCGGAGCAAACACATCCTCGTAGTCTTCGCCAAATCTCTGCGAAAATCCTTGGGCTACTACTCTTGCTTTGTATTTTGCTACAGTTCCAGTTTCATCGCGCATTAGTTTGGAGGCCCACTTCGATCCTACAACTTTATGACCTTTTGAGGGCGGCACGAGTTCCCACGTTTGATTTCGCTTGTGGGATCGCATCTCGTCCTCCATTGCTTCCCGCCATTCAGCAATCACCAATGCCTCACGAACATTTAGTGGTTCATCTGTGGCGCACGCCGCGGTTTCCTCCGCGTAATCGAGAATATAATCTTCTAAATTTCGTGGTGTCTTACCCATTGTCTGTCGTTTCGAGCGACGAACATCTTCCGCCTCGGCCTCGAAGAACTCTGCGTCCGAGTCAGGCGTGTCCCCGCCTTCGATCTTAATAGAATCGCTCCCCTCCTGAACGACCACTCTACGCTCTCCGCTTGCTTCACTGTTCAACGGTACATCGATCAAGGAAGAACTATTCCCTAATTCAATAAAGCGCGCATCGCGACTGATAGTAATGGAATCATTATCGCAATCAACGAATCTGTAGGCCTTATGGTCCATTGAGTAACCTAACGATTTTGCAATTACGTTGCGGTGAGAACCACTTCTCCCCAGTAACGCTTCTCCATGCCTGATTCGATCAGAATGCAAGTGGCCATTTCCATGATTGATCGATTTTTACGCTCGGCCACACCATTCTGTTGGGAAGTGCAGGGCGTGGTGTATTGTGGCTTGATTCCTTCTGCACGGTAGAAACCCTTCAGTTCGTTGTTACAAAATTCGCCCCCACCGTCGAAACGAATGACAGTGGGTTTACGTTGAAATAGGTTCTTCGTCCATCGAACATAATCTTTGATTATCTGCGTTGCCTCCGATTTGTGCTTTAATAAATATGTGACCGTAAAGCGACTATAATCGTCAATTAAATGCATGACGTAACGATTAGCGCTTGGTGTTGCGGTTTTCATCAGACCACACAAATCGGTATGTACGATGTCAAGTATTCTTTCTGATTTGCGCTCAACCACATGGGAAAAAGGAAGTCTGGCAGATTTGCCCTCCAAACAACATTCACAAACAATGCGCAAGCCACAATCACCTACCTTTATACCCGTTGCAAGGTTTTCTTTGATGAGCCGTTCAGCAGCTGCCCAGTCACGGTGACCGAAACGCCGGTGCCACTGATGCTGGCAGTTCTCGTGATGCTCACCTGTTGTCGCCTTGCTAGAAGCTTCCTCAATCCGTAGGTAGTATAAACCACCATAACGACATCCAGTTCCTTCTGCATTCGTAATCCGACAGCCTTCGCCATCGAAATTAACTGTGAGATTCTTTTTCGCCAACTTGGCCACTGAGATAAGATTGGTGGATAGCCCCGGGACAAACTTTACACCTTTCACGTCAATTTTTACAATGCTCCCAGAACCGTTCACTCCATTCAGCACTCCACAGCCCTCTCCGAGGATCTGCGTCTTTTGCCAGTCAGGGAGCGTGAACCTCCCGCCGTTGAATTCACTTAATGAATCAAAAAATTCACGACTGTTCGTCATATGGGCACTTGCCCCACTGTCAATCACCCACGCTTCTCAAGTCGCCCTGGGCGGTTTTTGCTTTTGGATTTTCCTTTTCAGTTCCACTTTCTGCCTTCTGCGAGGCTTTAAACTTTCGGCAATCGCATCGCAAATGACCAGAGCGCTTGCAGAAATGACACACGCGAGTTTCCTTTTGCTTGCTGTCCACCGATCGCATCGCCTTTTCGACTTTTGAACCAGCGCCCTCTCGCTCCAAACGACGACGAAATTCATCCATCAGTTTGGCTTTGACGATGTCCAGGGAAATATCATCGTCTTCGCGGCTGTCCAGAGCCGAAACAATGCTATCAAACGAAGGGGGAAGGCTTCTCAAAAGCATGCACACCTTCGTGTCTTTATCTAACTCGGTACCGGCGGCATTCAGACGGTCAAACAGCTCATCGATCTCACGTAAATGATCTTCCAGATTCCCGCGCTCGGGCATGTTCACTGAGCATAACTTTTTCAATAATGAAACTCTTACCGATCGCGTCCTCTTCTGATGGTAAGATTTCAAAGCACTAAACACACTGTGAGCATCAACACAATTTTTTCACTAACGATAATTGGCTGTCTTCCAACAACAGCACCAACGTTGCTTTATGCTGACTTCGGTTTTAGATCAGAGTCGCCCTAGGTTCGCTCTAATATTTACAAAACCCATACAAAAGTAACAGCTCAGAGCTAACCTAGAGCGACTCGATTCTAAAAACGAAATCAGCATTAGCCTTCCGATCGGCATTCCGCCACTCATCGTCCCGATCTTCATCGTCAGGGACGGGTTCGCTCATTACTGTCCACAGATCCTCTCGTTGCAGCAGCAACTTTCCAGGTTTGCTAATTTGTCCCACTCAGCTTGGGAATAGCAAATCTGGCGTCAACCATCTTGGCAAAACAATACCGTTATCGTGCACAAGCAAAACTTTCCAAGAGAAAACTTTTCACAGCTAGCGTGCTTGCTCCTCCATCAACAGCGCACTAATACAAACAAAAACGTTCTCGAACCTTCGCGTTATTGCGTCACTTTCGACCGAACAATTTTCACCGATTCCACAGAATTCCGAACGCTTCCTGGGCCCATAACCTGTCGGCGTAACGAGCAGGTAAAACAGGACAGCGGACACAGCGTAGTGAATTTCGGATTAAGGTTGGTAAATTGAAAAACACGCGAGCTAACTTTACAGCTATTTAATTTATGTTGAGAAAAACTCCGAGGGTCGGGTGATGCACCAAGCATTACTATCCACCGGGGGTGGATGGATGCACAACACAAAGTATAGGGGGTAATTATCGATTTCAACAATATGGAGGGGTACTTTTAGGGATTAAAAAGTGCTACTCCTTCAATCGAATCAATCTCCCTTCGACGCTGGGCATTGAAGTTGTCGCTTTTCAACCAACAATCAAAGGCAATGATCTGGGATATCGAAGACTCTCCAACGTGATTGAACATCTTCCATCGCCCCGCCTGCTTCTTGGAGACTTTAACTCTCACGGTACAGAGTGGGGATGTCTGTACGACGATAATCAAAAATAAACATAATTCTAAGATATTTCTCGTTAGAAACCCGCATGTTTTCTCATTTTTTATCCGAAAGCTCTCATTAAGTTTCTCAATAAACGGGGCCTGCTTTTAATTAATATAACTTTTAAACAATTATATATTTACCATAAGCGTTTTCTGTACGCCTCTTGCTTTAAGTCATTCTCCTGCTGGACTTTCTAATGGGGTTTTCGATTGATTGACACCGGTGTAGTGGAGTGCACTGAAACTGCACCGTTTTTGCACTTTCTAGCAGAAGTGCAGAAAACTGAATATGTTCCATTCACACTTCTGCTAGAAAGTACAAAACCAGTGCAGTTTTTCCAATTTAAAAGTCACCATTTCCAATTTAAAAGTTTGATCATTCATTATCCATCTAATTGAACTATCATTCCACCAATGAAGAAACAAATTTTAGCGCTTCTAGTAAACATATAATATATGCATTGCGTTGACATATTTGGCTCGCTTCCACCCAGTGAGCAAATTTTCTGGAAGAGACCGCACTGCTAGATTTCTGTATGTCTTGGTTTGGCAGCCCTGTCAGATTTCTGCGCGTATCCTATCGGGTTAGTTGAGTTAGGGAGAACTCAGTTTCGCTCGCGTTTTCTGGCAAATTTTACAGGATTCTCTATTTTAATGGAAATAAATGTAAATGCATTTCGCTGATTTGTAAAAATGCATCACAAGTGATCTACCCCTAGGTTTCTCTTCACATGATAATACAAGAAAAGCATAAAATAATTATGACCATAATCACAATACCTTCTCCACATACATCAAAAGAGAACATGTTACGTGACGTCATGCTCGATCTTGCGGTATCGTGGAGTGGAGGAAGGAAAAATTAGGTAAACCGTGTTGAAGGTAGTTTACATTTAACCACGGCAAAAATCACAACTCATTGTTAGGTTTTTTATACTTAACCTTGAATTCAATATACTTAAATTTAAGTTGAATTTACTTAATATAAAATATAATATTACCTAATTTTGAGTAACCCCAAACAACTCAAAAGTACCTTACTCCACTGAAGACCTCGACTGAGCCGAATCTCTCGTTTTATTTTTGACAACACTAATAAGTGCGAAAGCGACGTCGCACAACTCAAAAGTAAGTTAAAAGAATTTATTGTTTGGATCGTTTTTTCCGTGTAGCGCCTTTTATACGTCATTGAATGTTTCCACCTTTCAGCAGGGTGGCCAGACCTACCGATTTATCGGTAGTCCTACCGATTTTGGTCTTTCCTACCGATTCCCAGACGACCAAGGCAAAACTACCGATATTTTGTTATTCCTACCGAAAACTACCGATTTTTATTGATTTTGGACACATCCTACTCAACATTTATTTTTTGGGTTGGATTTGGTCAGAGATCTGTGTTGTCAGTATTTTACAATTCTATGTCAATACTACGTTTTTGGGACAACAACCCGGCCTACCGATAACTACCGATAAACTTTTAGTGACCCTACCGATATTAAGGAATTCTATCTGGCCACCCTGCCTTTCAGTCATACGAACGTGGATTAAAATATACCGTTTAACTGTCACGGAATGAAAATGAAAGGAAAGTGATGAAAGTGATCAACGATGTCAGCTTATTTGTCATTGTGAAGAATGAAATGAAACGTGTTTTTGTTAGAGTTGGGATCTGTTTGTAGATTATTTTTGGTTTTTTTCCCGTATTTACTACACGAAAAGGTAACTTACATTAAATGTTCGTATACATCAAGTAAATATACATTTTTTAGCATGTAGTTAATGAAATTGCCACGATTGCATGGTATTTTGTCTCAACAATCCTTGGGATTGTGTATTCTTAGTCGATTCCGGCACTATTTTCGTAACATGGCCTGTTCAGAATTGAATCCACCAGAAACGGTGCGAGGAATGACTGTGCTTGATAGAGAAGCGTTCACAAAACAAATCGTCGTACCAGTGTTACGAGTACCGGAAACTTTAAATTTCAATATGATTTGCACTGAAGTGAAGAAATACCTCCTTAAAATAGAGCATTATAAACCTGTGCGAAAGGGAGAATGGGTAATAACGTTACATCCCTCTGCCGTCAAAAGCTGGTCGGATATTTGTCTGGAAGACAAAGGTCTCAGGGCAGAAAATCTTGTGTGGGAAACAATTATGCTGAGGTACGAAAACTGGAGATTCGATGAAGTGCTAAAAGCAGTCTTGCCAGAAGACAAAGAGCAACTGTCAGCATTTTCTAAGATCGGACACGTAGTGCACCTTAACTTGAAGGAACACCTGTTCCCTTATAAAGGCCTTATAGGTCAAGTTATTATGGACAAAATTCACGGTTGTAGAACAGTCGTGAACAAACTAAATATAATCGACAACACATATCGAAATTTTCAAATGGAGTTATTGGCAGGTGATGAGGACTTTCAAGTGTTGGTAAAGGAAAATGGTGCTACTTTTGAGTTCGATTTCTCTAAAGTTTATTGGAATCCCAGACTTGCGACTGAACACGAAAAAGTTGTCAAAATGCTGAACAAATGCGATATTCTGCTTGATGTGTATGCAGGAGTGGGTCCATTTAGTATTCCTGCCGCTAGAAAAGGGTGCACCGTTTTGGCAAATGATTTAAATCCTGACTCCTACGAGGCTCTAGTGAAAAATTCTGTAAAGAATAAAGTTGATTCACGCACAACTTGTTTCAACAAAAATGGAATTGATTTCATTCGAGAAGAAGTTCGAGCCGTGATATTAAACAAAAATCAAGATGTTCACTTTAATGGAACCATTCACATCACAATGAATCTACCCGCACTAGCAGTTAATCATTTAGTTAACTATGTTGGTCTTTGCAAAGAGGACACTCTGGAGATAACTAAATTTCCTTTAGTTCATGTATATTGCTTTGCAAAGGGAACTGATGATAAGAAAGTGATTGCGCAAAGTATGGTTGAGCAAAGTATTGGCTTTTCTCTTAATTCTAATTTAAAAGAGATTGCTTTGATAAGAAATGTAGCGCCTAACAAGGATATGATGCGAGTAAGCTTTTACCTTACAGATGAGATCCTATTCTCACATGCTACTAGTTTCAAACGATCTGCAGATGCCAAAGTTGAACAAACTTGTAAACGAAAATGTAATTTTACTAAAAAATAGTAATGAAATTTTTATCGTCTTATATTAAATGTTCAATTCTAGGTACTGATAATGGCCAAGAAGAACGTGAAGAAGCAGATTGCCAAAAAAGCTAAAAATGTATTTGCTGTATCACAAAGCAAAAAGAACAACGTGAAAAAGGCGAAAGAGGTCTCAGCAAAGCTGAAAAAGGTGATAGATTGATTATATTGCTATTGAAAGCACGCACACTAACAATTGTTTGTCCTACGTTTCAGATAAATGTCCAAGCAAAACGAGAGAAAGCTGATAATTCCTTCCAGGATCTACATGCACAGATTGTATCGAAAAAGCAGAACAAGAAATCAGTACCAAAAGTACCTGTACAAAAAAATAAAACCCAAACAAGTACAAAACATGTAGAAGCAGGTTTAGACAAAATGCAAATGTAACATATGTTAATCAAAGTCTCGATGATTATCCTTGTTTAGAGATGACAACCATTTTCTTGATTACCAAAAATATCAAACTTCGTGCTCTGAATCCTGCATGTATTAGTATTAGTATTAGCGTAGCTTTGACTGTTTTTGCTTCGTGTGTATAACGCTTCCACGAACAAGAGAATTTTTGGATGGATGGAACTAAAAACGAGAAGAGATTCAGCCTTGTTCTGCATTACGTCGGGTCGCTTTTTCGAACGAATGCGATTTGCATTCTCAATAACGACAGCAAAAGCAAATGGTAGTCAGATTCGTCCTACCACATTCGTTCGAAAAATCAACCCGTTGTAATGCAGAATAAGGCTGATTGTTAGTGTTATTTATCAGTGTGCAATCGGGCTCAACAACCTATGTACATTAACTGTACACCTACCGTCTCACCGTTGCGCTTGTCAGTGTGTGCTGTGTTTTATGGACACACCTATGACTGCGCACCGGGCTTCCCACAATCGTTATGGCGGCTCAGAAACTGCACTTCCATGTTGTTCTGGGATGCATTGCTTCTAAACACATCCACACGCAGGATACATTCATGCATACGAATTTACATTCCTACATGCATACCTACTAGAGTGACAGTAAAAAATTACCCCTATCGGCCCACCCCTGATTCGATTCCTAGTCCCACAAGGAGTACTTGCACCAAAATTTGTTAGCAAATCGGGCAAGTCTAGCTACCGGACCAACGTGCCAGAAGTTTATATGGGATTTTTCGTCAATTTACATGGAGAAAACCCACTAACTCGCATTTTTGCCGCTAGGTGGCACTGTATGTATTATATTATCACTGTAAGTGAAAATAAGAAAGATAATTTAATTGTCTACAACTTTGCGGAAAACTACTAGTGAATTCGGCTTTGTCAGAAGAAGTTATTCAACTTTTAGTGAAGTCATGTCTGAGTCAGTTTTGCATGGGACCTAGCAGTGCATGGTTGTCTATCAGTACTCGATTCGAGCGAACTAAAAAATTTTGTGAAACAACTGTAAGATTTAGCTCTATGGTATGTTCAGAAGAATTGTAGTAAATAAGCCATGTTTTGGTTGGAACATTTAAGTTCCAGATTTTACCACATAGAGGGCGCCAACACTAACTTTTCAACGGAAAGAGATGGAAATTAGGAAATGGAAAAATCCATAGTTTGTGGGAATCGAGTACTGATACACAACCATGCACTGCTAGGCCCCATGCAAAACTGACTCAGACATGACTTCACTAAAAGTTTAATAACTTCTTTTAACAAAGCTGGATTCACTAGGAGTCTTCAACAAAGTTATAGATAATTTATTTATCTTTCTTATTTTCACTTACAGTGATAATACGATACATACAGTGCCACCCAGCGGCAAAAACGCGAGTTAGTGGGTTTTCTCCATGTAAATTGTCGGAAAATCTCAAAAAAACTTCAGGCTCTTTGGTCCGGTAGCTAGACTTGTCCGATTTGTTTCAAATTTGGAGCAAGTACTCCTAGTGGGACTAGGAATCGAATCAGGGGCGGACCGATTGAGTTTTCAAAAATTCATTATTTTTCTGGGCAGCCTAATACCTACTGTTTGGCAGAGAGTTAGAGTATGTCATGTCATGTCATCTAGTCTGTCCAATTCTTTAGAAAATCATCCTATCATCGCGTCGAAGTCCACTATGACAGTAGGAAATTTCGCATTGAATCCACTTCAGTCTATTGCTGATTTGTTTTTTTGTCTCCTAGGTCCGAAGCGGATCAATCGACTAGATCGACTATGACTGGATACGGTAAACATAAATACTTAGCAGTATTAGTACTTACTCGCGAGTAAAGTAATCCTATAACTGTGCTGTTTCACTATCATCTTATAACAGAATTCGAATAATCATTATGCTGAGTAGCGTTTTAGAGTTTCACAATAAGAATATCTGCCACTAAAGGACATGAAAAATATTTATTCACGATAACCCACAAAGATTATTCGAACCAAATATCCATCTGGTTCGACTCAAACGGACTACACCGACCAAAAAGGGTACTTAGCATTTCTAAAAACGGTGTGCTTTGTCGAGTTAAATAATCATAAAAACAAGTCCTGAATAATTACCTATCTCCTAGGTACCAGTCCGAACTAAACCATACCCATAAGGTCGAAATAGTCGACAACTAACAGGATCCACATGTCTCCCAAACCAAGCGAATGGATATATCCACTTGTAAATAGGAGCACATGTCTACAAACCAGCCATGAAGACGTCCGAGTCAATGAGAATGAACCATGCCAGTCGAAGACCACAGACCCAGTTCAGTCCCGTACAGTTTTTGAACTGTTCGAGCTGGAATTATAATATGTGTTAAGGATCATCCATAAATGACGTAACATTTTTTGAGTGATTTTAACACCCCTCCCGCATCGTAGCATTTCGACACAAACCTCTAAATACCCCCCTCTGGTAATTACGTAGCTTGACGGTAACCCTACCCCCCCCCCCTTATCCCTGTAAAAAAATTCAGAAAAAAATAAAAAACGATGTTAGATGAAACGGGTAAGGTTCAGTCGATTTACAACCACCAAAGACACCGGTCACGGAATTCTGCTGCTGTCTGAGCCAGCGCAAAACGAACCGCAACACAGTACTTTTATCTTGTGTGCATTATCTTACGAACAAAGGAAACCGTTCGATCTACTTTTACATCTGCCAAGTTAGAGTAACAAACGAGCAAAGTGAACGACAGTTAGTGCGTCTAGAACAAAAGAACCATTGTATGTACCCCTGCCATCATAAGTGAATTTGATGAAAAAGCGCTGCTTCGACCCAACACAGCGATTGTTGACTTGAGATTTTGTTCTACACGACCGAGTCTCCGTGAGCTGGAACATTTTCTGAAGGTGAACATGAAGCTTAGGCTTAATGACGTCACCTATCTTCAATATCATCATCTGCGCAGTGCAGTATTGATATCATTCATCACATTAGACCATGAAAAAAAAATCGCTTCACAGAACAACCTGAAACACGTGATTAAAAGTGAGTGTTGAAATGAAGATCCCAGTGTACATAGAAAATGATTTTATAGATGTGAGGCTACATGATTTATCACCGCGTACTCCCCGTGAAGCAATTACAAAATACATGTCGCAATTCGGAGAAGTGGAATCCGCTAGAGACCATCCATAAATGACGTACCATGCTTTGAGTGGTTTTTAACACCCCCATTTCGTCACAAACCTTTAAATACCCTCCCTGGTAATTACGTAGCTTGACGGTAACTCACCCCCCCTCCCTTGTGACCGTAAAATAAAAAAAAGAACCGTTGATAATTTTTTTCCCTCTTTAAAAAAGCTACGTAGCATGACATGACCCCTGTCGTCACACATCATCACAAAATACAAAACTCCCTCTCCCCCATATAATCCTACGTCATTTGTGGATGATCCCTGCAATGAATATATATTTTCAATAATATCATCACAAAAAGGTGTTCTTACTTTTCACATGACATATTTGAGCATGTTTCATTCAAAATTCAATAAAGATACGAAGAGTTTAAATAATGCACGTGGATTATCTCTTCTCAAAATTTCACTGCTAGGTGGATTACTTGATGATCTATAGCGGACCCTACACGAGCAGAAATATTGACAATAAATCATTTATTGATCAATATATTGATGGTGTAAGGCCATCTTAAAAATATTGATTCTGTAGAATTTAAATGGGATTGATGGATTGAAGCAGTCTTGTCAATACATTTATTGAAAATATTTCTGTCTCGTGTAGGGTCCGCTTATGAATTAATATACCCTCCAACATCCACCTTACGGTTGAACGCCATGCCTAATCCAAGGGATAAATATATGAACTCCAGAAAAAAATTTCACTATGAAGTCAACTCACTCATTATTTTGTCTTTGAAGAAAACATACATATTAATTTTTGAGAAATAATTTATATATTATTGATTTAATTTACAAAATAATTTGAGAATCGAATTCCTTGAATCACGTAGATGTGTTTCCATACCTCCATATTCAAAATCAACTTAGTTTAGCCCCTAAAACATCAGTAAAGTAATTCTCTGTATGTAACGGTCTCATTTTTAGTTAGTGGAATTGGTAAGCGAGGAATAAAAATGCAAAATGTTTAATATCTCCGCCGCTCGCCGGATTTTAACAATCTATAGCTATTTAGAAAGGTATTTTCATAAGCTTTCTACCTAGTTTGCGTGATGTGATTGTTTTGTTCGAAAGTTATTCGCTTAAAACACGTTTTGTTTTGACAAGATCACCCGTATCTCAGAGTCAATCTGTCACGTCAGGCCCTTCATTTGAATCTAGTTTCATTCAAATCAGTTCAGCCATTGCTGAGATAATTACATGACATGTACATACATACATACACACATACATACAGACATTATCCCAATTTTTCGAGCTGAGTCGATTGGTATATGAGACTCGGCCCTCCGAGCCTCGGAAAAGGTTTTCAAAATTTATGTGAAACCTATACATTTCTTTTGTAAGAAATGAAAACATGATTTTCACAAAATGGGCTTTAAAGGTTTTAGAAGGAAAACAATTAAATTAAACCAAACTTACAGGCATAAGTTGTTAATCAGTTATACGCTGCAACTTCACAATAATATTCTCTGACAATAATTTTAACGATTGAAGCCAAAAAAATCGATTTTTCGAAGCTGACTGATGAGGAGTCCCCCTTAAGTCAGGGATTGCTCAGAAGCAAAGTCCAGTAATTAGTATTTGGTTATCGTCAGTAACCGAAATTCAATCTCAATAAGCTGTCGCCGGCTGTGAATCTACCCGACTCCGCTGAGAGTTCCCCGGCGGTAGAATTTTTCCCAATGTCGATGTCCGTGTTATGAGCCAATTAGTTCATAGCTTTGTCATGATCTACTGCAACCGTATTTTAATTATTTAATTAATTAATTAATATATTTATTTATTTAATTATTAATTAATTTATTTATTTAATTCTTTATTCATTTATTTATTTGTTCGTTTATTTTTTATGTATTTATTTATTTATTTATTTATTTATTTATTTGTTTATTCATTCAATTATTCATTTATTTATTTATTATATTATTAGGTAGTCATTCGAGTAATTTTATAGCTTATGTAAATAGAAAAAAAACTACCTAACAATATACCACAACAATTTACGAACCCAATTCAAAATATTCCCAAAAATATTGCACAGACCTAGGTCTGCGGTATTAGTTGGGGTTAGAACCTGACTCAGTTCAGGGGTCAAGCAAAAACGCCATTAGTATGAATGAATGAGAATAGCACTATTGTGACATTTAGTTCGTTAGAATAAGTATAGATAATGTTTAAAATAATTGCTTAGGTGAGAGGGGGTAACAGGAACTATGAAACATTCGCAATTCAATCTCTGAAGTCTAAATTATGCTGTTTTCAGTTTTAAAATCATGTCGCCCTAGGTTCGCTCTAATGTTTACAATATCCATGCAAAAGTGACAGTTCCGAGCGAACCTAGAGCAACTATGATGTGAAAACGAAATCAGCATTAGTCTATTGATATTTATAGCAAATTGTATGCTCAAGATAAGTTTTTCGGTAACTATCTTTCCTTCTACAGATCTATTAAAAATCGAAAAAGCTGAAAAATAAAAACCTAGCTAATTTTTGGGGCCGAAGACCTATAAACCTTTTTGCTATAAATCAAGATTCCCAGATCTACAACATCACTTGAAATGTTCGATAAATTTGTTTTTTTAGCAACGTGTTAGTGGTGGCAACCTGGAAAACGCGCCAAATAAATTAATTTATTCTGATTTCGGTCTCTTCTGTATCTTGCGAATAAATAAATGTATTACGTCAAAATCGACAATTTTGGCATTTAAAAAGAAATTTCGCTTTTCACTTTTAACAATTTGTTGGCTTTCTTGTAATGCAGTTCGTTGCATAAAACATATCTCAGGATACTGTGTCACTTAAATCTTATGGTATCCCAGTAGATACCAATTAAGTGGAAGAAGATATTTTCAACTATACCAATTTTTGGTATGCAGTAAAGGTCATACGTGTCGTTGGTAATCATCGTTCATCTTTTATAGGTGGAATATTCACGACTGCCCAGGATGTAGGTGGAGCCGTGTGCTTAATTGAGAGTTAAAGTTTAATGTCTATGATTATTGTATACATTACTCAAAGGCGAATGCATTAAAGCCTAGTGCCAAACAGAAGAAAAATATTTTGCCGCCCTTTTTTGGACTAATTATTATTATATGATACGTTTTAGTTTATGAGGTTCAAAATCATTCGAATTTATTAGGTTTCCTCCTTCATACGTTTCATGCGGGCGCGTTTGTATCAAGGATACCATCTGTTTCTTCGTAATGAGAACGTTTTACCTTTTATTACCAGGCAATAACTCTGCGCAGGCTCATGAGTGCATTTACTTTTAGATAACAGTGATTTTTTTTATTATTTAGCATATATGCCACAACCTGTAGAGTTGTGTAGACATGGATTGGCTAAGATTGATGAGGTATAAATAACATGGGAATGTAGCAGAACATCGCACTGATAATTGTGGAGCGACCACGTGCTGTACATAATATTTTCATCTAAGCAATTTACATATCCATATGGTAATAAAATTTGTTCCCCCACTGAATTAAGCAGTAGTAGAAGTGAAGTGATAAAAATTTCCTGAAGTGACAATCGTTGGAACTGTTTAAAGCTCAAATTAATCGGAAAAAAGCTTAATAGCAATGCTCTCGTCAAACATATGGTGTTTCGTTTGTGTGTTTCTGGCAATGGCAGTGAAGCTCATATTATGCTTACACACAGCCCCGATTAAAAACTATGAAAGTTTTGACGACAATATGGAAGACCAGCCCGAGGACGTGTTGATTGATTTGATAACTAGATATGGACAAACTATCATGCGAGCCAGAGATGACTTGGAAAACTCCAAGAGAACGGTGGATTTTGGACTATCAAGAGGATACTCGGGTGCCCAAGAGGCAAAGCATAGAATGGCAATGGCGGTAGCAAACTTTGCGGGTGGCCCAGGACGAAAACGCAGAGTGGAAAACAGAATCGTGCAAGACTAAACTCATCATGTAAAAATTAAATTGGATCACCATCTCAGTACTCGGTATATTCTTTCCTCAAGCAATGGGTACTTCAGTGAAAGTACCATATGAATGAATATTCCATACACTTGGGAGTTGGGTGTCACTATACAAAACTTTAACATTGCAATAAAATTGTTCCAATGAACCGAATCTTATGGCATTTTGCCATTGTACCTACATTTATTAGTAATTATGACGGCAGCAATAAGGATTGATAGTTACAATCGCAGCAGTAATTTATAGCACTTTTTATGACTAAAACTAAGGCTCAACAGTATTATAGATGATAAGGTGTCTGATAACAAAAATGAATTAAAATGTTCAAAGCTTTTAATTATAACTTTTTTTTAATCCGAAACCATATAATTATTTGGGCGTTTTTTGCAACGATAAATAATCTGTCCCAGAACAAGATTTTCACACTGAAGCAAGTATACTAGGAGCTCGAGAATTTTATGTTAGTTGGTGTTGAGAAAGATATTCGGTTGATCGCTTACGAACTTGAAAATGGCATTAATAATAAATTTCCGCAGAAACTAGCGCCCTCGACAAATTGAATTTGAAATTAGCATACTAACAATAATGTTATTTCTAATTTATCTACGGATAATAAAATGTATCAAGACTAAACAACATTTCTACATTTCATTTATTTTACTTGTTTATCCTTGTTCGAATTTCCGAATGATATAAAATTTTCGGAAATTTTGAACAAGGATGAACAAGTAAAATAAATGAAATGTAGAAATATTCATTAGTGCCCGATCGGTTGTCTGTTTTGTTATGCCAACACAATATTACTTCAATTCCGATTATCCATTGCCCCTTGTACACTATAGTAATACAGATCACTTCCGTACAGTCGCTATCGTGTCCAGAATCAAATGTATTTCCTGAACAAGTATTTCGTAAAGCATTATTCAAGTGAAAGCCTTTTTTATCGCTTTCATATAGTCGACTCTAATTTATATGAATGTTTAGAGTAAGCTAACCAACTCTGACGAAAAAATCCGTACACCATACCCCAACGAAGCGAAATCGTTCACCATGCCCAGGCAAACAGTCCGCACGGTATACGGATTTTTTCGTCAGAGTTCGTCAGCTTAGTTTAGAGTCAAAAAGATATTGCTCATATCATTTTACATCGTCCACGATTTTCAGAAACAAGTAAAAAAAATCTTTTCTGAAGAAAAACCAATGTTTTGAAATTCTGTTCTGAACTCAAATATTAAGCTGTGACTCTTCATTTTTTATATTTTGAGTTATTCAAATTATCAAGCTTTATATATATATATATATATATATATATATATATATATATATATATATATATATATATATATATATATATATATATATATATATATATATATATATATATATATATATATATATATATATATATATATATATATATATATATATATATATATATATATATATATATATATATATATATATATATATATATATATATATATATATATTCGATGCAGAGAGTGTTAGTCTATAGAGTCAATTTCCACATAATAATGCAACATTTTACCAATATATTCCTAAATTTTCATTGCAAAAATGCGCTGTTTACCATAACTAACGATCTCCTGGGTCATTCGTTTTGAAATTTGGTATAGTTTTTCTTCACATCATTGTCCAGGTAACAACGGACACGTTGAACAAAATTATTATTATTATTATTACCACAGAGAACAGACATCCATGATCGAACAAAAATATTTAAAAAAACGTGTGTAAACATTTGAATTAATATACGATAAACACTAGCGCCACCACACCAACCTATCCCAACTATCCGTCAAATCCATTCCGGACTAGTTTGACTGGGTAGAGGAATAACCGCTGTCAATTCTGTCGAACTCAGCCACAAAAAACATGACAACAGTAGCGCACCTGGTTTGGATATCCCAACTACCTTCAAAACCGTTAGAGATTTTACACAAGTTCAATGCTGAAGATGGACGTCTGTTCTCTGTGCTATTACTATTTGCTACGAAAAATTCGAAAATCTGGAAAAAAATAAAAGCTGTATCGTGTTGAAGAACCGTGCAAAATTTCAAAACAATTGGTCCAGTAGATTTTGAGTTACAACAGTTGTTCAGAAGTGTACAAAAGTACACTTCTGAACAAGTTTTCGATGAGGCATCTCCGGAGTATCACCGTCACTCGCTCAATTTTTAGTGTGTTGCACAAGGACGTAGCCAACTACAGGACCCGCCCCCTCCATGAAACCAAATTGAATTTTATTTGTAAGGCAAATAAAAATCAAACAAACTCCCTAAAACCCGTGGTGAAGTCGTTTAAAAAAAATCAAAAGTAGTTTCACGCAGTTTAAAACCGATGTTTATGTGGGCTTGTTTCTTCACAACGGTACAACAGAAATACTAAACCCCTGGTAAGTGTTTGTTGTGTTCTGTTCCGCAGTTTAGTTCATTTGAAAAAATCGATGGTTAAACAAATGTTCAAAGTCCCAAGGATAATTTTATTATCCAAGACTTTCATTTATCACTACCAAGGCATAAAGATTTTTTTAATACTTGCTTTATTGTTTATTGTTTGTTTACATCAACAGGCTGTTGTGAAGCCCCAATGATGTTTCGATGATTAGAATAAATAACGTAGCATTAACATATCAAAGTAATTAAAATAACATTAAAATACATACAAATAACAAGGTCAAGATAATAAACAATATAGACGACATTTCTCTTCAGAGTCACGATGCTGACAGCACACTTGCGAACAAACGACGGAGCGTTTTGTGTGGGAAATGATAGTCAAAAACTGAAGCAACTTTATTGAATGTCCTCTGGATACCATTGATGCCTGTGTTCATCCCGTAGTTTGTCCGACGAAACTGTAACCGCAACAAATTCCTGTTCCTCAGTGCTCTGGGGAGCACATTCATTGAAATTTCCTGCAAAACGGCGGAGCAGTCGATTCTATTCTGTAGAACGTCTACCACGAAGAGCGCTTTCATGAGATCTCGTCGGGTTTGCAGGGTTTCCAGATCGATGAGTAAACATCGGCTTCCGTAATCAGGTAGGTGATACGGATCAAGCCAAGGTAACCTGCGCAATGCAAATCGAATAAGCCGCCGTTGAATGGATTCGATTCTTTCCACACCGTTCATGTAGATAGGACTCCACACTGTAGAGCTGAACTCGATGATTGGGCGTAAAAGTGCGCAGTATAGCGACTTTAGGCAATATACGTCGGTGAAGTCTCTAGCTATACGCATGATGAGGCCCAGTGTTTGTGATGCTTTACCGACGATGAACGAGACGTGTTGCTTGAAAGTGAGTTGGTTATCCAGTATGACTCCAAGATCTTTAACGTGAGTGACACGATGGATTTCAACACTCCCCAAGGTATATTTGAAACGAATCGGTTGCTTTTTCCTTGTGAAGGAAATCACCGAGCATTTACTCGGGTTGACGATCATTCGATTTAAATCGCACCAAGCTGCGAAACTGTCGAGTTGATTATGCAGGAAATGGGCATCAGCAATCGAACGAATCTGCATATACATTTTCAGATCGTCCGCAAATGACAGACGAGGTCCTTTCAAAACATAATTCACATCGTTGAAAAACAGTAGAAAAATTATTGGACCAAGGTGACTCCCCTGTGGGATACCGGAGGTAGCGTTGAAACTATCTGATTGAAAATCGCCTATGGTGACACTCATCGACCGGTCGGTAAGATAGCTGTTGAACCACCTAAGGAGTGAGCCGTGTAGTCTAGTCTCTGCAGCTTTGCAACAGTTATATCGTGATTAATTTTATCGAATGCTGCCGATAGATCAGTGTAAATAACGTCCGTTTGGTTCCTTTCCGCCATGCTCGCAGTGATGTATGATGTAAGACATAGCAAATTCGTATTAGGATCAAGTCTGATCACTCACAATTAAGCGTGTAACTGCCTTACCTGAACTTATATACATTGAGCAAAGAGAATAGGGAAAGAGACGAATAGTGTGAAGCCAAAAATACCTTATTGAGCAGACCAATCGTGCAATGTAAATAAACATTACTCATGCCTGAGTTGGAGGAGATAAGTATTGTACATCTATTAAAAAAGAAATTTCAATTTTCGTCAGAATTTGATTCAATCGTGATTGTGAGGTGCATTCTAGAGTATATGTATGAGTAAAAACAAGCATTAGAAATATTTCATCTCTTTATTTCGAAATGCGCATCGTTTGATAAACAAATCCAACGATCGACATACGGTTTGTTTTCAAAATATAATAGAAGTCATTTAAAGTGCTGCCTGTGGAAGCGGTTGCCAAAATTCTAGTGTTGAAATCATCATAAAGGGAGTGTTGCCGTTTTGACTGATTTTCACTCTTCGTCTCTTTCCCTATTCTCTTTGACATTGAGCTGTATTATTTATATTACTACCACGTTGTACTTTACGGTATACAAATTAAACACTTCCAAACTGTACTTCAAACTGAGCAAACGTGTTTCTCTTATTTGCTCCACTCATATCCCATTCTCAGGTTATGGGCCCAGCGCTACGCCCTAACCTGCATTTTTTTCGACTTTCTAAAACCACATGTGCGTGATCGTCGGAATATAGTTTTTTTTTTGTTCGGTTGAGTGAACGGATTTTTTTTTTCTTTTCTCGGTTGAGCATTTAAAAGTATTTTCCACGATGGAAATGGACAGAACAGTGTACCTCTTTGACGGGAGTAATTTCGCTAACTGGAGCTTCCGGATGGAAATCCACTTGGAAGAGCTAGGGCTCCTTTCGTGTATTGAACAAGCGGTAGATGATGTGCCGGAATATCGTGTTCTTGCCAGTGACAGAGCTGAAATTAAGTTGGAGTCGGAGAAAATGCTGGCGGAAAGAAGAGTAAATGACGTGAAGTGCAAGTCGGTTCTGATCAGGAATATAGCGGATTCGCAGCTAGAGTACGTCAAGCAGAAGCGAACGCCATTGGAAATCTGGAAGGCCCTGCAAAACGCATTTGCTCGGAAAGGAATTTCGGGCCAGTTCTTCTTGTTCAAGAAGCTGTCGGCAATGAAATACGATGAGGGCGGATCGTTGGAAGAGCATCTGCTGATGTTTGACAGAATAGTGCGCGATTTGCAATCGGCGGGTATAAACTTGGATGAGCGTCTGGTCGTTTTCTATCTGCTCCAAACAATGCCGCGGTCTTACGGTCAGCTGGTGACAGTACTCGAGACTCTTTCGGATGATCAGTGTACGCTAGATTTTGTACGAGCTCGGTTGTTGAACGAAAGTGTAAAGCGTGCGAACAGTGATGTTGTGGAGGTGGAAAATGAGTCCACAGCGTTCGCTAGTAAATCCAGCTCGGGGACAACTTGACAGCTCCCATATATTGAACTCATAAGCAAATTTTGTGGTGATTTGGTGATGTCATGGCGGCTCGAATGGAGCAAAATTTGAAAAAGGCGCATCCCATTTACTATTTTCCATATCTAAAAAATAATCAATTTAAGCATTTCTTTCATCAAATTTATTTCGCTGTTCACATTAGAAACTGCCCTCATTCCCCCATACTTAAACAGAAACATAGATTCCATTTGGAATTTAAAAAATCCGAAAGAAAATAAATCGATTTTCGGAAATACAAGAAGATGACTTTCAAAATCAAGCCACTACCACTTATATTGGAATTTCCGAAAATCTTCCGAAACTAATCAACATCTCCTAAGGCATGAAATCCTCCGGTAGAGCCGAGGAAAATGCCAGAATAATTCTGAAGGGATCCATACCAAAACCATCGCAACATCTTCCGGACAGAATTTTTGCAAACGAACAAAACTCTGGCCGAAGTCGAACAAAATTGTACATTCCTGGCAGCATTCTTGCTGAAACCGAGCACTACTGGTTTGATGCCAGAATTCTGATAAAAGCACACAAATTTTATTCAAAACCAATTTTGCTAAATGTGTAGAAAATCCTACATATATTGTTTATTCTCCCAATCAAAATGCTAGAATTCTTGACGTTCTTAATGAACTTGAAACAAGATGTCGCAGGTTCACGAATTGTTAAGCTTGGTGATTTACTTTCATTGGCCAAAAAGTTTTTCATTTATATTTCATTTATAACACCAATGATTTACCGATTACAAACTTCACACAACAAGAAAACCAAAACATTTTTAGGAAGGAAGAGAGCCGGTTGCTAAAAACAACACCTTCCAGCTAAATCTATAATAAGATTTATGTAACTTTGCTGACGGTTTCCAATCAGGGATAAATTTATTCTCTAATAATATTTTTCTTTATCCACATTTTGGAATACGCTTTTTCTAAATGTTGTTCTAGCCGCATTGACGGCGTTCATAACACACGTAACGAAACACGCTTTTCTCTTGAAACTTTTTCGTGTCGTTGTTCGTGGTAGTCGTACAGAAAAGACATCTAGCGCCACCATCAAATCGGTGGTACATATATGAAACAAGCACTATCTGTCAAGTTGTCCCCGGGCTGAGTAAATCTTTCGGAAAAAGTGGCAATCGAGACAAGAGCAAGCTGAAATGTTTTTATTGCGGGAAGCTCGGGCATGTATGATCAGAGTGTCCATATCGAAAAGAGCAAGTGTTCGAAAAAGAAACCACGAAAAATGTGCATAAGGGAAAAGCTCATGTCAGCGAAAAAGAAGTGGCCTTCATTAGCAGTCTGTTTAGTGGTGGTATGGGTGGCAGTGCAAACGACTCACTGAACAGTGCCGTATCTTGGATTCTGGACTCAGGGGCGTCCGATCATATGGTGGGAACAACGGAATGGTTGCGTAATATTAAGCATCTGGAAGAGCCAGTGATTATAAAAGTTGCGTCCGGTCAAGTGCTTGAATGTAAATACACGGACAGTGGATATGATGGCAAACGTGGGTAAGAAGCAGAAAAAGTGCGTTGTGAATGATGTACTGTATGTTCCAGGACTGCAGTACAACTTATTTTCGATAAGACGTGTGGGTCTGCAAGGAATGAAAGTTGAGTTCGGGAAGCACAATGCAATTATTAAACGAGATGTCGAGGTGGTTTGCATAGCCAAACGGAAGGATTGTTTATACGAACTGGACGTGAACGTGTGGAAAGTGAAGGGGCAGACCACCCTATTAAGTAAAAAGACGATAAGTGACGAAGAACTATGGCACAGACGATATGGTCACATAGGAAATAGTGGACTGATGAAGTTAGTGAATGGAAATATGGTGAAAGGTTTAGTGATGAAGACAAGTAGAGGTACAGAAAGCAAATTGTGCGGAGCTTGCTTGAAAGCTAAGCAGACCCGGCGACCGTTCATTGAGATGCCCTAGCCTAGGAGTTCTTGCCCGTTGGAGCTGATTCACAGCGACGTGTGTGGAGGTATGAAGCCTATTGCGTGGAATGGTAAGCGATATTATGTTTCTTTCACCGATGATTGTACTCATTTCTCGGCCGTGTATATACTGTACACCAAAGATGAGGTTCATGATGCTTTTGTAACATTTGCGGCTATGGCAGAATCGCACTTTGACAGCAACATATCGCGCCTCAGATGCGATAATGGGGGCGAATACGTAGGAGATAAATTTCGCAATTTCTGTCGTTTGAAGGGTATACAGTTAGAGTATACCGTTCCATATACACCACAGCAGAATGGTGTAAGCGAGCGGCTTAACCGGACCGTTATGGACAAGGCAAGGGCAATGATAGAAGATGCAGGGATGGATAAGAATATGTGGTGCGAGGCGGTATTGACTGCTGTATTCATCATCAACAGGAGCCCGACAGCTGCATTACCAAGCGGAAAGACGCCCTATGAGAAGTGGTACGGCCACAAACCTGATGTTTCCAAGTTACGGATTTTCGGTAGTAGAGCCCATAGTTTTATACCGAAAGAAAAGCGGAATAAGTTAGAGTCGCGCAGTAAGACTTGCTTCCTCGTCGGATATGGATATCGTATATCGTTTGTGGGATGGCCGAAAGATATTTATTGCCCGTGACGTTGCTGTGGATGAGTCCGCTAAACTGCTGAATGAAGGAGGAGATGCTTCCGTTGCCTTACCTGAACTTATATACATTGAGCTGTATTATTTATATTACTACCACGTTGTACTTTACGGTATACAAATTAAACACTTCCAAACTGTACGTCAAACTGAGCAAACGTGTTTCTCTTATTTGCTCCACTCATATCCCATTCTCAATTCGTAGTGGTCGACCGTCCGGGCATGAAACCGTGTTGGTCATTGCTGAGGTATTGCTGAGTGAAAAGAGGCTCCATGACAACAAGTTCAAACAGTTTTGAAACAGCGCATAGTGATGTGATGCCGCGGTAGTTTTCGATGTCATTCCTTTTCCCTTTTTTATATACCGGAAACATATGCGCATATTTCCAGCACGAAGGGAAAACCCCCTTGGATGAGGACAGTTGGAAAAGGTGACGGAGTGGAGACAGCAAGTAGTCGATATGATACTTCAAAAGAACGGACGGTATTCCATCTGGTCCTGGTTTGTGAGTTGACTTCAGTTGGCGGGCTGCTCTCGTAATCATCGTATCATCCACGTCCATTTGACCAAAAGTCTGTGTTTGCGAAGGGATATTTCTGGCGGTGGCGAAAACATGCTCGGGAGTTAATACTTCTGCTTTAAAATCACTGGCAAACTTAATGGAAGAGACGACATTTTTTATTGCTATCGGTAGCCATTTCACCATTTAGAGTCATCGACGACGGAAGGCCAGACTCTTTGCGTTGCTCGTTGATATACCTCCAAAAGGATTTTGGGTGCGATTTGAGTTTGCGTTCAATATTGTGCTTGTGACGTGAGTGACAACGTTTGCTCACCTTTTTGTACTCGAAATTGAGCCTCTTATAGTGGTTCCGGAGTGACAGAGTTCGGTATTTCGTGAATTTTCTCAAGGCGGCTCGTTTTGCTGTTTTAAGTTGCCGTAACTCGACGGATTGCCATGGCAATTTTCTGTCATTCCGGTTTACTTTCTTCGGGACGAATCTATCGATGGCATACGACATGATATGAGTGAACGTCTGTGGTGCTTGATCAACATCATTACTATCGAGTAAGTGATCCTAGTCAAGCTCAGATAGAAAAACAGCGATGCTGCGGTGGTCTGCATTACGATAGTCGTAGAAAACCGGATCAGGGACATTTTCGACTACACGAGGCCGTTCTTGGTTCAGCGAGACAACAAGAGGTTTGTGATGAGGTACAGTTTTCGCCAATGGAGCTGGTGCGATAGAGATAGTTGGAGCAGCGTCCTGGGCACTAACAAACCAAAGATCCAAACTGCGGCCGTTTTCGTTAACCACGTCGTTGATTTGAAAAAGTGTGGCTGCGCTGTAGCTGTCGATGAGGTTGATGCAGCTTGCGTGAAACACGGAGTTATCAGGGTCGGGATACAGGAACCCACTGTGAGATGGCTGTGATGGTAGGTTGAAGTCGCCTAATATAACGATCTCGTCAACTGGAGTCATACTTACCATTACATGCGAAATCGACTGGATGTGAGCATCGATCAACGTATTGTCCCGAATGCGATCCGGAGGGAAATAAACTGCACACAGGAAAATGGTTCGATCACCAAGCTCAATAGCAACCCAGATTTGTTCAACACATTTCCATGCATCGTCCTCGACAACTCTAGCTTTCAGTTGTTTGTCCACAGCGACAGCGACGCCTCCGCCGGATAGTTTTTTACTGTTCCATGGGTTGCGGTCGCAGCAAAAAACCTCATATTCCGAGCCAAATATCTGAGAGGATAATGTGCGGCAGTAAAGCCATGTCTCGACCAGCGTGATCACATCGTAGCAGCGATCTGTAACAGCTTACTTGTAGTCATCAAGGGAAGAGTTCATTCCGCCGACGTTCTGGTAATAGAGCATTAGACTATCAGGTAGACATTTTGCTCCGGAACCCGGAGCGATTTGCTGTCCGGTAGCTGAGTTCGAAAAGCGATGACGGGGGCCGAAGGTTGATGGTCGGCTGGAAGCATCAGATTGCATTTTGGTTTTGACATCAGATCAAGACCTCCTTGAGATTATTTGGAATCAAAATGAATTTTTTCATTTCCGGAAAAGTCCTTGGAACGATATTTATTTTTTATTCGACATTTATTGTTTTAAATAAATTGTTGAAAAAAGTGTTTCAAGTCAAAAAAGTTGAAAAAATATGATATTTAATAATAGTAGGTGTGTTTACAGATACAAAAGAAGATTTTGATAAATTATGATATTAAATCTAATAGTTTTATGAGAAAATAACATTTATATGTGATTTACTTTATACAACACAAGATTTGCTTTGTGTTTTTCATTACGATAGATTCGAAATATGTTTAAACACATTGCTTGGCTACTAAAACTTTCTGTTGGAAAACAGTATAATAGGACATATCTTAAATTGTACAAGTATCCCGGCCCACATAAAAATGTTATATGGTTGATCCAAAATTATCAACAATGTATTTTGTAAAGTATAGTTTTAGTGGAATGTACTTCGACCATTTTTTTGAAACAAGCAAGAAAAGCTAACATAAGGTCAATGAATGATGAACATGACATGACGTAGTTTATTTTGTTGGAGACGAACCACTGCGAACAGTATTTAGATCTATTGTGGTAGCATGACGTAGTTCGGTGAATAGATAATGGATTTGGTACATGGGTGCGTTTCGACTTCGTCTCATCAGAAACCGACACTAACTTGTTGTCGGAATAGATTAGCGCCGGCGTGACGCAAATCCCTAAAACTAAAACACACTTTGTGTTTCAATCGAACGACTGATCAAACGTGATGTCCCGTCCGAGCAGAGGTTCTGTTTATGCCGATAAGACACAGTGAAGCCGAAACTTGTCTTGGCTTAGCAGGCCTATGCGAAAGCACTATGCTATATTTCACCCTAAGGAGAAAAATTGGGTAAACACCAAAATTTCTCACTAGGACGAAATTTTTCGGTAAAACCAATCTGAACTTGACGGGCACAAATCCTTACTTATTACATGAGTGCGTTTCAACTTTGTCTTATCTAACCTTCATCTAACCGAACAAAGTTGAATGGATTGGCAGTAAAGGAGACAAACGTATGCTAAGAGTCCAACACAGGTAGGATTCCAAAATAGGTTGGTTACCCTATAGTTTCAAAATTTATTCATCTCGGGTTCATCCACTAAGAAAAAATGTATGGTAACATTTACCATATGAGGAGGTAAAGTCGACTTTGAGAGTATAGTGATTTTCAGCCGACTACAGCATAAAGTGAGATTAACTATACGCATGTTCAAGATTACTATACAGGAGATTTGTACCTTAATAGTAATATTAAACACTCTACTGTAAACATGACCATCGTAAGCGAAATTCCCTGCGTAACTATATACATAGTTATCTTCAGCTGGAACTGTTTGTAATAATTTAACCAGAAGGGTTATACTATGATAGTAAAAATGAACATTCTGTAGTACGAATAACAATGTAAAAGAAGTACTTGACATAAAAGCGTGGTCAAATTGACCTGGAATGGTTTGTTGTAACAAATACATTGAGATGGTTGTTTTGAAATGGAATACCTGTTTGTTTTGAAAATCGTGCAGGTCAGTATAACCAGATAGTTAAGCTCGAATTTCAGCAAATTCTGAAAATTTAATTTTTCGACTTTTTATTGTTTTATTACATTGGTTTACTTTTCTACCCCAATAGGACAATATTTGGATTATTTTTCTGAATGTGTATTGGAGAGCCATCAAATTCTTCCGCATCTGGAACTGTAGGGTCGAGAACATTATAATTCATTTTGAATGAAGCAAAATTGTGGGAAGCGGCGGTTTGACGGACTGGACTTATTCCTGGTATGCTGTTCTCTATAGTGTTTAAGCAACACCTAGTTGTGAATAATGCAATTTCCAGCAAACCAACTTTGTCGGAGAACGTGCTTATATGCCGTCCTTTTTGCAACCGAAAATATATCCGCCAAAGTGCTTTTAGTTTATCTTGACGCCGTGCTCTATCGGAAGGAAAAACACGTTTAGCAAACAATCAAAAATTTACAAAATTATATGTGCAGCATACGCTCTACTTACGGATCCAATTGGAATAAATTTCTGGACAAAGCGTAAATTCGTTGGTCATAACGTTTTTGAATCATAAATCTTTATCTCACTCTGAAATGCATTATGCATTACACGGATGAATTACAAATATTTCGTTTGCATAAGGTCTAAAAAATTAGCGATCAGTGTTTAGGATCTGCGAGATGATTGACCCAACTTCTTTTTATTTTTTCCGCCATTACGCTAAATGCAGAAAACAGAAAAAAAAAATTATTTTAAAATCTCGAAATTCGCCTATTAAAAGTTTCTTAAGTCTTAAGCCGCCTGATGAAAAACCTATCCAGGAAAAAATCAAAATCTAGAGTCTACGCACGTGTGTCACCTATAAAACTTTTCACTATAATGGCGGCGTCATGTAGAAACATAAAATGGGAACTCAAAAATTGACAAGATGCATATAGTCAGTAGTAATGCAAAGCATGGTCAGCTGAAAAACACTATATGCCAATGGTGCTTTCAACAACGGTCACGATCACTTAAACAGTTTAGTTCGTAATTTCAATATTCGCATTCTTGTAACAACTACCTATATACGTTGTTTTCATAACTATTTTATTTTGAAGAGAACAATCAAACGAAAACTAGTGATGACATTGACATTGGTTTCCATTTTTACTATTACATTGTCACTTCAACAATATTTATCATCTCAAAACTGACAATTGAATAGTCTGAATTACCATTAAGGGTAACGCATACTATTTCTTTGTCAGTGTTCGGTACAAGTAGGTGGAAAAACGCCCCTCGTAGACAACCATGAATCTGAGCCAAAACTCAAACGTTGACATTCGGTTGACACCGTCACAGTGAGCTGTCAGATAACGTGGCACAACCCATCACTTTGACAAATTCATTGAAACTAATAGGAAGCAGGAGATTAAAAGTAAAATTAAAATTGAATTTATATTGTGCTTATATTCATTTACAATCTAAAATTTATTTGTAGCCTAAATTAAAATTAAATACTATTTTCGGAAGCAATTTCTGTTCAATTAAAATAAATCGGAGACTAGATTGTAAGTAAGAGCTAAGATTAAAATGTATCGTTCTCTAAAAATAAAATTTATTCACAGCTTTAGCTGAATACTCTAAAACCGGGTGTTCTGCTGCGAGAATTCCGAAATCATCACGAACAGAAAACTAAAGAATCTATCGGAGAAGATGGACATGCATCGGCGGTCGATTGTGCGGCAAACGCGCTCTGTTACTAAAGCCATGGCAAAGGCTGCAAAACATAACCTCGCCAACAGAAAACTGTCCCACGAGGGAAGTATTCTTTATGATGCATCCTTTAAAGCGACGGTGATTGATACTGAGCATGGCAACGAGCATGACTGCGCTAGTTGCGACCGTTCGAACAACGCTGAGTGGTATATGGTCCAGTGCAAAGACTGTGATCGATGGTATCATTTCACTTGTGCTAAGGTGGATACTGCTACCGTTCAAACGACTACCTTCTCGTGTATACTGTGTGTGCCTCGGATTGCTATCCCAGCGCTCAGCTCTGTTATGGGTCAGTCGAGTAGATCTAGTGCGAGAAAGGCACGAATCGATCGGGAACTCGAGCGACTCGAGGAGGAAAAGAGGTTGCTAGACGAGATGGAAAAGGAGCGTTTTGAGCAAGCACAGGCATTGCTCGAAAGGACCACACAAGAGAAACTGGAGCGCACCAAGCAGTATATTGCCAAAAAGTACGATTTACGCAGCCAGCAGGACGAAGAAGAGGTTTCCAGCGAGCGCAGCTGCCGTACTCACCAATCGAACAATCGAGTTGGAGATTGGATCGAGACACAGATGAAAAGAACCGAAGGAACCAGTTCGGATCCCGTCGATATACGTAGTGTCAAGCTCACATCGACACCACTCGTAAAAGGTCTGCAGGGAAAAACGAATTCGATTCAACCACCAGTGACACACGCAAAAACAGTTTTGGATGTGAGTTCCCTTGTACCTACGACGGGAAGTATCACAATCGACGACAAGTTGGAAGATGATTCGGTTGTCGTTGTTGAGGACAAATCATCATACCATTTGATTTCTCCTACACTGCCACCTGTGAACATTCAGCCCTTGTTATCGTTATTGGAGGAAGCAAAGACAGCACCAACTGGAGCGGTCGGTCAGAAGTTGGCCAATGAAATGTCGTACGGCCAGTGGCGCCACTGTACTGCTGCTTTACGGAAGCAGGAGTTGCAACACCAGAAGGAGAATGATCTTCGTCGAAAACGCGAACTGACACTGGTAGAACAACTAAAAGCTCTGGATAGTCAGAGAGCGAATGATTTGAGCGAACAACAACGAAGGGAAGCAGATCTCAAATCGCAATGGCATATTCTGCGACAAGAAAAGGCGAAGCTTGAAATGCAGCAGCAGTTGCTGGTAGACAAAGATATCGAGCTACAGCGGTTACGTGAATCTGAGCAAGAGCACCTTCGACAATTGGACCATTCGCGTCGACGAGAAGAACAACTTGCCCAGAGGTGTATTGGCGGGGATGTCGGGCAGAGTTTTATTAAGGAACGTCAAAATTTCGGGAATCATCCAAAGTCAGAAGTGCGTTCATTTACGGCATTGAAAAGGACGGCGTCTGAGCAACGATCGCATGTGCGGTCCGAATCGGTGTCTTCGGGACTCAGTGATGAGTGGTACAACGTCGAAATGGAAAAGTTACAACGAGCAAGAGAAGAGAACGTCAAAGCCCTACAGGCGGATAAAACCGCTATACCAAGTAACAATCTCAACTATGCGGCTCCTTCGGTAAGTGTTGTGCCTTCCAATGCTCCCCTCATGTCGTTGATAAATAAAAGCAGCCCCTCATATACTCAAAATCAATCGATTAAACCCTCTATTATCGCGTCCCCAATGGGACAACGTACTGATTATTCTTGTTCCATGCCGACTCCACACTTTTCCCCCCATGTGCCTCAAATTAGTGCATCAAATATACCTCAGATGCAGTCGCAATGGTTCCCTCCTTCGATTGCACCAATCAATAATATGCAACTAGTTCCAGTCGGACCCACACCGCAGCAGCTTGCGGCAAGGCATGTCATCTCTAAGGAGTTACCCGTGTTCGCGGGAGATCCTGTCGATTGGCCACTTTTTATAAGTAGCTATCAGCATTCAACGGAGGCATGTGGATTTTCGGATTCGGAGAACCTGTTGAGACTGCAACGGTGTCTCAAGGGTAGTGCAAAGGAAGCAGTAAGCAGTTTTCTGCTGCACCCTTCGACTGTCTATCAGGTTATATCTACTCTTCAATTATTGTATGGGCGCCCAGAACAGATCGTACAGAACATGATTATGAAGGTGCGAGCAACCCCAGCCCCGAAGGCCGATCGATGGGATTCACTGATGAGTTTTGGGTTAGTGGTGCAAAATCTCTGCGGACATCTTAAAGCTGTTGGACTAGAGAAGCATTTATCAAATCCCATGCTGTTACAGGAGTTGGTTGAAAAACTTCCTGCTACGGTGAAATTTAACTGGGCGTTATACCAACAAGAAGTTTCGACGGTTGATTTGAGCACCTTTAGCGAATATATGGCCAAGGTGGCATCTGCTACTAGTAGCGTAGTGTTCGTTGCTGGTAACACTCAAAGGTTTCCACGAGAAGAACGCAAGCCCAGGGAGAAGGCATACGTCAATACACATTCTGCAGAACAGATGCATCGAAGAGATCGAGAAGAAAACGATCGTGTACAGTGGGAACGAACGAAAAGGCAAGTTAGTGCAGCACTGAAAAAAACGGAACCAACGGCATCGTGTCCTGCTTGCGGTGGCGGAAACCATCAAGCTGCTAGTTGCGCAACTTTCAAAAAATTAGCCATTGATGAAAGATGGAGCATCGTCAAGGATCGTAAGCTTTGCCGGCGTTGTCTTACACCACACACACGTTGGCCGTGCAAGGGTGAGATTTGCGGTGTCAACGGCTGTCAGAAACGTCATCATCGCCTTCTACATTACGACCAACCGACCGTTGAATTCAAACCAAGTGTATCGATAGCGAATGGTACTGTAACTATCCACCGTCAAACCACCTCATCAACGCTGTTCCGTGTGCTACCCGTAACACTATTTGGACGCAAAGGTCAAGTAAATACGTATGCATTTTTGGATGATGGCTCATCGGTGACGTTGGTAGAAAAGACGATCGTAGATGCATTAGGAGTGGAAGGGAAGACGGAGTCACTTTGCATCCAGTGGACGGGTGGAATCAATAAGAGATATTCCGATACTCAGCGTGTGAAGCTAGATATTGCGGGCATAGGATGCAGTAAACGTTTTAGCGCGTCGGATGTGTATACGGTAGATCACCTTGGTTTACCAGAACAAACGCTGGATTACAACGAGATGGCGAAACAGTACAATCATCTAAGAGGATTGCCGATGATCAGTTTCAAATCTGCAGTACCAGGAATACTTATTGGTTTGAGCAATGCTCATTTGCTGGCCACGCTAAAACTGCGAGAAGGACGACCGCAAGAGCCGATCGCTGCAAAGACCCGCATTGGGTGGGCTGTGTACGGAAGTCAACGAGGGGGAGAAGAAAAGCTTACCCATCGTCAAATGCACATATGTGCTCAAACTCCGGACAACGATCTCCATGAACTGGTACGTGAATTCTTCTCTATCGACAGTCTTGGAGTAGTGGTGGCTCCCAATGTAGAGGGCCTAGAAGAGCAAAGAGCCCGGGAGATATTGGAGAAAACGACGGTACGTACCAAAAATGGAAGGTTTTCTACCGGACTTCTCTGGAAATATGATTACATCGAATTTCCCGATAGTCGTCCAATGGCTGAAAAACGATTGAGGTGTCTGGAAAAACGGTTAACGAAGAACCCACAATTGTATGATAACGTTCGTGGTCAGATAGCCGAGTTTCAACAGAAGGGGTATGCGCATAAAGCAACAGCGGAGGAGCTGGCCAGGTTTGATCCATTCCGTACCTGGTACTTACCGATTGGGGTAGTACTGAGTCCAAGAAAACCAGGAAAGGTTAGGTTGATTTGGGACGCAGCAGCCAAAGTGAATAGCATTTCCTTGAATTCAAAGCTTCTGAAAGGTCCGGATCTGCTCACACCACTACTGTCCGTATTGTTTCAGTATCGAGAGCGGCAGGTGGTCATCTGTGCTGATATCAAGGAAATGTTCCACCAAATTGTCATACGAGAAGAAGACCGTAGTGCACAAATCTTTCTGTGGCGCGACAACAATGCTAGTCCGATTGAGACGATGGTTATTGACGTAGCGATTTTTGGAGCGACATGTTCACCGGCACAGTCGCAATATGTGAAGAATTTAAACGCCACAGAGAATGCTGTCGAACATCCACGAGCAGCGGATGCGATTAAGAAAAGGCATTATGTGGATGACTATCTACAAAGTGTAGATACTGTGGAGGAGGCCGTAGAAATGGCTGTGGAAGTGACAAAAGTACATGCCAAAGCTGGGTTCCAGATTCGAAACTGGGTTTCCAATGAACGTGGTGTACTGGAAAGGATTGGAGAAGTTAGCTCGACGACAGTTAAACGATTTGTTGGCGACAAGGAAACCGAATCCGAAAGGTTGCTGGGATTGATTTGGCTACCGGCAGAGGATGTTTTATCGTTCTCCTTAGACTTTCGCGAGGGCATCCAGCGGTTGGTAGAATGGGAAGCAGTTCCTACTAAGAGAGAGTTGCTTCGAGTGGTCATGAGCCTGTACGATCCACTTGGGCTAGTGGCGGCATTCGTTATACACGGGAAAGTCATAGTGCAAGATGTTTGGAGGGCTCGTATTGGATGGGACGACAAAATTCCGGAAGAGTTGTTTCCCCGCTGGAGACAATGGTTGACATTGTTAAAAACAATGGAAAATATTAAAATCCCTCGTTGCTATTTCCCTGGCTACAATGATAGCAGTTTTGATTCTTTGGAACTGCATGTTTTTGTAGACGCTAGCGAACAGGCATTTGCTGCTGTAGCTTATCTAAGAATAGAAGAGCGTGGGCAAGTACGATGTGTTTTAGTTGCTTCAAAAACCAAAGTGGCACCTTTGCAAGCATTATCAATTCCCAAATTAGAACTACAAGCTGCTGTTCTGGGTGCCCGTTTGAGGAAAACTATTGAGGAGAAACACACATTGCAGATAAAGCGTACCTGTTTCTGGACGGATTCCACCACTGTTATTTCGTGGATCAAGTCAGATTTACGTCGCTATCGCCCATACGTTGCATTTCGAGTTAATGAAATCCTGAGTTTGTCTCACATTGAAGAATGGAGGTGGATACCTACGAGATTGAACATAGCAGATGAAGCAACAAAGTGGGGAAAAGGTCCGTCGTTCGATCCAGATAGCCGGTGGTATAGAGGACCAGAATTTCTCTATGATGCTGAAGCAGAGTGGCCGAAAGATTGTCGAGTATCCAATGAAACAACGGCGGAACTTCGTCCTGCTTTCGTTTTTACGCACTACCTTTTGAGTCCGGCTATTGCATTGGAGCGATTCTCGAAGTGGGAACGTCTGTTACGATGTGTTGCGTATGTCCATCGTTACCTTGATAACTGTCGGCGATCATTTCTGAAGATGCCGCGGGAAACAGACGGATTAACCAGCGAAAATCTGAAAAGGGCAGAACGGAGTTTGTGGCGTTTGGCACAATCGGAGGAGTTTCCGGACGAAGTCGCGATACTCACTCGGAACCTGCGAAAGGAACCAAAAGAACGAAAGCCGATAGAAGCAAGCAGCACGATCGCGACAGCAGCTCCGGCAATTGATGAATTTGGGGTAATGCGAGTAGATGGTCGAATAGAGAAGGCGGACTGTATTTCCTATGATGCAAAATATCCCATCATCTTGCCGAAGAATCACCGAATAACTAAGCTACTGCTGGACTGGTATCATCGGAAGCTTCGTCATGCAAACCAAGAAACCGTTGTGAATGAAGTCAAGCAAAGATTTTATATCCCGAAGTTGCGAGTTCAAGTACAGCTCGCCAGGAAGGAGTGCATGTTGTGTCGAGTACAAAAAACGGTCCCCACTGTACCAAAAATGGGGCCACTACCTCGAGTTCGACTGACTCCGTTTCTGCGACCATTTACTTTTGTCGGCATCGATTATTTTGGACCATACCTAATTAAAATCGGAAGATGTGCTGTAAAACGTTGGGTAGCGCTTTTCACCTGCCTAACGGTCAGAGCAATTCATCTGGAGGTGGCAAGCAGTTTGTCGACGGATTCGTGCAAAAAAGCAATCCGCCGCTTCATCGCTCGCAGGGGTTCTCCACAAGAGATATATACCGACAACGGAACCAACTTCGTCGGGGCGAGTAGAGAATTACAACTGGAGTTGAAGAAGATGAATGGAGAGTTGGCCAGTACATTTACAGATGCGTGTACACAGTGGCGCTTCAATCCGCCCGCCACACCACACATGGGGGGCTGTTGGGAGAGAATGGTGCGGTCTGTGAAAGTTGCATTGGGTTCTCTTCCAAGCTCACGAAAACTTGACGTAGAGTCTTTTGTCACGTTGCTAACGGAAGCAGAGCACATGGTAAACTCTCGCCCACTGACCTTCGTACCGTTGAGCACAATCACTGATGAAGCACTTAGTCCTAACCACTTTTTGATGCTCAGCTCGAGTGGGGTGCAACAGTCGATAAGGAGTCCGGTTGATGAGGGGGCTTCAATTAAGGGGAGTTGGAGCATGATTCAATACACTTTAGACAAGTTCTGGCGAAGATGGATCCTTGAGTATCTACCCACTATAACGCGAAGGACTAAGTGGTTCGACTGTGTACGAGCGATTAAGGAAGGGGAATTAGTGTGGATTGTAGATGAGAACGTGAGGAATAAGTGGCTTAGGGGTCGCGTAATACGGACGTTTCCTGGCAGAGATGGAACGGCACGTCGGGCAGATGTTCAGACATCATGTGGAATATTGCAGCGACCTATTGCCAAACTTGCTCTGATTGATATTGGTGTGAGTGACGCCGAAACTAACATTCAGGCGACACGCGGGGGAGGATGTTCGGTACAAGTAGGTGGAAAAACGCCCCTCGTAGACAACCATGAATCTGAGCCAAAACTCAAACGTTGACATTCGGTTGACACCGTCACAGTGAGCTGTCAGATAACGTGGCACAACCCATCACTTTGACAAATTCATTGAAACTAATAGGAAGCAGGAGATTAAAAGTAAAATTAAAATTGAATTTATATTGTGCTTATATTCATTTACAATCTAAAATTTATTTGTAGCCTAAATTAAAATTAAATACTATTTTCGGAAGCAATTTCTGTTCAATTAAAATAAATCGGAGACTAGATTGTAAGTAAGAGCTAAGATTAAAATGTATCGTTCTCTAAAAATAAAATTTATTCACAGCTTTAGCTGAATACTCTAAAACCGGGTGTTCTGCTGCGAGAATTCCGAAATCATCACGAACAGTCAGTTTAGAAACGGTAAATGTTGTTGGAGTGACCATGTTCGAATCGTTATAAATACCAAGAGCATAGTTAGGTGGTAATCAAGTTTTATAGTATCTTTACGATACAGAAGTTTAGTATTACTGATCACTTGGTCATTACTACTGTTTTGACGAATAGTTAAGACAACCAGAAAAGTCCGGTCATTACAGTCGTGATTCGCTAGTTGGGCCACAGGCTCTGTCCAACTAACGAATTTGATTCGCTAGTTGGACCGATTGACAAATGTCAAAAACTCTCCAAAAAGATGTTAGTAGTGCAAAAGATTGTTCAATAGATTGTCAAAGTAAATTTGACGTGAGATTTTGACATACAGATGCTTTTTAGGTGGACAATGGTCCCACTAAAAACGGACCAGTTAAAGAGTGTCCAACCAGCGAATCACGACTGTACAGACACTTTATACACAGACTAGCGAAGTGTCAAAAATTGCAGCCAAACGGGCTGTCAAAAAGTGCAGCCAAACGAGCATGATGGTTTTGAGAGGGGAAGCGCAAGAGGAAGCCCATGCAAAGCTTATGGGAGCTTCCGTTATGCCAGTTTACATTCATGATTGCTAGTTTTACTGTTTTTCTCTCCGCTAGTCTGTTATATAAAGTTTCTGTAATGGATACTATATTTCTTTTCTCAGTGTATGCTGAACTAGGGGCAGATCACTATAAGAATGTATAACAAATTTGCATCAAATTATAAAAAATGCACTTAATTTCCATTCTTGCACCAACTTTGCACTCCCTCGCAGCAAAGATTGTTTAACAATCGTCCTACGCTGATCCACTTTGTTCGATGTTTTGTTGAATGTAAGGCTGGTTTTTTTTGTAGGATTTTGACGTCTTACTCGCAACGCAAAATACATTTCACGCAACGCAAAATGCATTACGAATTTCTATTTTGATGGAAGAAATGCATTTAATTTCGTTGAATTTAAAAATTCATCACAAGTGATCTGCCCCTAGATGCTGAACTTGTAATTCGTAGAAGCTTTTATCTCGGTGTAGATTATTTTTGAGGCATCATCCCACACTGATAAAATTAAGTACCCATTAATGCGTAGAAAACTACGCATTTTCAATAAAAGTGGAATAACCCATTAAATGGGTAAAGCGTTTGTACCCATAAATGAGTACAGACCTTGTACGTCAACCTGGGTATTAGGGTGGGACAAAAAATAGATTCCAACTCCGAGCAACTTTTTGGGTACCATTTGGGTCCTAGAACATCTGTGCAAATTCTTAGCTCGATCCTTGAAACTATATTTTTGCGCCCACTGTTTAAAGTTTACATGGGATTTTATATGGGAAAACTAACTCACAAAATAATTCCTCCAGGAGTCGCCCATTGCTTCCTAAAAATAAACCGTTATGTGGCTTTTGTAGGAAATTTAACAAGGAATCAAAGTCTCGAAAACTACGAAACGATCTGATGCTTGAGAAAAAAGTTATTAAACTGAAACCACTTGATGCTCTGACGATTGATAATATATTCATTTTTTCTAGCACCACTGCTGTTTATTGTCCAATTATATGCAATTTTGTTTTGATCTTCTCTAAATGTGTCTAAATCATTTATATATACTGTTTGGCCACTTCGCAAGAGTTTTGAGGGATAAATTGAGTCTTATTTTGTACATAATAAGAGGAAGTTAAAGATGTTGTATATAATTCGACCGTCAGCATCAGTGATGCTATGAAAAGTAAAATTTTCATTGATCTTCAGGGCATCAATCGGATTTTGCTTAATAACTTTTTCCACAAGCATCAGATCGTTTCGTGGTCTTCTAGACTTTGTTTCCTTGGCAAATTTCCTGTAAAAATCAGACATCTATTTATTTTTAGAAGGTAACGAGCGACTCTTGGAAGAATTAATTGGTAAAAGACGTTTTCCCCATACAAAATCCCACGTAAACTTTAAACCGTGGGCGCAAAAATATAGTTTCACCGATCGAACTAAAAATTTGCAGAATTGTTCTGGGAGCCAAATGGGACCCAAAAAGTTACTCGGAGCGAAATTTTATTTTTTTTCATATAACCATGTCCCACTCTACTGGGTATGTTTCACCCATTATTTTTCGCAGAACTGCTACAACAAAATGCGTAAAAAATACCCATTCATGAAATTCGCGCCAAAATGAAAAATACTGTCAATAGAATTATTTCTGAATTTAAAAAAAACATAAAATAACATTCGTTTTACATTATTGTTTCCTTATAAAAGTATAGGAATCTAGATAGAAATCCTATTCTAAAACTACTTAACAAAATAAAACCGCCAGCTGGATATATTTTTGATGGCTGGATCTTTTGGTTGCTCTAAAAATGCCGAACTGGCGCATATTTTTAACATCCTCAGTAGTCTAAACAGACGTTGTTTTCGAAGCATTGCCGAAATGTTCCATTTCCGCCACGGACTCCGATGCAGGGCGATAATCTGCAGGTTCCACTACGATCCTTAGTTTGCAGGTTAACTTGCTTGAAATAATGCTTAAGGATTTTTCACCCATTATCAAGATCAATATACCCATTGACATTACCTCATCGAATAGTTGTGAAATGGATAAAAAGTACTCATTGTTAGAAACAAAAAAATACCCATTTTTTGACAGCTCGAATAACTTCCGAAAATGGGCAATTTGAATACATAAAATGGGTAAAGTTTTTTTTTACCGTGCAGCACTTACGTGTGCCATCTATTAGTCAAATCCAATACAGAGATGCCAGATTTGCAGACAAGTCTGCAAATTCGCAGACTTTTAATTTAAGCTGCAGATTTTTTGGATGACGCAGATATTTGCAGATTTTCTAGTTTGGTTGCAGATATTTGCAGATTTTTATGTTTTGTTGCAGATATTTGCAGATTTTTGAATATAAAGGCTTTTGGTTACACTAGCTTTCCTGACATTTTTTGTTCTTCCCAGACTTAAAATTATTATTGCAGACTTTTGAAAAAAGTACCTGGCATCTCTGCGTGGACAAACAAACACACATGCATCGCAAAAGTTGGCTAACCTTTAATCATTGAAGCATCTTGTTTCTTCATACTTGTCAACAAAGTGTCGCATTTTCTTCGTTACAGCGTTAAAACTGTTTCTAATTGTAATTTTAAGCATTAATATTGTGCAGTTAATATTAACACAAATCCGATCTGCAAGGATATCGTTTATCCAATAGGTTTGTAAATATACATTTTATTAACCGAGAATCACAATATCTAACAACGTCCGTAGCTTTCTTTCAACCTGGAATCCAAAATGGCGCTTCCATCTAACTACAAACATTCACCGGTGTCGACACCCACCACGCAACGGCTACGCCCGTCCGGGTCTAGCTCGGAAAATCGTAAACCTGACACTTCAAGTCCGTTTATGCATAGCCCTCAGGGCAATCCTGCTTTTACGCCACAAAAATTGGGTAAAACGACAACGACTGCAGAAGCGAAAATTATAAAACCTCCGAAGGCACCAGAGAAACCACTGACACCTTACATGCGCTACTCGCGGAAGGTTTGGGACTCGATCAAGGCGTCCAATTCTGATCTCAAGCTTTGGGAAGTCGGGAAGATTATAGGACAACAGTGGCGTGATTTGCCGGAAAAGGACAAGGAAGAATACATAACCGAATACGAGGCGGAAAAATTGGAATATGAGAAGAATCTCAAGGCTTACCACAGCTCGCCTGCATATCTGGCCTATTTGACTGCGAAGAATAAAGCTAAGCCTGGCGGCGACGGTGATGGTCATGAGCCTACTCGGTCCAGTTCTAAGAGCGGCCAACAGGATCGTAGAATTGATATACAGCCAGCCGAAGACGAGGAGGATCAGGATGATGGATATTCTTTCAAGCATGTTGCATATGCAAGATTTTCTCGCAATCATCGTTTGATAAATGAGATTTTTTCCGATGCGGTTGTTCCAGACGTTCGTTCGGTTGTTACAACACAACGAATGCATGTTCTTAAAAGACAGGTGCAGTCACTAGCAATGCATCAAATGAAATTACAGCATGAATTGCAGTTGATTGAGGAAAAGTTTGAAACACGGAAACGTAAATTTGTCGAATCAAGCGAACAGTTTCAAGACGAACTGAAAAAGCATTGCAAACCAGCTGTTGACGACGAAACGTTCCAGAAAATGGTCGACCGTCAGTACGAGATGTTAAAACGAGAGCGTTTACGAACTAGCGAGGATCAGCAGAAACCTTCGGTAGCAGCTCCTACAGCTATTAAACAGGACGATCATGCAGGAGAAGGTACCGTTATTCCGATGGAAGAATCTCGTTCTGAATCAGACGCTGAAGCAAGGCCACCGCTAGAGTCCGGTCCAGTGACAAAGAAAGATGACAGAGAGGAACTACTGGGAGCGGAAGATGAGACTAAGCTGATTACATCCGAGCACAATGCTCAGGAAGAAATGGCCAAGGAATCTCAAGTGGATCATAAGGCACCAATGATGGAACAAACACCGCAGAGTGCTCCTTCTGTTGCAGCCATCGTTCCTCCTCCGGGTGAGTACATGCTTTTTTATGCGTTCACTTACAAAAAATCTATCACATCGAGTAACATTTCCGAGAAGACGAATTTGTTCGTGTGTATATATATAGAAACATGAAGTCATGATAGACAGCCAACGAAATTATAAACATGACTAGGGCGTTAAAATGAACTATGAAAATACATTTTGAGCTGAATTTCCAGATAATTTGTTAGACATTGGGTACATGTAGTACAATCTGTCAACGATGCTTGATGAGGAACGGTTCGTAGTTATTCTCATCCAAACGTATGTTGACAGCTGCACGGTGTTTCTAAAACCGTTATTAACAGAAAAATGACCATAAATTTGGCACGGCATTCGAAAGATACAGAATCAGTCAACAAACCATAGAGATATGGCCTTTTGAAGTAAACATTCCAACTTTTATCTTTTTCTAATTTACACATTATATTTAATGTTTGGTAGACAACGCTATTTTCATATTTTTTCAGTGCACCATATAAATAACACCTTTTGTACATTATATCTATGTAATTAAATGGTAAGGTTTTCCATTAAAAATCGCGACACGTACAAACGATCTAAATAGTCAATGGACAAACATGGATTCACGCTTGAAGTCTGGTATAAAACCCATCTATGACCGCATACCACATCCAAACCGTTATAAATTGCGATTCCGTTGATGAAATATTTTCAAACATGCAGGAGATATACTTGATTACTATATCTTTCGAATTCCGTGTGCTAAAAAAGTAGACAAATATTTTTTTGTTTATGGAGATTGGACCAAACCCGTGGGTGTTTGATGGTAGCCTTATAAAACGTATCAGAAAACTTCAAATCGCCATATCTCTCGAATCTCTCGATGGATCATTTTGAAATTCACTGAGAAGATGCTTGGATACTGTATCTTTCGAATGCCGCAAGCCAAATTTATGGTCATTTTTTTGTTAACGGTTTTAGGACACCGTGGCTGGTTTTAGGATCGTACCATGTGTTAATGCGAAGATTACATATCAAGGTATGTAGTCTTCGTTTAAGTCGAACTGAGCAAAAGCGCAGTCAGACAGATCACGAAAAAAGGGATTTGGCAAAACTCAAAAACTAGGCGCGGAAAAAATATATATATAATGTTTTTGCAATATTTATGCCACTAATCATTATTTAATCCACAGAACATTACCGTGGACCAGCAAGTCATCCTCCGGTTCTACCGGAACCAAAACCTGAAATTCCGCCAGTTGCTGCTACACCTCCGCCTCCAGTTTCAGCTCCTCCACCACCTCATCACCACGCTGCTGCAGCTCCAACATCTGCTCCTTCATCGCCATATCCATCACACAGCGCTGAATCCCACGTTCCTCCACCGAACGTTACCGTCCCCCATCATCAAGGTCCTCCGCCTCCACCGCCTAGTCATCACATGCCACCACACATGCAACCACACCCAGGAATGCCATCCCACTCGGGATATCCTGGATATCCCCACGCAGGTCCTCCTCGCCCATACTATCTTCCTAGTGGATATGGTACCCATCCACAATCCTACGCCCAGTACGGTCACTACCCCTATCATCAGCAGTATGCGCCACCGCCACCCGGTCAGTATATGCCGTGTCCGCCTCGTCCTGGTCACGGTGGACCTATGGGCCACTATGGAGCTGATCCACATCATGGACCTGCAGGTGATGGTCATCATCAGCACTCGCCGTACGGTCCAGGGCCGGCACCGGGTGGACCCCCGCCGGCCACCGCTGGTAGTACAGGTGGACCAATTCCAGGAGGTCCCCCACAAACACCGCCTGTTGGTCCAGCTGGTGGGCATTCTGCAGAAAGCGAAGCTCCTGAAAAGCCTGAAAAACCGGAGAAAACACCTTCCAAGAAGAAGAAATCTAGCAAGAAAGACGCCGAAAAGAAAGCAACCCATGACGACTAAAGTTGGCGTTAGGAATTGTCCACATATTAAAATTAAATGAAACTAAATATGCATCTTTTACTACTTCAAATAAATAATATTAAATGACACCAACAATCATTACAACTATGTCGAGGCAATTGACGAAAATAAAACATTTTGGATTAATTATTGTATTTAATTTTAATATTTCTGATGTTCGACATGCCCTCCCCTAGGTAGTTTGAAGGTTTTGACGATATTGCAATCATCAAGCATATTACATGCAGTTTGGATACACTTAACGATACAGGTCGGACTCGATTATCCAGGGATTTCAAAAAAATCTCACCCCGGATAACCGAATCACCCAAATAATCGAGTCTTTTTTCTCTTATTTTATGAATTTAAGCTTCGTTCGCGAAGAAATTGTAAATATAATGATCAGGGTGAATTTTCCTATTATACATAGTGATGTCTTTTTTTACTCGATTAACGCATATCTCGACAAACATATGATTACGGCCTAAAAGCCAACTGTCAAAATCCACTTTGAATGGAAATTCCGGATAAACCGTTACTAGCCGAACACAGTTCACAACAGTTTATGAAAGAGAAAACTTTTCTCGTTCGTTTACTATCAACATCTGTGATTGGCGTGTAACGGTTTGTCCGGAATTTCTATTCAAAGTGGATTTTGACAGTTGGCTTTTAGGCCGTAATCATATGTTTGTCGAGATATAATCGATTAATTTCTAAAATAATCGAAAAATCAATAATCGATTACAAGCTTTCGGTATAATCGAGCAAATCGAGTAGCTGATATCGATTAATCGAGAGCATAATTAATGAAGGGTGGCATTGAAAACGAAAGTCGCAGAGCAAAAAAATATGACCAGACTTCTCCAAATTTTTCAAAATGTGTCGAGCGACCTTCTTTTTTTTGGTTGACAAACTAGGATTTACTAAGTAATCGATTATTGATTTTAATCGATTATTTTTATCGATTAATCGAATGAATAATTCAATCTCTCAAATATTATTCGATTAATGGATAACCGATTATTTGCAAAAATCAAACATCACTAATTATACAGCGTAAATTCGTTAGTTGGGGGTTCGCTAGTTGGGGTGTTCGTTGGTTGGGTGTTCGCTAGTTGGGGCATGCCCCAACTGACACTCTTATGTCAAAACTAAAAGTCAAAAACTGATTGACATTTGAAAGTCATCGATTTCAAGAGGCTCATTAGTTGATTTTTGTGAGGATCTGGAAAAAACATACTTTGAAATCCAATGGAATTTTATTTTTTGAATTCATATTCCGAAATGTTTTTTATGAAATAAATGTGTGCTTCTTCCATTTAGCATCAATTAGTTTGTGTCGCAGAGATGTTGCTTGCAAACTTTTTGGAGGTTATCACTGATGTATTCAATAACACTATCAAATGACTTTTTAGCTAGTGGCAACTTAGTATGCTTGCGCTTCACCGTTTTTTCAGCGGAGTATCCATTTCTTGTTTAATGTGAAAAAATTTATCAAAAATGTAATTAATGGCAAAAAGAACACTAATTACATTTATTGTCACCAAATTCATCATTAAGCTGGGAGGAAACAGGCAACTTTCGAGAACCGCCAAATATTTCTGTTT